>NC_059328.1:9181538-9487692 GCF_018350155.1 Leopardus geoffroyi
AGGTAACCTAGTCTGAGAGAAGCCGGGCAAAAAGTAACAGTTGAGAGGTGGGAAAACTAAGTAGACCTTTTAGCAGTTTTCTGGTGCTAGGGAGAGTAAAAGAGGAGGAACAGAATTGGTTTTCAGTTGAGACAACTGGCCTGAAACTATCCCAGGCCTTATAAAGACTGAAATAGACCAAGAGTTACAAAGTCTGAAATCCAGCCTTGAGAAAGCCCAATTCTTGATTGGATGAAGCCTCTTTAACTGCCTACTAGAAACTAAAGACTCATGCAAAGTCTGTGAAAGTTTTAATTTTAATTTTTTTTTTTTTTTTTTTTTTTTTACATTTTATTTATTTTTGAGAGAGAGACAGAGCACAAGCAGGGGAGGGGCAGAGAGAGAGGGAGACACAGAATCTGAAACGGGCTCCAGGCTCTGAGCTGTCAGCACAGAGCCCAACACCGGGCTCAAACTCACAAACTGTGAGATCATGACCTGAGCCGAAGCTGGATGCACCACCCAGGTGCCCCGAAAGTTTTCATTTTAAAAACAGACACTAGAAGCAGACCCACAGATAAACCAGACGTTGGCATTATCAAACACACAATATTAAAGAGTAACTGTATCTGTGTCTGAGAAGTTTACTAGAAAACTATAATTTATATTTTGAAAATAAATAATAAAGGAAAATTATAGACTAGAATTTTTTTCATGAACATGGAAGAAATCTGAACAAAATATTAACAAAGCAAATACAGCAATGAATAAGAAAAAATATAACTAAATTGGGTTTATTCCAGGAATGTAAGTGTGGTTTAACATTTTCAAATAAATCATGTAATTTACCACATTGACAAAATAAAAGAAGAAAAAGTATTATCTCAATAGTTGCACAAAAGCCTTTTGACAGAATTCAGCATCTATTTATGATAAGAACTCAGCAAGCAAAAAATAGAAGGGAACTGCCGGAATCTGATAAAGTATATGTATAAAAAAGCTACAGCAAACATACTCAATGGTGAGATACTGAAAGCAGGGAAGGTGCTCATTGTCCCTACTCTTCAGTGTCTTACTGGGGATTGTAGCCAGTGCAATAAGTCTAGAAAGATTAAAGAAGAAATAAAAGGCATAAGAACTGGACAGGAAAATGAAACTTTTATTATTTGCAGAGAGCATAAATATGTACCTAGAAAATCTAAAAGAATGCGCAGAGAAGTTGTTAACTGAATGGATAATTTAGGAAGGTCACTGGAGATGGTGTACAATGTCAGCAACGATTATAGAGGGAAGGAAAATTTTGAAGGATGTAATTTACAGCATTGTTAAGAAAACATCAAATACAGTATCATTATTTATTGCTGTGTAACCAGCCACCCCAAAACTTAGTGGTTTAAAACAGTCATTTTATTCACAATTCTGTGGGCTGGACTCTGTTGAATGCTGGCTTCTGCTGGACTGACCTGTGGTTACTCATCTGTCAGTCAGCTGAGACTGACTCGTATACGATGACCTTACTTATGTGTTAAGTGTTAGGTGTTGGCTGTCAACAGAACCTCCTTCCACATGGTCTCTTAGCTTCTTCACGTGGTGGAAGTATCAAAAGGGCAGAGCAGAAACTCCCAAGATCTCTTGAAGCCTGGGCTCAGAGGTCACACAGTGTTACCTCTGCTGCATCTTATTGACTGAAGCAACTTACAAGGTCAGTGCAGATGAAGTTGTCTCCACTACTGTTACAAGATGTAAAGAATATATGGCCATTTTTTTTTTAATTTTTTTTTTTTCAACGTTTATTTATTTTTGGGACAGAGAGAGACAGAGCATGAACGGGGGAGGGGCAGAGAGAGAGGGAGACACAGAATCGGAAACAGGCTCCAGGCTCTGAGCCATCAGCCCAGAGCCCGACGCGGGGCTCGAACTCACGGACCGCGAGATCGTGACCTGGCTGAAGTCGGACGCTTAACCGACTGCACCACCCAGGCGCCCCTATATGGCCATTTTTAAAGTAATCTCTATACCCAGTGTGGGGCTAGAACTTACAACCCTGAGATCAAGAGTTATGTATGCTCTACCAACTGAGCCAGCCAGGTGCCCCTGGCCATTTTTAATCTATCACAGATACCTAGGAATAAATCCAGCAAAGGTTATATGCAAGACCTCTGTATGGAAAACAATGGAATGTTATTAAGAGAAAAGTGAACTAAATACATAAGGGGACATACCACATTAATACACTGGAAGACTCCATACTGTGAAGCTGTCTTTTCTTCTCAAATTGATCTATAGATTCAGTAAGATCTTAATGAAAAATTTAACAACTTTTTATGGCAGATTGACAAGCTGATTCTAAAATTTATTTGCAAATGAAAAGTGCAAAGAATAACCAAGGTGATCCTAAAAACAAAGTTGGAGAGCTTATACTGTCAGATTTCAAAACTCATTACAAAAGTATAGTAATTAAGACAGGGTGGTATTGGCAGAAGGCAGGACAAAATGAAACAGAATTGAGAAACAGATACGTAAATATGGCTAGTCACCTTGTGACAAAGTTTACACGGTACTGCAGTAGGAGAGAGGGTGATCATTTCAGTAAATATTACTTAGGCAAGTAGATATCCATCTGGAAAAAATGGATTGATTTCTGCTTCACACCATATAAAAAAAATCAAGTCCAAGGAGATTATAGATGTAAATGTGAAAAGTTAAGCAATAAAATTTTTTTAGGTACACACAGGGAATACCTTTATGACCTTGGTGTAGATAATAATTTCTTACTGAGGAAACAGAAAACCCTTACCATAAAGGAAAAGATTGGTACATTGGATTTCATTAAAAAAGAATATCTGGGGGCACCTGGGTGGCTCAGTCGGTTAAGCGGCCGACTTCGGCTTGGGTCATGATTTCGCGGTCCGTGATTCGAGCCCCGCGTTGGGCTCTGTGCTGACAGCTCAGAGCCTGGAGCCTGTTTCAGATTCTGTGTCTCCCTCTCTCTGACCCTCCCCTGTTCGTGCTCTGTCTCTCTCTGTCTCAAAAATAAGTAAACGTTAAAAAAAATTTAAAAAAAATATCTGATCATCAAAGAACACCTTTCAAAGAATAATAAGTCACAGAATGGGAAAAGAAAATTGTAATACATCTATTCACCAGGGACTTCTATACTGAATGTATAAGAAAAACTCCTAAAAAGCAATAAGAAAAAAACAGCCCACTACAAAAATGAGCAAAAGACTTGAGTAGGCACTTCACAAAAAAGGATATCCAGATGGCCAATGTGTGTGTTAAAAGGTGCATTCTTCAACAGGAAAATGGAAATTAAAGCCACACTGAGAGGGGTGCGTGGGTGGCTCAGTGGGTTAAACGTCTGGCTTTGGCTCAGGTCATGACCTCATGGTTTCATGAGTTCGAGCCCCACGTTGGGCTCTGTGCTGGTAACTTGGAGACTTATTGGGATTCTCTCTCTCCCTCTCTCTGCCCCTCCCTCACTCACACTGTGTCTGTCTCTCTCAAGTAAGTAAGTAATATAAAACTAAAAAAACAAAAAACAAAAACACACTGACATACCGTTACACACCCATCAGAATATTTGTCTTTTAAAAGGCTGTCTATACCAAGTGTCAATGAGGGTGTAGAATAACGGGAAATTTCATAGGCTGCTGAAGGGAGTATAAACCAGTTCAGCTGCTGGGGACAGCTGTTTGACAGTGCTGTATATACTAGGGTCGAACGTGTATATTCTTTGTGACACAGCAGCTCCACTCCCAGGTATGTATTCAAGAAAAATGCATACAAATGTGCTCCCAAAGACGTGTCCATGAATGTTCATAGCAGCATTGTTCATAATAGCAAAAATTTGAAACAGCACAACTGTTCATCAACAGCAATGGTTTAATTGTGTTTTATTTATATATTGGCATACTGTGTAACAATGAAAATTAAGCAACTGCAGCTGTATATAACAACCTAGTGACTCTCACAAACTTAACGGTGACTATAAGAAGCCACCGTATGAAGCTAAGAATGTTCATTTCTATGTGATATATGTTACTTTGGGTGACATGTATATTTTTTGTCCTAATATTTTACTTTTACAGGGAGAATCCTTATTTATAAATATCAAAACCTTGACTCTCATTGGAAAATTGATATGACTTGTAGTTTTCACAGAATCCAAAATTATAGTGCCCTGGAAGGCCATCAAATGGCTAAAGTATGTCATTTCCTTTCTTCCCTAACTAGGCCTTAAAAAGCACGTTGGGATTTCCACTGATTCGGTTTGAGGATGCTGTGATTAATCTGGATCCATTTACTCGGGTACATCCCTATGAGACCAAGGAGTTCATCATCAATGATATCCTCAAACATTTCCAGGAGGTGAGCTTTGGAGAAATACTTAGTGGCTGGAGCACAAGCAGAATGTTTGTTTTGGTTGTTTGGGAATTTTGGTTACTAAGACATTACTGTCGAGAACCCAGTTAAACATTTGCTGTTAGGGGTCAGGTCACAGCCCGCGAAGCCCATACACATCATGAAAATCCTCAAACAGTGTATTTGATTTACAAGCTGCTGGTCTTGTCCCTCAGAGAACTGATCTCAGGGGCTTCCACTGGATTCGTAACAACTCTTAAGTGTTTAATTGATGCTTTAATGGTGACAAAAAATATTGTGACCTCTCTATTTACTGGACAGGGAGCAACTTTTGACAACCACATCAGTGTTCTTGGAGCCTGTGAGATCCTGCCCTAGTGTTGAACTTCAATTTTTCTTTTTATCAAGTTGGACATTTTCTGTTTTGTATTTATTATCCAGATTCTTCGATAGATAGGTCAAGATCATATCAAATTTATTAACTGTCTAAGTTAAAATTCTATTCCTGCTCCCTTTTCTCCCTCCTCCCTCCCGTGTCCCTCCTTTCCTTCTTGGCTTCCTTCCTCAACTCTCCTAATTGGTGATGTTTCCACTAAACTGCAAGGAGAGTGACAGAGCAGATATCACTGGAACCTGGAGGCAGAAAGTAGAGGGTTGCTGGCTAGATCTGAAACATGCCTTCTTTATGCACCACCCCCTGCCGATTATAGGGGGCGCTACCAATATACTCTCCTCCCTCATTTTCCTTCTAAAACTCTCCCTGCTGCTGCTGAGTTCCCTATTTGTAGAAACATCAGAATGTGATGTATATACTAACACATGTTTGTAAAGAGTCTTTCCTGTTTCAGAGCTTTTATTTATTCTTCGGAATAGCTTCAAGGCGTATTTCTGAGTACTGGAAGTAATCTCTGGGATACATGCGTTGGGAGAGCTTAGGTGGAGTTCATGAAAGCCTAGGAACTTGCATTTGATGAGAATTCAGAGGTCATTGTGGTGTTGATGAGAATGGGGGACAAGACAGATTTCTAACCTTTTTGCTTGGGACATTCTACCTGCAAGTATCAACAGGTGCTGGTTTTCATCTTCTCTTTCTGCTCCATTTGACAGGAACTCCTCAGCCAGGCAGCTCGGATCCTGGGATCAGTGGACTTTCTCGGCAATCCCATGGGGCTTTTGAATGATGTTTCCGAAGGGGTTACTGGACTGATTAAGTATGGAAATGTCGGGGGCCTTATCAGAAATGTCACACATGGCGTATCAAACTCTGCTGCCAAGGTAAGGAATTAAAGGTGAAATTCCATCGTCATTAACCTCATGGGGTCTCTGCGTTACCGTGATTCCTGCCATAGCTAATAAGCTGTGAGAAGTTACGGCCTTTGCTTCGTTACCTGCCTCCCCTGCCTCCCCTGCCTCCCCTCCCTCCCCTCCCGTCTGATGACCGGGCACCAGGTCCGCTGAGCCGTCTACAGTATCTCATCTTCTGTCCATCACCATTGCCTTCCCGGGCTCCGGTTGTCTCTTCCCTGGGCCACTGCACTGGCCGCCTGACCCCCTGGACTCCACCACAGCCTGCACGGTGCCACCAGAATGAACTTGCTTTTTAAAGCATAGGATTTGAGGGGCGCCTGGGTTGCTCAGTCACTTAAGTGTTGGACTCTTTCTTGGTTTTGGCTCAGGTCATGATCTCACAGTTCGTGAGATCAAGCTCCGTGTCGGGCTCTGTGCTGGCAACAGGGAGCCTGCCTGGGATTCTTTCTCCCCCTCTCTCTCTGCCCCTCCTCTGCTTGTGTGCTCATTCTCTCTCTCTCTCTCTCTCTCTCTCTCTCTCTCAAAATAATAAACTTAAAAATTAAAACATAGGATTTGATGAGGTACCTGGATGGCTCAGTCACTTAAGTGACCTTCGGCTCAGGTCATGATCTCACTGTTTGTGAGTTCGAGTCCTGTGTCGGGCTCTATGCTGACAGCTCGGAGCCTGGAGCCTGTTTCCGATTCTGTGTCTCCCTCTCTCTCTGCCCCTCCCCCGTTCACGCTGTCTCTCTGTCTCTCAAAACCTTATAAATAAATGTTAAACAAATTTTTTTAAGAACAACAACAACAAAAGTAGAATTTGATGGTGCAGTTCTCCTGCCTAAAATCTGCCAGTTATTTCCCATAGGTTGCAGGATAAAGTCCAAACTAAAACAGGCTTCTAGAGCAGCAGAAGGGAGCACAGTGGTGTAATCCTCCTGCATCCTTCTGTCTGGTTGACTTGTTCACCGGCTCCTTGTTTAGGGGACGTTTCGTTATTCCGCAATTTATTTTTTGGCAGGAGCTGATTTTACGTGTGAAGGTGGGAAAGGGGAAGGTAGTTGGAGGGGAACTGCTGTTTGACAACATGTGGAAGGCCTCTGCTTCCCTCCCCTTCGTGTCAGCCCACAGACTGTCCTCCTAGAGACTGACCTTTTCCTCAAGGAATCAGGTCTGAGAAATCACCTGCGCTCTCAGCTTGTTTCCGGTAGAACGTGTGTTGTGAAATCGCAGGTGCGCCTGTGCCGTGGGCCACGAGGACGTACAGCTGGCTTTAGCATAAAGAGGCCTTAATGTTGCCACACAGGAGGCTGTCTTGAAGGGCAGATGAGAAAGTGAGTTGAACAACACTTTGTACTGCATGGTGATCTTGGTAACAGTGTGAGAGCTGGGAATTTATTCCTGTTTTCTAAACTCTTTTCTAGAGATGACAGTTCTTTATTCAGATCAGTGTCCAGTATGGTAGTTCTACAAACAGGTTCTGTTTGGCTTGTGGTTCAAGATAGTGCTGTTACTTTTATAGCAAGGGTGACAGAGAGGCAGGAGAGACATTGTTGTTGTTGTTGTTTTTTAATGTTTATTTTGAGAGGGAGAGAGAGGGTGAACAGGGAATGGGGTGTGCAGAAAAAGGGAGGGAGGGAGGGAGGGGGAGAGAGAGAGAGAGAGAGAGAGATTGAGAGAGAGAGAGAGAGAGAGAGAGAGGGAGGGAGAGAATGAATCCCAAGCAGGCTCTGTGCCATCAGTGCAGAACCCGATCGATGCAGGGCTCAATCTCACGCGCTGTGAGATCATAACCTGAGCTGAAATCAAGAGTCGATGCCTAACCGACTGAGCCACCCAGGCACCCTGGAGGAGAGACTTTCTTTTCTTTTTTTTTTTTTTTTTCAATATATGAAATTTATTGTCAAATTGGTTTCCATACAACACCCAGTGCTCATCCCCTGGCGACACGAAGCATCACAGTGGTGGTGTGGATTGCCCTGCGTTCTTTGAGCTACTCAACGTGGTATAAACAGATGCACTTAAATATTCACTTGTAAATGACCAGCTACAAGGTTTTGTTTAATTTGATGAAATTCTAATTAACCTAGAAAGCCTCCTTGGTTTTATAATTACTTTCTTTGTTTTTGTACCCCTGGGCTCTGCTTTAATTTGAAAAAGAAATGCACTTTTGGTTTATTGTGAGGCCTTCCTCAACTGGAACCGAAGCTACCTACTTCACAGGCTCACTGTAAGGATAAAATGAGATAGGATGTTATGAAAACTTTGAAAAATATAGACTGGACAAGAGAAGTGGGTCCTCACTTTGACTCTTACATTTGCATTAACGTAAAATGTTTAGACGTTAGCCACCAGGGAACCATTAACGCCCCCGAAATGAAAGCCAAAGTGTTCCAGTCTACAGAGGAGGAGGGTCTCAGGCACAAAGAGTGGGAGAATCAGACTCCATCTGGGCCAGTTTGGCAGGGATGAACCCTCTGTAGTTAACGTGCATGACAATGAAGAAGTTGGAAACTTGCCTGTGGCCTCCGCACACAGGTGAGACGTTGTATGGGTTTCTCCAGAGTATCTGTGTAACATCCTGGTGAGAGGGGCTGGCCCTTTTTTTTTCTTTTCTTTTCTTTTTAATGTTTGTTTTTGGAGAGAGAGGCAGAGAGAGGGGGAGACAGAGGATCCGAAGTGGGCTCTGCACGGACAGCAGAGAGCCGGATGTGGGGCTCAGACTCACAAACCGTGAGATCGTGACCTGAGCCGGAGTCGGAAACTTAACCGACTGAGCCACCCAGGTGCACTGGGTGGGCCCTTTCTTCATTCTCCCTCATTTGTGGAAGTCTCATTTGCTCCTTCGTTCTGCTGCTTCCCCTGGAAAACTGTCTTTGAAGCCTGCAAGCCCGCATGAGAATATAACTTATGCAGAAAGGGCAGGATGCTCCTTAGCGCAGCCCCCACCCCCAAGTCTGTATGAAGCCCCAGGTGGCAGTGATCGTGCATTTTATTGGATATCATGCTTTATATTGTCGTCAGACTTGCATAAGGGGACTGCCTTCCGGGACCCAAGGCCTCTTGGATGGGAACCCTGCTCCCCATGTGGTTGGGGTCCTTCGTGTATTTCCCTTGCGTTTAGTAAGCTAATCAGTGTTGGCGTCACAGGCTGCTACTCAGAGGAATTGCTGTGTACATTTATATTGATATCAAGAATGCTGGGGCGCCTGGGTGGCGCAGTCGGTTAAGCGTCCGACTTCAGCCAGGTCACGATCTCGCGGTCCGTGAGTTCGAGCCCCGCGTCAGGCTCTGGGCTGATGGCTCGGAGCCTGGAGCCTGTTTCCGATTCTGTGCCTCCCTCTCTCTCTGCCCCTCCCCCGTTCATGCTCTGTCTCTCTCTGTCCCAAAAATAAATAAACGTTGAAAAAAAAAAATTAAAAAAAAAAAAAAAAAAAAAAGAATGCTGACTGTGTTATAAAAATTATACCTGAGATGAGAAAACAAAGAAAGTTGACATTACCATTTCTTGTTGGAAACGGTGGCTCCCAAAGCCAGGTCTGTCAACTGAATACCCACTCAGATCATCTTTGATTCTGTTTGCATGTAGTTTGGCTAAAGATCTCCATTTTCTTGAAGTTTTGTGGGTTGAAATCAGACCTTTCATGTTGCTTTGGGGGAATGTTTTGTTTGCTTTTGTGTGTACACGAGAGGAGTTTAAGGAAGTGCAAATGACCACAATAATCAACTGTTGGCCTGTGGGAAGTACGCCTTTAAAGGGTGCCCGAGTCCTCATGATTAAAGGGGTCAGAGGACAGAACTGCACCTCACCGCACCCGCCAGCCAGCACCACTTGGCTGCAGAGACCAAAGGGCTATAGCCTTGGTGCGTTGCGCTTTGAGTGGAGCGGAGAAGCTCCATAAACCTCTTGAAAATAGTTAGAAATATTGTATATATGTGTATTTTTCTGGAGCAAGGATCTAAAGTTTTTATTGGGTTGTCAGAGAGGCTTATGCCTCCCCAAAGATCATGCAGCATTATTTGCAGACACGGGGAGGTGCACTGAAGGGGAGCGTAGGGCTGGCACTTGGGATACCGGGGTTCTAGCCCTACACCTGCCTTTAAGTAACCTTTTTCTCTGTTAACCTTGAGGTCTTTTTCTTTCAAACCTACGAAAAGATGATGGTAATTCCCTTCATCCTGCTGACCTGAGGAGCAAAAGAGATAAAGTATGTGAAAACCAAATGAGAAGTTAAAAGGTAATTCATTCTGGGGGCACCTGGGTGGCTCAGTCGGTTAAGCGTCTGACTTTGGCTCAGGTCGTGATCTCACAGTTCACAAGTTCAAGCCCCGCGTCGGGCTCTGTGCTGACAGCTCAGAGCCTGGAGCCTCCTTGGGATTCTGTGTGTCCCTCTCACTCTGCCCCTCCCCCTGCTCGTACTCTGTCTCTCTCTTGCCCTCTCTCTCAAAAATAAATAAAACATTAAAAATTTTTTTTTAAAAAGGGAATTCATTCTGTCCCATAAGAAGGTGATAGATCCACAGGTCTTACTTGTCTTTGGACAGATGCTATGAATTATTCACAGCACATTTTTTATTTCAGGTTCATCATATCCACTTCTGGAGTATTCTTCATTACAGTTTTAGCTGTTACTTAATTTATTTAATTTATTTTTAGTCTCAAGGAAATGCAGCTGGGAAGTAATCTGTGCCCTTTACCCCCTTTATTTCTCTTAGCCTTTACTTCTCATTGTCAGCCCCAGAAGCCGGCTTACAGATTCCAAATCTAAGGTGATAGGACTTAAGGACTGGCCACCAAGCCGTGAGCATGTGTCCCTTGACTCCCTTGCCTGGATTTTGGCAAAAGTACTCTACCTCTTTGAGTAGAACTTCAAAGATCTGAACCCCTTCGAAGGCCATGACAAGATGATCGCTCCTAGAGTCCTTTCTTGGAATATGGTCTTTAAAGCAAAGTACAGCATTTCAAATTCTAAAGTTATGTCAGAGGAACAGATTTCTTTCTGCAGCATGAGCTGCAAAAAGCATATACTTTTACCTGGTTAGGTGTCACTTGAATATCTGTAAGACCTTCACCTTCAAAGCCAGAGAATTGAAGAGATACCCATTGAATAAATTCCCTCTCTTATATAGACTCAGATTTTTTCATGTCTGTGATTATTGTGTAATATTTTCATATACTTACAGGAAAATGACATAATTATTCTAAAACAATAAAGTGTTTTTTGAACTGAGAAAAGCTCAGATGTCAACCAGAGAGTGAACGATCCCTTCTCTTTCCTGCCCCCGTAGAAGCTCAGTGTTTGCTCTAGACAGCTGTCACTCAGTCTTCCCTCAGGAAGCCGGCAGCACCTTGGTCTCTTCCCGCGAAGGGCAGGGGCACTTCTGATCAGCACTAATGGAACCCCTGCTCCATTCTGTCTTGCTTTCCATCCTTTGGCTGGTGTCTTTATCAAGGTAGTATGGGATGCTTTTAATCATGGGTACCTTTTTGATCCCAGGCATCTTTTTTTGGTTTTAATTTCTATTTTGAGAGAGAGAACGAGAGGGAGAGCAGGCAGGGGGAGGGCCAGAGGAAGAGAGAGAGAGAGAGAGAGAGAGAGAGAGAGAGAGAATGAGAGAATCCCAAGCAGGCTGCACACCCAGCGAGGAGCCCAACGTAGGGCTCCATCTCAGGACCATGACATCATGACCTCAGCCAAAATCAAGAGTAGGATGCTTAACTGACTGAGCCACCCAGGTACCCCTGATCCCAGGCATCTTTTGACTTAGGTTTATGAATGTAAATATTTTAATAATTTTCTCTGTTTTTAACTGAGGGTATCTTCATCAAAATCATTAGATACTAGAATTCAAGGTTCATGACTCACTAGATGTTAATTTTGCTGACAACCTTTGCATTTGTACGGTAGGCTCATTTCTTTCTCTTTTGCTTTATGGTATTTGTTTCTACCAAGCCCAAATTTCCCAGGTCAAATCCTACACATCTAAATTTTTGTCAAGGAAATGGGAGTTTTCTGTTGGTTTTTGGTAAATACGTTTTATTCTGTGTCATTTTCGTCATTGTTTTATTGTTTTAAATCGGTTTGGTTTGTTATGAATTGGGTAAAGACCTAATAGTTTTATGTTATTTCTTGGTGCAAACAGCTTTAGCAGGGAAAAGGTAGAGGAATAAGGTTGAAACACCCTGCTTCGTTATGGAACACTTACTAATTTATAGGCATTTATTGACCACCTTCTGTTTGCCAGGCCTCGGGATAGAACTCTTATACATTGTCTTCATGTTAATCTCTACCCTTCAAATCAGGAAATGAGTCCTAGAGTGTGAAATAATTTTTTCAAGGTTACGCAACTAAAAATGACAGGGATGGGTTTGAAACCAAGTCCAGCTATTTTGAAAGGCCTTGGTTTTTTTTCCCTACGTGATGTTTTTTTTCCCTTTGTGTGCATACGGCTTTCTTCCAGGCACTATAGAGAATATAAAGCATTAGTTACTGCTACCTTCCCACCAGAAGCTTATTATCTGACTTCTATTTTGTTGACTGGTAAGGCGACTGCCATCATGTCATCTGTGTCACAAAGCAGGCCCTCGGGAAATGGTGGTGGTCGCGGTCGTTGTTGTGGCAGATTGATTGGTCATGACCATCACCATCCTTTTATGGGTGGTGGGTAGGAAGAACCTTGGTGATGGCAAACATGGTCTCACTCGTGTGCTACCATGTGATCGTCCGAGTAACCTAGTCGGTACATAGGCTGGGCAGCATGAGCCTCATTATGTGATGAAGAAACTGAGGCCCAGAGGGGTCGGGTGACTTGCCACGGTCAGTCAGGTAACTCTCTAGAGCCAAGACCTGCTCTCCTGCACTAGCTACTCAGTTCGCATTTTTAGTTACACTTTTGAGATACCGCTAGTTGTTTGACTTGCTCTAGTCGTGCCTCTCTGTATTAAAAAATAATCATCAATAAAAGCAACAGGAATAACAAACACAAAGAAGAAGCCCTGCCCGGGCCTAGAATGAACTTTGATAGCTTTCAGGAAAACTGTCTGAAGATAAATATAAGCAAGTGACATAAGAAGAAGAGAGAGAGAGATTGATCTGTTTCGATGGTTCAGTGGGAGACCTAGCTAGGACTTTCGGTAACGTTTCGTTCCAGTCCTTTGGTCTCTGCTTGGGGTACTGCAGGCGGAGGAGCCACTTGCCTCCCAGGAGAGCCTTTCACTGGCCTGTTGTGTCCAGGAGGCCAGATCTGGGGCATAGCGATGATCCCAGGGGACCTGCACGCAGAGATTCTCAGCCCGCCCCTTCCATGAGCCAGTCTCCTGTCGTATATACTGTGACTTTGTTGAGGGTAGAGGGGTCCATCTGCCTTTTGTTTAAGAAACAGCATTTGTTTGTGTTTGCTTTGTGGGCAGTGTATTTGTAAGGGCCAAACAAGACTGAGAACACTGTTTATTCAAGGCAAAAGTTTTATCTGTGCACAAAAGAATGTACTGAATGCCTGCCTGCATGGCTTCTGAAGGGGAAAAGGCAATTTATGACTTGTACCTGTTTTTGTCATTATGTATGACTGCTTCATTTTATAGTTGAGCCGATTATCCTCGTAATAGCTTTTCCATGTACCTATAAGCAAGTAATAGATGAGTGCCTTCTTATAAGTATTGGGGTTTCAGTGCATTTCAGTTGGCACGAAACTTTAGGTTAAGTGAAATTCAATTCAGACAGTGCTCTGTCCCTTAGAGAATGTAGAGTTTGCTATTTTCAAAAAGACTTTGATCTCAATAAGTCACCCAAGGGATTTCTTTTCCAGCGAAGAGGAGGTGTCTTCAAGTTGTTGTATATGGAGAAATGACTCAAATTCTTGGCAACCGAGTTTTTGTTTTATTTTCCTCTGATAACCTGGAATGCTAACATGATTTCCTTAGCCTGAGCTCTTTTTGGTTAGAGGAAAATTTTGATGCCAAATGACCCATCCGTGACCTATCCCAACTTGGTCAAATCTCAAATATCTGTGGGAATCGGAAGTGTGTTGGGTGACATGAGAGTCCCATGAGTGGCCACAGTTCCCAAGCGTCCTCACTGGCCTAGTTAGCAGCCGTGCTCATGAAGGAGCTCAGGGAATGGGGTCTAGCTGCCCCCTTTTATCACCTTAATCAAGCAGTTCAATGGGCAGAAGTAGCAGGGAAATGACATGACCATCAAAGCTCTATTTTTGAAACTGAAAGATTGGAAAAGTTCACATTTGTCTTCGTGCCCTAATAGTAGTTCAGTTAAGAATCAGGTCCTTAAGTTATCTTCTTAGACTGAACATCTCATATTTCAGAGGAATCCTCTCTGTCTTCCAAAACTACAGTCTCTGTGGTGGAAAAAAGTATGTTCAGTTGCTAAATTGAAAAGGCAGGAAATATTTGTGTCCCCCAAAGAATAGTGGTTTTCTACCCCAGTGTAAACATGGTGAGTAAAAGAATAATATGTTCGGGCTTTCTTGGGTTGACCGGTCGCCCCCAGGGACGTGGCAGTGCATCCCTTGTCTGCGTTTCAATGTGATTCATACCAGGATTTGCCCTTTCTTGCAGAGGTGAAAACTCTCATCTATTTTGATAAACACATGAAGGACACATCAAATTCTGATTCTTGGCAGTGAAAGGTCAAAATGCCCCGTTTGGAAGATCTTGTCTGTTTTCCTCTACCTCTTTCTCCCTTGTGATTGTTATCTCTAGAAGTTTCTCTCCATTTTAAAGGAAAGCTAACTCAGAGTGTTTACGTAGGAGAACAAGGGGAGTCCTTGATCAGTACCGTCCTTAAAGACCAGAAAGGGACATGCGTACTACAGCCTGCATTTATTGAGGGTCTGCCGTGTGTCAGGTGTGGGGCTGGGAGCTCTCCGTAGCCAGTCTCATTTAATTTTCCCACGGACCCCGTAAGGAAGGAGGTATTATCTCTCTTTTACGGATGAGAAAAGTGAGACCCCAACGGTCAGTGACCTTGATTAAAGCTTAATAATGAGCGTCGGAGCCAGAAGTTTTAGAAAAACGTGGATTTGGAAGTCTGCCTGTATATTTTTCCTCCACACGGGGCAGCTTCACAGATAAAATCCTCCACTAAACCCAGACCATTGCAGAAGCTAGAACACAAGCAGTTGGAAACGGCATCATTTAAAAGTAAAGCTCAAGCAATTTTCCACTCATTGCCTACTTTAACTCCTCTGTGTCGGTGCTCGGGGTCTTTCCAACTGCCATTTCTAGGCTTTCCAATGTAGTCTTTGCTACCTGCAGATCCCTGATCTCGTGGAAAAGGATCGAAATGGGAGGAAAGGAGTGGAAGAGTTGTCTCTATCCAAACAGAAAATGCAGGGACTCAAAAGCATTTGAGTAAGCCGACTGCACGTCCTCACGCATCTGACGCGCTCGACCCAGGATTTATTCAGATTTACACAGTGGGGGATTTGCGGCGCTCAGGCCTTTGCTGCTACCCTACCCGGGCCGAGGGGCAGGCCAGAGCTTCGGGCTGCTTCAGGTGTGCCCGACAGCGGTCTTCCTCTGAACCTGCGCGTGGAATTGTACTTTCCGTACGCCATCTCCTGAACTTCACTGCTTGCAGCATCTCTGAGCCGCTAGGATGTCCTTGTAAAGCAAAATATTTCATGTTTTAGCACGGGGTACATGAACCGGGGGAGAGGGGTGCTTTCCCCTGCGGACTGAAGTCAGGAAGGAAACTCATTTTCTTCCATACTCCTTGCCTTTCTCGCCTCCCCTCAGTCTATGGGACAGTGGTTCACATTTTGTAGAGGTATTTCTGTCTCCGGGTTCTGCTAGCAGAGGCTTTCAGGTGCTTGGTGATACCATTGCTTGAGTCAAGAAGCCACATGGAGAAGGCTGGGGGCAGCGTGTTGTCCCTGAGAGCCATATGGTTAATTCTACCGACCCGCTGTACGGTTTGCTTCTTGGAGGAAAGGAGAAGTGAGATTAACTTACTAGAACTTAAGCATTCCTTATTGGGATAATAATAATACTGCTGTATATTTGTTTTGATTTTTAGTTGTTGATGAAGCATTCATATACCTGCAGTCCTTTCTATAAGCCTGAAGCCAGCCAGGTGATATTATTACCACCACCATGAAGAAACTGAGTTCTGGGGGTGCCCGGGTGGCTCAGTCGGTTAAGTGTCTGACTCCTGATTTCAGCTCAGGTCATGATCTCGTGGTTCGTGAGATCAAGCCCCACATCAGGCCCCACAGTGACAGTCAGAACCTGCTTAGGATTCTCTCTCTCCCCCCCACCCCTCTCTGTCTCTGTCTGTGTCTCTGACTCTCAAAATAAATAAATAAAAACTTGGGGGAAAATATTGAGGCCCATGGGTATATAACTCATCCAGAATGTCCAGACAGAAAGCAACAGAGCTTTGGATTTCTTCCTTGGTCTCCTGAATTCTAGAACATTGCTGGACAGGATTTCTTGAATCTTACCTGATACTGTAGAAATTGACGTCTACTCCATATTAGACCTGGGGTTTCTATCATCAGTGTTGCCTGTTAGCCTTGTTACCATGTCCCTCCCCTGCTACAGAGTGGGTTTCAGAGAACACAGTTGGAGGAAATGTACCTTTCCCTTTTAGAGGCTTCTTGAATCATTCATTAACCATGGTGCCGTTGGTGTGAGGTGTCTGGGAATCATGTGTTTGGGAGCACACAAACAGAATGTGTGGTGGGAAGGATTGTAGGATCAGAGTGTTACGGTGGAGTGGAGGATAGTAGGGGGAGCGATTTAAGCTCACGTCAGGACATTACCTTAAGTGATTTCTACAGTGTTGGCGGTGAGAGGAAATTCCCCACGAGAGAGACCATGAAAGAAAAAGAAGATACTTCCAGAAGGGGTGAGAGTCTGACTTTTCCTTGGCTCTCCTCATAGCCAAATGGTGACGTGTCCAGGCCTAACTCTTTAGGGAGGCTCAGCATGTCCTGAAGTGGTTGGTGACTTGGGGGCACGGCTGGTCAGTAAATAACAGAGGCACATCACACTTACCTCAGATGGGCACATGGGAAAGATTAAATACCAGCAGGGAAACCTTCCCATGCCATTTCTAAGAACAAGGACATCTCCTAGTTTGGCACATGAGGAGGGAGGAGATAGACCCCAAAACTAGGAACCACATTGGGGAAGTCAAGTAGCGAGTGAAAAGAAAGTGACAGCTGACTGTCCAGGTCACTTTCTATTTCCCCAGTCGTGTTTGTTCTCACCTTTGCACTCTTGCTCTTAATCCTACGTGTTTGGGATGCTCTTCTCCCTGTCTCGAGCCAAATGGCTCCAAGCTTGTAAGGTCCAGTCCAAATGCCCTGTGAGATTCTCCCCACTCTGAATTTCAAGGGCACCCTATGCTTGCATTAAGGCAGTGACCACATTTGCCCTGGGAAAAAAATAGCCAGTTGGGCACCTGCCACAAACATCCACTGAGCAAACACTGATCGTTGTCACGTGCTAGGTGCTGGAGCAGGAGACTTACAAAAATGTGGGGTTTTTTGAAGCATATGGAACAGGTAAGGCAGACAAGAATAGGGAGAGTGAGTATTTGCAGCTGGGATCCGTGCAAACCACTTGCATTTCCACGGGTATGTGCTGTGGGGGCCGAGGCACAGGAATACTATTCTTCGAGGGTGAGGTGGGCTTGAGCACCATCGCGAAGCAACCGTCTGTGTGCTCCCGTGCGTCCCGGAGTAGACTTACAGCTCCTGGAAGGCAAAGATCTTATTTGTTGTCAATTGTTTTTTGGTTTTGGTTTTTGGTTTTTTTTGCCAGTTTCCCCAGCGACTAGCCGTGAATCTTTGTTGTAGGAAAATGGCAGTGATCCAGGCCGTATCCCTGTGTGTTCTCCTCTGTCTAGGGCTGTCCGTCAGCATTTTCCCATGGTATTCCTTCAACACGTCGTCATTAAATAAGTGAAACGCCTGCTGGATTTTTTGTGTTGTCTAACTATTTTACAGCTTTAAAAGTTTATGTGTGACTTTTCTCCCATCTGAAGCCGACTGAGATCCAGAATCGTGCTGTATGTGTAGAAACACCCAAGAGGAAAAGGCTGTTGATTTTCAGGGTCCTGTTTCTTTCTTTCTTTTTTTTTCTTTATCGTTTATTTATTATTGAGAGGCAGAGAGACACAGAGTGTGAGCAGGGGAGGGGTAGGGAGAGGAGAGAGGGAGACACAGAATCCGAAGCAGGCTCCAGGCTCCGAGCTGTCAGCACAGAGCCCGACGCGGGGCTCGAACTCACAAACCGCCAGATCACGACCTGAGCCGAAGTCGGTCGCCCAACCGACTGAGCCATCCAGGCACCCCCAAGGGGTCCTGTTTCACCTCCCCCTTCCCCGTCACTCAGCATCTAGGACATTGACCGGGATCGAACAAGGCCAGGCACACATTATAGGATCCGGCTCAGGCTCTGCTGAAGGTATCAGGAAGCCTTGGGAGACGCTTAAAGGGGAAAGAGGGGGAAACCTAGTCCCTCTTAATCTAATGAATTAATAATACTTATGGGACATATCTGTTTGCCTTATTAGAGGAAGATGTTTAAGTAAACATTTCCTGCAGGCTATTGAATTTATATAACAACACATTGGTTTGGAGGCAGTCGCTTTCAGTGTTTTCACTGGAAGGAAAATTAAGCAGAACATAATTCCGAAAACAGTCCGTTGTTTCAGCTTTGTTGCCTACACATGTTTCAAAGCAGGATATTATGGCCGGTGGGATTATATTTTCTTTGTTGGTAATGTGAAAATTGGCAGGGACGGTGGTGCCAAGGTTAGTTCGAAAAGAAGAGCTTCTAACAAATAGCTCCTTGTACTTTTATGGAGATGTCACCTTTGTAACATATTCTTGCCGTTATTTGGTTTTCACAAAGTCAGACATACACTAAAGAATGCAGGCATTATTTACACTTGACAGAAGAAGAAATCAAGTCACAGAGAAAGTACTGGGCTCCTGGAGGGACAGGGAGCTTGCAGAAGGTGACGAGGACCCGGGGCTCCTTAACAGCCCAGGCTCTTTCCCGCAGACCACATCGCTGCCCCAGAAGGCACCGTCTCCTCCTCAGGAATTAAAGCACTTTCATGTCTGTGAGGTAATTGAACCTCGCAGCGTCCCACCGGGGCCAGCAGGGCAGGTGCGACGATCACGTCCCTTTCCGTGATGGGAAACTCAGTCACACGAGTTAAGTGGTTTTGCCAGAATCACGCAGTCAGCGCTGATACCGGGCCTCACGACTGTAAGCCCACCGCTTTTCCCGCCAGACTGTCTTCCCAGCGGAGGGGGAGCCGGGGGGGGGGGGGGAGGCTTGGGGACACTAGGAGACGGCTGCGAGCTAGTCTTAGGTTGCAAGAGAGGGCTTCGCTTTCACGGCACCCGCGCTACGGTGTGTGAGCGGCTGGCT
Organism: Leopardus geoffroyi; assembly: GCF_018350155.1. Classification (NCBI taxonomy): domain Eukaryota; kingdom Metazoa; phylum Chordata; class Mammalia; order Carnivora; family Felidae; genus Leopardus; species Leopardus geoffroyi. Next base: position 9,200,584 of record NC_059328.1, read on the forward strand.
CTGGACTCCGTCGGACGTGCACATCTCCAGGCGCAGAATCGCTAAGAAACGAGCAAAAGGGCAAAGCCAGACAGACCTCATCCGCCTGCTTCTCCCTGCCTGCTACACACCTGCTTGATTTTATGTCCGACGGCATCAGCAAGGAGAGTTTATAGGTTCGCTGCCGTCCGCTATTTAAAAACCACCGCCAAGGCAAACTGAGGTGCCCCAAGGAATAAGTTCCGTGGAGAGAGAAGTATTCTTGGGACTGAACATGAGGAACAGTTTGCCACTTGTTTCTCTATAAGAGAGAAAACTCGGGGCGCCTGGGTGGCGCAGTCGGTTAAGCGTCCGACTTCAGCCAGGTCACGATCTCGCGGTCCGTGAGTTCGAGCCCCGCGTCAGGCTCTGGGCTGATGGCTCAGAGCCTGGAGCCTGTTTCCGATTCTGTGTCTCCCTCTCTCTCTGCCCCTCCCCCGTTCATGCTCTGTCTCTCTCTGTCCCAAAAATAAATAAAAGTTGAAAAAAATATATATATATAAGAGAGAAAACTCAAGAGTAAACAGTATCTAACTGCAGATTTACCAAAGGGGAAAAAAAAAATTGGGCTCTCTCAGAAGACTCGTTTTGGTGACACTTTATGTAGTGTCTTCGCTCTCTAACTTCTCCCTTTCCACCGAACCCCAGCTTGTATTCCTCCTGAGAGAGATCTTGCAATTCGTGTCACTCTTTCCAGCTGAATGCCACCAAGCCAGCTCCTCCCAGGTTCAAGCCCTGCACACAGTCTCTGAGATGTTCATGGACACTCCTAGAACACAGATCTGGGAGAGAATTTGAAGGGCAGCTTTTCACCCTCTCAAATTGCAGTTGGAGAAACTGAGCCCCAGTAGGGTTCTCACAGCCAGTTAGCCGCTGGGCCCGCTCTACGACTCAGGGCTTCTTGGCTGCAAACCTTGGTATTGTCTTTGAGATGGGGGTCAGCAGGTTGTGGGTATCCGCTTCTTGTCCTTCTAGTAGTGAAGGAGGAAACAGTAGTGGGCCCAGGGCCCTGACCTTGGGTACATTTTCTCAGCATTCTTGATGTTGATTCTAGGTCTGTATGATACATACGCCTTGTGTCCACGCTAGACTGAGCTCCTTGAGGACCAGAGACCAAATCCTATTCATCTCAGTAGTTTTAACCCCAAGCACTGTGCAGGGTCTGCAGAAAGCTCTCGAGGGCTTGATGGGCTGAACCAATCTTCTGCAGAAAGGTCAGCCCACCCGAGGCAGGAGGGAAGTACCGCTCCTTCAAAGCGCCTCGGGTCGCTGGTCCTTCAGCAGCGGCTCAAACAGCGAGCAAACCCAGGCAGAACTATAGCTCACCTGGAAGCAAAACGAGAGAGCGCCCCCCCCCCCAAGACACAGAGAGGGAGCCCCCTGCACAGCTAAAGTTAGGGAGCAGCTGGTAAGATGAGCTCGACAGAAAACTCTTGCTAGGCACGTGGCCTCCGGTTGATGCCACGGTTCACGGAACTTTGTTGGTTAAAACGTATTTTTTGAACTTTCTCCAAATGTTTATAGTTTATCGGCATGTTGTTGATTACGATTGCTGTCACCAGGCTTCTCCTGAAGTCCATGTGAGTTAGGAGACAGGGAGGGGAAAGGAAAGGGGAAAAGAGAACCTTCGGCGTGGATTCTAACCAAGCGGAGAAACGGCTGCTGGCCCTTCCTCTCGCAGAATGCTGCAAATAGGACCGTGTTCAGTTGCCCACTGCCCAGCAAGCCTGAAAGAACTTGATTACAAGAACACTTTGATCTGAAATGTGTGCCTTTTCTGAATCCTCCTTGGACGAGGGACAAACTGCTGCTCTGGCTGCCGTGAACAGAATGACTCCTGCGCTGAGCCCCATGGGTGCTACGAGTTTGCACTTTGCCTTCTGCACAGCCTGGTCACTGTCCTGTCTCCCGTCTGGCCAAGTGAGCGGGCGGGGGGGGGGGGGACCTTGATGCCCCCTCTGCTGGCGTGGCGGTGGGGTCGCCTGTCACTGGTCTGTCACTGTCCTAACCGAAGTAGGGGCCTGAAACGGGCACTTTTTGCCTTTTACTTTAATCTGGAACGCTTTAACAAAACAGCGGACCAAATGGTGGCTGAGTCCTGACCCTTCTCCAGGCCCCCACGTAACCACCTTCTTTCTGTCTTAAAATCTTCCTCTGGGTTCAAACCCTCAGTCACACAGGGGAGCCCCTCCACTTGCTTGTCGGAGCAAGGAGCAAGATCGCAAAGAGTTAACACTTTTGCTTTTTCGGAAAGTTATCTGTGAAGAGTATTAGTTGTTTAATAAAGCGTGCCTGCCCTCCCGATGAACCCGCCAGTGACTCTGCAGCTGGGGTCATCCCAAGTTCACGCGGTGGACTTTTGACTGCCTTCTGTGTCTGTGAAAACAGTCGGCAGCTCCTGCGGGGATCATTCATTCAGGCCTGTAACACAAAACTGTTGCCAATGGGCACCTGCTGGGCGGCTTCCCAGGAGGGCCGGGAGGGGGATACCAAACTCCTCAGGCATCTGCGGAGATAAGAGCGGCAGGGGGTCCGCTGGGAGCCCGCTCCCCGGGCTGCACTTAGAGCCCACTGCCCGGCCAGCAGGCTGGTGTCAGAGTGTATCAGGGAGCCGGGGCGGGATAGGATGTGAGCTAATTAAAGGCCTTTTACAAAGAGGAGTAGAAAGAGTGCGTGTGTGTGTGTGTGTCTGTGTGTCTGTGTGCGTCTGTGTGTGTAGGAGGGGTGAGGGGAGAGGTTTGGAGTGCATTCCCCAAATTTCTAGCACATTCTTTATTCCTCTCTTTTATCCCTCAAAACAGAAGAAAAGCAAAATTAAAGAGTCTGAACATTTGGTTATTTCTAGTCTTAAGCCGTCATTCATTCCGCCTTATACTGTATCAGTTTTAGTTGCTATTTGTATAGAATTACATAAACCTTTAAAGACCTGTTTTGCCTCATTTTCCAAGGAGGCATCTGTTCTTGAAATATTGTAGGTGGACTGCTTGAATTTTGCCCTCTTCCCTGGGTTTGACACATCTGGGTGGTAAGTTCCAGCTTGCCGTGTGCTCTAGCTTTCCCCCATCTGCTTGGAAAAGCCACTTGCCGGCTGTAGGGGGCGCTGCTGAGAGGACGGAATCGATTTCTATACAGTAAGCGCTCTTACAATAGAGTCGCTGAGATGATGGCCGTGTGGCGTTATGGTTTGCAGCGACAGGGCATGCACGATCATGAGAATGCTGTGAAGACTAGAGCACAGTAATTCATTTTACAGTTAAACTGACTTACGGAAAACGTCACCTGACGATGTTTGATTTGCTTGCTCTTCTGTTTGTTGATTTAGCCTCTCTATCGCCCCCTCCCCCCAAGCAGTAAAATGAACTTATTTATAGACCTGGGTACTTTGAAGTCTGTGCTGTTTTCTTCACCAGCCTGGTAATGATACTTTTCTTGAAAGCCGTGTTGTTCCAGCACAAACCCAAGCCTTCATTGTATTATTTCTGATACAGTTCACATAAGCTTGACCGTGTCAAAGAAACATTTAGATCAATCTTGTACTACATGGTAACAATCCTAGGAAATTCCAATCAAAAGCCAACAGCCCGTTTCCTTCATTTCTGGACTGCTGGCGTATCTGGCTTTGTCTGTGTTCTGATAAGGAGTAACCACGATGTTAATTTTGTATTTCCTTGCCTTTGTCTCACATAATCTGTTCCCAAAACTGACCGTCCAGGTGGCTTGTTCACTGTCATGTGATTTGTGAGAGAGGGAGCCACGGAGGAGTCATTAGCCTGACCATGGGAGGTATGACAGTGGATTCTTTCTACTGGTGTTTAACATGTGAATTACCCTTCTCTTTTCCTCGGTAGGGCTGTGTACTGATTTACACAGTTGAAGGGAATTTTGAATTTAAGCTAGTAGCCGGATGGGTAGCTTTAAAAATGTTACTAACATTTACTGACTGCTTCGCTGACTGCGTGCAAGGTACTATTCATCCTCACAGTGACCCCATGCGGTGCTAGTCCCAGTTCATATGTGAGGACAGGGGGGCTCAGAGAAATTAAGCAACTCGTCCGAGGCTGTGAAGAGAGCCAGAGTAAGGGCTCAGGTTTTCTGACTCAGATCCCGCATTCTTGACGTTGCCCCTTGCAAACGCCGGACCCTGTCTAGTGGGCCTCGCTGGTGGACCCCTTCTGCAGGATCAGAATTAACCATGTAAGGCTGCATTCTCAAGGAGGGGCGGGGGGAGCAGAGAATTGGAGTCAGAGTTTCAAGTCCTTTCCTGTAGTGCCCTCTGTTGTATAATTAGCTCTTTTGAAGACACCTCCCCATCCAAGCCAAAGCATGTGGCTGAGAACCAGGGAATGCTTGAAGTCTGTCGGCTTGAGATGCCCAGTGAAGGCATTTCAACTTGGTTCTGGCTCCATGAGCAGAACTGACTACGTAGGAAGTTATAAATAACCTCACATTAACAAATCTGTTCTTTCTTGTGTCTAAACAACAAGTTCACAAATGGATGTGGACCACTGAAAATGCCAGGCTCTGTCCTAGGCACAGCGGAAACCAACAGGAATACAACGCAGGTGCTCCCTGCTCAGGGTCCCAGTCCAGCACAGGAGAAGGTCCTGTAAACGCACGTGTGCGGGGAGCATTGTGGGTGCTGGGACGGAAGTCTGTGCAGGTCCAGCAGGGTAGAAAAGGAGGGGCTGAACCTTTCAACCCCGGGCAGGGAAGGCCTACACGAAGCATGGAATGCCGGTGCCAAATCTTGAAGTTCAAGGAGATGTTGGCCATGTCGACAGGAAGTGGGGGGGAGGCAGGCCTCAAGGGGCACACATGGGGCAACCCAAACAAGGCTTGCTCGGGGATGTGGAGCACGAGGGGAGGTGGCTTAGGAGTACCAGCACCTAGGCAGCGGGCCACGGGGACGGCAAGGCGTGCCGCGCGGTCAGCTGGTCTTTTGAGGAGAAGACTGGCCTGCCATTTCAAATCCTTATGTTTCCCTTCCTCTCTCGCCTCCCCCCACTTACCAGCTCTAAGGGAATTCCAAGGGGAAGAGACGTAACGGAATTTTTCACTTTTTAAGTCTGGTGATGTCATGATTTGCCCAGAATCTGCACATATAAAATGTTAACTGTTTTGCAAGTATTTTACGAATGTGGTAGAACAGTTCCATCTTTCACAGAGGGGGCCAAAACCATCAAAAGCCCCCACGCCCTCCGGAAAAAACAAACCTAACTGGCTCTTTGTATAATTAGAGCCCAAACCAAATCACGGCCTGTTCACAGCAGGTAGATTGCAAATCCAGCCCAACGGTTCTTTCTGGCCGGAGTGACTCGGTCTAGTACTAAGGCCCGGACTGCGTCCAGCATTTCCAATTAACCTGATATCTGCATCTACACACAGCAGAAAATCACCCTCCCCAAAGCCCAGAGCAAACACACTCCCAAGTCCTGGGTACAGGAGAAGGCGTTTAGGCCTCGCTTAAAACAACTGGACCGGAAAGGCGGGAAGGAGACTGTGGCCTTGTTCTTCAGCCGGGCTTTTCCGCCTAATTTGGAGCTCCACAGATGGAATGTTTGCCGTCGATCCCCAAACCACAAATTAATTTTTTTTCATGGGGAAATCAATTTATCGGACCTCATTTGATCGGTCTTTTCTGCTGTTCCGCCATGTCCTTTATGGCTAAACTAGATCTGACCTAAATTTGAGAGGGAAGAGCACATTCTGTATTAGAATGTGTTCCGTGACCTTTCTACCCTCCACCCTCTCTTGCCTCATTCTCTCCAGTCAGTAGATTTTTGTCTGGAAATCCCTTCTTTCCTGTGTCCACTCAAGGCAGGTAACAGTGTCCATTTGTATTTGGAATCTTAGTTTTTCACGTACAGATTCAGAGGGGACATTTATCTTGGTGGAGAAACGGCTGCTGTCTCGTCGCCAGCATTTGGGCCAGAGCTACATGGGGCTCCCAGTGACTTCTTGGAACTTGAGCCTCACGCTCGAAATTGCAGTGTGGGCTGGGGGCTGCCCCAGCTCTTGGGTGGGGAGAAGGATTGGGTCCTGGGTCCTGTGAGTCTCAAGATCAAACTTGGGTTGGGCTGCTTGACAAACGAGATGAAGAAGAGGCTCCTTGAGTAGTAAAACCTGACAGATGTCCCTCAGGAGTGGGCTCTCCGGTCCTTGCTTCCCCACCTCCATCACCCCGAACTTCAGCATCTGTGGTTGCCACCTGTGTCCTAGACTGGGTAGATGGAGTCACTTGTATAGGAGCTGGAGATGTATGCACAGAACACAAAATTTGCTGTTTCTTTACATTTCTGTTGGGTTCTCAGCACATGATTTATTGCTCTTTTCCATGGGTCATTTCTTTTAATGTTTATTATTTTTAGAGAGAGCATGAGAGCAGGGGAGAGGTAGAGAGAGGAGGGGGGGGGGGAATCCCAAGCAGGCTCCACACTGTCAGCATAGAGCCCGATGAACAGTGAGATCATGACCTGAGCTGGAATCAAGAGTCAGACACCAAGAGTCAGATGCCCAACCGACTGAGCCACCCAGGCGCCCTTCCAGGGGTCCTTTTCTGCTCAGGAAGGAAAACGTGGTTCTGTACTCACTGACCGTATGGAGGTTGGCCTCTCGTCCCCTCATCTCTCACAGATGAATAATTTTGGAGTGAGAGGTGTGCCTTCTTCTCACGGAGGTTAATCACTGTCGGGATGTTTGCACAGTAGAGCCAACTGCTGAGTATTCTCTTGTTTGCCGTTTCTCCCTCCAGATCTTTCCTAGCTTCAGTGTGGCCTAGCTGACTCCATCTTGGACACCTTTGCTGGGAATCAGCACCGAGAGTTTTTACGTATAAAGAGGAACTGATACTTGGTCACTCCCCATGTGCTGGGCACTTTATGCCACTCTTCCTCCTTTCTTTCAGCCGCTCAGCTCATACGTTGGGGTCATCCTTGACTCCCGTCGTACCACGTCTCGGGGGCGTCCACAGGCCCACTCAGCTGTACCACAGCCTCCCCCCTGCCTCCCTCCTGCCTCCCCCCTTCACATCTGTTCTTCAGGCGGCAGCTGGAGCTACCATACACGTCGAAGCTCAGCTCAGATCGTGTCATTCCTCAGCTCAGACGCCTCCAGTGGCTTCCCGTTCCAGTCCGCGTAGAAAATTAAGACCTGCACGTGGTTTCTTAGGCACTTGCAGCCTGCCCCGTCCTTTGCTAAACTCATCTTGTACCCCTCGGCTCCCTCCACCTCACTCAGCCCGTCATCGGACCTTCCAGCCGTCTCTCAACTGCCTGCCTCAGAACCACTGCCTTGGGATCTCTGCCCTAGCAGTTCTTTCTTCCCGGAAGGTTCCATAACCCCATGGTTTTCACCTGTATGTTCTTTGTCCAATCGTTACTTTGTCACCGAAGCTCTTCCTGGTGCCCCCTCCTCCCCCTAAAATTGCACCTCCTGCCTTCCAACACCATCTCTTATCCTCCTTACCTGCTTCATTTCTTACTTAACATTTATTATCACTTTCATTTTATTTACTTACGTGATTGTCTATGCAATTTGCATATAAATCCTATAAGGGATAAAGGTTCTGTCTGTGTTATCCACTGCTGTGTCACCAGCCTTTAGAACAGCCAGCCCTGGCACACTGTTGACATATCGGTATGTTTATGTGTATAGAAGGGAAGAGAGGAAAGGTGGAAAGGAGCCGACAGACCCTGGGAGTCGGGCATTATCTCAGTTTGTGGGTAAGGCACCAAGTCTCCAAGAAGTTGCCCAAGATCACAGAGCCAGTAAGTGAAGGCGGAATTTGAACCCAGAGGTACGACTCCAGACCTGCTGTGATTTCCACTTTCCTGTGCTGTTTCCCTAGGGGGATCTCTGCCTCCCAGTAAAATGCCTTAGAGAGAACACTTGGCTAGAATCTCTTCGTCTCCTCAGTGTCATCTGGAGCTTAATATGCAGAATAGACAAGTACCATCAAGGTCCAAAACCAGATGCCCCTCAACATAAGAAAACGTATTTGCATACATGAAGAAGCCCATTTTTAGAAAGACAGACTTTCTTTTTTTTTTTTTTTTATTTTTTTTTTTTCAACGTTTATTTTATTTTTGGGACAGAGAGAGACACAGCATGAACGGGGGAGGGGCAGAGAGAGAGGGAGACACAGAATCGGAAACAGGCTCCAGGCTCCGAGCCATCAGCCCAGAGCCTGACGCGGGGCTCGAACTCACGGACCGCGAGATCGTGACCTGGCTGAAGTCGGACGCTTAACCGACTGCGCCACCCAGGCGCCCCAGAAAGACAGACTTTCAAGTCAAATGGCGGAATCTTTTTGGTCATTGCTTCCCAAAGCGACTCTGGGTTCATTCTGGGCTCGCTGTGGGCACCAGCACCTGTCCGTTCCAGAGTTGACACTGTCACATGTACGTCCACACCCCACGCCAGGCTCTGTCCATAGCTCTGGGAATGCAAAGGTGGACAAGACAGGCGCAGCACTGGGCGTGCCTTCAACAAGCTTCACCCCACCCCCCACCCCCTTCAAACTTAAAGGGCCACCATCACTGAATCCCTGGAGCGAGGTAGTTTTTAAAGGGAACATCTCCCAGTTTCACATTCTCATCTTGTTCTTTGAAGTTCATTTTAAGTGCATCGTGGGCTCCTCTTTGACTAACAGGAAGTTGTGGCACTTATCTGAAGATTAAGAAACATCCCAGGCAATGAATTCCTGTTTTCCCCTCTCCCTGGCCCTTAGGTAGACTTAACAGAAGTCGTTATGGTCTGAGATCCCCTGAGAGACCCCTTCCTGCCCATCAGCAAAGCCACAGGCACCCTATGCAAAAAAAAAAAAAAAAAAAAAAAATGATAGCTCTTCCATCCATCTCAGGGAATTCTTTCTGTCTTGTCTCCTGCCTTTGCCTTGGACTTGAGATGGCTTTTGTTTTCTTCCCTGGATGCTGCCTGTTGGATACACCCTTAGGCTTTATACCTGTAGCCCAGGAACAAATGATGCCTGGGATCCTGCGTCTCTGAGCGAGGTGCTAAGAAACCAGTCTTTAACTGCTACCAAATTTGTTTCCCTCTGTTTCCAGCTTTGTCTGAACTTCAAGGATATTGAGAGACAGACACCATTACGTGTTTTCATCCCTGTCTTGCCTGTCTTGTATTATTTGCTCTAGGCACATGCCTTCAGAACCTTCAGTTAATAGAAGAAACAGACAGTGGCAGCAGTGAGTTTAGAACATTCTTGTGAAAGATACGGCCACAGAGGGGGAAACGGAGCGAGTGACAGCTTGAATGGCAGGGAGCTTTAAAAAAAAAAAAAAAAAAAAGGCCCTTTTTTTGTTTGTTTATTTTACAGAGAGAGTACCTGTGCATGTGCAAGCTGGGGAGGGGCAGAGGGGGAAAGGGAGAGAATCTCAAGCAGGCTCCGTGCTCAGCACAGGGCCCAACATGGGGATGTGGGGTTCGATCTCACAACTGTGAGCTCATGACCTGAGCCAAAATCCAGAGTCAGACGCTTAACTCACTGAGCCATCCACGCGCCCTGAGGAAGGCCTTTTTCAGATAGAACAGATTCCATTATATTTGTCAGTCTGAGAGGAAGAGGCCAGGAAGATTGGAGACATGAGACCTTCCTTCTGTATTTCCATCTTGAGTAATCACAGTTTTTTCTCCCTGAATCCAAACCACTGCCTTCTGACCGTTGTTCTTTGCTTGGGTGAATAGCAGCCATTTGTAAGATACTCTTGGTTACCTGGAGATAAAGTCTGAGTGGAAGAAATGGACTGAAATTGGAGACTCGGGTACCTTCTGAGTTTAATTTTTAGTTTAGTAAGCTGTGTCCTTAAAATTTTTAGAGTCAGACCTCTAAACCAGCACTGTCCAATAAAAATATAATATGAGCCACATAATTTGTATAATTTAAGATTTTCTAGTAGAATTTTTAAAAAAGGAAAAAGAAGCATAAATGATTTTTACTATTTTTACTTTACCCATAATATCCAAAATATTCTCATTTCAGTTTGTCATCAGTATGTAAGAATAATTGAGATGTTTTACATTATTTTTTCATCTCGTCTTTGAAGTCCAGTATGTATTGTATATTTACAGCGTGTCTTTTTTAAAAATTTGTTTATTTACTTTTGGGGGGGGGAGAGAGAGCGCGTGCAGGCATGCGTGTGAGCCGCTTATGCGCAAATGGGGGAAGGGCAGAGAGGGAGAGACGGAGAGAGAGAGAATCCCAAGCAGGCTCCCTGTCATTAGCATGGAGTTGCATTACAGCATGTCTTAATTTGTCCTACCACATATTAAATGCCTCCTATGACACGTGGTCACCTTGTTGGACATTGTGGCTCTAACCTAAGAGAGGAAACTAAAGTCACATGACAAGACTTGTTACCCCGTGTCTGAATGGAGGATTTTCTTTTTTTTTTTCTTTTCTTTTTTTAATGTTTGTTTATTTTTGAGAGAGAGATAGACAGAGCATGAGCAGGGGAGGGGCAGAGAGAGAGGGAGACACAGAATCCGAAGCAGCTCCAGGCTCCGAGCTGTCAGCAGAGAGCCTGACGTGGGTCTTGATCTCAAACTGCAAGATCATGACCTGAGCCAAAATCAGACACTTAACCGACTGAGCCAGCCAGGCGCCCCAAGATTTCCCTTGTTCTTATGGGAGGAAGGAAGGTATTGAATAGAGAAAGGACCTTTATGCAGTTGGCTTTTGTCTCCACCATTGCAGTGAGGAGTTTTCTGCAAGGTTCTTAAGAGATGGCCGTCCAAGTTATCTTTCATTGTTTTCCTTAGGTTATTTGTGGGCTTCTGTTTTTTCCTCTTTTCCTGCCTGCTTGCCAAAATTTACAAAACGTTCTGTTCATGATGTTTTTGAATATGGTGGCATTTCACACACAGGCATGATTTTCATAAAGCTAATTTTTATTTTTAAAAATGAATTCTGCCTTTGGTCACATATTTAGAAAACACGTTCCATAAACATTTTTTAATTTGATAAATAATTTTTGAATCATGGAAGAGCCCCTCAATAGAGTGTCATATGGTATATGTACAGTTTAAAGGACAAACGAATCCCAGAACCTACCATTCAGTGTAAACGATAGACTAGAATAATAGAATGTTATAGAGTAGAATATACTAAAAGCTACTCGTACTTTTGAAGCCTCCCTGATCACATTCCCTTTTTCATTGTTGACTTACGTGGATTGGCTTTTCTTCCTCATTCCAAGACTTGTTTTTTAGGCCTGAAATCTGTTAACCTGGAAACAGCTAATGCAGCAGGCTTCAAAAACCCTAGATCTACAGGAAGTAGATGGGTGTGAATTCTGAATGTCCACCCCCAACTCAGCCTTTGTGGGGCTGAAAGATAGCAAAGGCAAGAACGCCTCGTCCTAAAAGGCCACCAAGGAGTTCAGGCGACAGACAAGGAGCGGAGGTTTCTTCGGAGCTGTTGGGAAATAGCTAAACTGCCATTTTATTTTTATTTTAGCCCATCTGAAGGGTTGGGAACATTTGAGGCCATTCCTCAAAGAACCTTCTTTTGCCCTTTCCTTTGAGCTGGGGAACAAGCCGTGTCTCAGGAGAAATGAGGGAGGGCTTAGCGTAAGTGCCTTAGGAGCTGAGCTGCTTCCCCTTCGTATCATAACCCCAGAAAGAGGGGTTCACCTTCTCTTGTTCCCCCAGGTGCCAAACACCAGTTCCGAATGTGGTGTCTTCTGTCACGTTCATCACGCTTGCTAATGAACAACTTCCTGAACACCTTGAGGTGTTGGCTTTTGAATGTCTGGTTGTCCCCGGTGCAGACTCTACCCCACCCACCCCCATAAAATGTCGAGCAGTCGTAAAAAACAGCCCCTTAGCTTCCACTGTGGGTTCTCTGTGACTCTCCGACAAGTGGGGCTGTCAGGAGTAACGTTGGAGTTGCACAGACTAGAGGAGTGGAGGCTGAATGGGACACACTTGCAGGATCCTTTCTTACCCAGGAGTGCGGCTGGCTCACGCTCATTCTCTCCCCGCAGCTCTCTTTTGCCTTCATCCCCTCCCCCTTGAATTTGTATCTCCATATGTGTCACTCACTGGTACATAGAATGCCCTTGCCGGAGCAGTGGTCTTTGTCTGTAGTTAGATCTGCTTGACCAGACCAGCTGTGACAAAGCAAATCTTTGAGCTCCCCTTCCGCAAATCCTTCTGTAAGAAGCTGGGATGGAAGAGCAGACCTTTTCTGTGCAAGCAGGGGCTCTCGAAATCACTGGTCCCGACCCTCACCCTAGCTTGGCGTCCCATCTTTCTTCCCAGCCGTAAATGGCGCCCACTAGTACTGTGACCTAATGTGGGGTCACATGATCCATGTAATGGACGTCTCCAGAACCTCATCCTTCTCTGGGGCCCATTTCAGATGTGATAGTGATGACTTTGGGGAAAGGAGGAAGTAGGCTACATGGCATAAGGCAAAAAATGGGTGATGGAAGGGGGCAGGGTGTTGATGAAGGAAGGGGATTGGAGCCTGACTCTCTTTCTTGTTCAGGGATGTGCATGTAATTTTTCAGACACTTTATCATTTCTATGCTTCTCTTAGCTTCCTTCATTTGTCGCCACCATTGCTTAGGAAAGGAAAGATGTCTACTTGGCATCTGTGTGCGATTTTCACTGGCGTTCAGGAAGGAATTTTCCATGGAGGGAATAACAAAAATCATGGTTGGATTCCCTCCGTAGATGACCCAGTGTCAAATATAGGTAGATTCTCAGTAGACTTTTGTTGGAGGTGATCATGGTCTTTCCAGTTTCATCTGTCCAATGGGGATAATAACAGGGCCTACCTCATAGGGTTGTCCTATGGATGAAACTAACAAATGATTTCAAAGATGGCCAGCCCTTAGAACAATGCCTGATACATTAGTAAACAGTGTTGGTGCATGTTTACAATTCCAGAAGTTACACTATGGTCTTCAGCAGTTGGAAGCTTTCCTTTATTCTGCCTACTCATTTAAAGCTTTACTTATTTAGAGGCGCCTGGGTGGCTCAGTCGGTTAAGCATCTGACTCTTGATTTTGGCTCAGGTCACCGTCTCACGGTTGTGACCTCGAGCCCCGCGTTGTCCAGCTGCACGCTGAGTGTGGAGCCTGCTTAAGATTCTCTCCTTCTGTCTCCCTTTGCCCCTTCCCTGCTGTGTGTGTATGCGTGCTCTCTCTCTCTCTCTCAAAAAATAAAATAAAAAATAAATAAAACTTCATTTATATGAAGAAACCAGGTGGAGACCATTTTCCTTAAAAAAACAAAACAAAACCTCATCAAGATATGTCAAACCCTTGAAATGTATCTGACTTTGTCAGTAAGAAGCCCAGTTTACAATAGTGCCTAGCATCTCTGATTATTCTTTACGGGGTCATCCACCCCCTTCCTTCCCAGGCTTTTGGCATTAAAGAGAATATATCTATTTATTTGAAATACCAAGTACAAGATTGAAATCCTTGTGACTAGAAATGAGATAAGCTCGAGCTTCTTTTCTATTGTGAAATGTTCCATTCCATTTCTAGTTTCTGTATTTTGAGATTTCGACCTACGTATAGTTGACTTCTTTATGCTTTCCTTTGTACCAGAACGGGTATGAGGTGATTCCTGTATTACAGGATGAGATTTGCAGGATTCAGTCAGGGAGGAAGGGGGAGCAGTGCTGTCCTTAGAAGAAAGAAAAAGATTTGCGGTAATAACCGTTGGCATTTACACATTGCTTCGTGTTGTCCCCCCCCCCCCCAAGTCCTTTTAAAACCAAGGTCTCTTGGGATTCCTCCAGCGACTCTGTGGGTAGTGTTCCTCCTGTTTTATAGGTGAAGATACCGATCCCTGAAGACTGTGCTTTGCTCGTGTTGACCTCGCTGATTACTAGTGACCGAGTTGGGACCAGGGTGCCTGCCTTGCTTTTCAAAGCCTGTGTGCTTCCCTAGAGTTGAAATCATTTATTGGCCAAGTCACCCATTATGGTGTGACCCTTGGAGGGACTTTTTTTTCCCCCATAACATAATCTATCTCCTGGTTCTGTACGGAGAAACTGGCCATTTAGGCATATTCATATTTTTTCAATTTATGCCTTGTTAGGATGGCAAACGGGAGGTCTCTCATGGGGTGGGAAGACTTATTCTCCTTGACTAGCACCAGCTGTACTGAAACCCACCTTCTGGCTTCTCCTGTGGGCCTTGAGGGATTTTCAGCAGTAGACGAGTAGAGGCCTGGCACCCTCAACGTGATTTCCCCTTCTGGGGAAAAGCTTATAACGGGCTGAAGGTAGGACCCCATCCCATCCCGCAGCTGGGTTTAAAGATTCATCCTGCCCACATGATTCTTTACAAAACCTGATATAGGAAAAAACAGGGAAAATTGAATGTGAGGAAGCCGTGGCACGTGTCTGTTGTTGAACATCAGTCTTCCTGATTCCCGTGTGTATTCTGCTTACTACTGTGGTTTTAAAGCCTTATAGCCAACTCTGCCAATCCTTTTTGAAGAAAAGGCACAATCCTTTCAGGAGAGTGCCTCAAACCACTCTGAGCTTCTAGATTAATCTGAGACAACATCTGAGTTCAAAACCGGGTCAGAGTTGCAGAATAGCAAGGGAGACTTGCCAATTCAGCAGGCGTGTGTCTTGGGCTAGTTAAGAACTGGGACAATCCTGAGGTCTGACTTTGTTGCTTATGTTGAGACCTTGTATGCCGAGATAATTCTGGGTGGCTTTGGATAACTTTGTTTCTTAACTGCGAAGGAGTGTCTGCTGCCTGATAAGTGTTTATCCATGAAATAGCAACATGGTGTATGTAGGTCCCAGGGTCAGAGACAAAAAAAAAAAAAAAGCAAGGTCATTGGCTTGGGCCTGTTACTGCTGTATAATGTGAGTCCTAGCTTTAAAAAAGTGTCTTTGTTATTCTTATGCAGGGTCTCTGTGCTAGATTCTTTCTCCTTCCTCTCCTTGCCTTAAGGGCTATATGTAATCATAACCAAGTGGAACTGAAAACAGACAAACCTGTCCCACTTCCAGTGGAGAGGAGAGAGATCCGGGGTCCAAAATTGCCTCTTTCTTGCCAAACCTCAACTTGTTCCATGTCCTTCTTTTTTCCTTTGTTTCTTTATTAATGCCCTTGCCCAGTCCCGGCCTGACCCTCCACCGTCTGGCCGTTTGGTTGGCCTCGTGTCAGCGATTGATCCCCGTTGCTGGCTGGATCCCGTTCCCCGTTAACTCTTGCCTCTTTGCCACAAGGGTCGCAAGAGGGGTTTTCGATGTCAAGGCAACGCCCACACGGAGAATGGGTCCTAAGTGTGGATATGGTAACCGTGAGAGAGTGAAGTGGTGACGCCTCCGTGTGGAGGACTTGAGGGGTTGGCAGCACGTTTTCTACTGGTGTCCCAGCAGAGCCGGAAAGGACTCTCGAGCTTAAGCCTCCGCGCCACTTGTAAGAAACTTGTAAAAATCGGGGGCGCCTGGGGGGGGGGCTCAGTCAGTGGAGCGTCAGACCCTTGGTTTCAAATCAGGTCATGATCTCACGGTTTCGGGAGTTTGAGCCCCGCGTCGGGCTCCGCGCTGACGGTGAGAAGCCTGCTTGGCATTCTCTCTCTCCCCCTCTCTCTGCCTCTCCCCTCACCCATACTGTCTCTGTCTGTCTCTCTCAAAAATGAATAAAAAAAAAAATTAAGAAAGAGAAACTCGTAAAAATCGGGGGCCTGCTGCCCTGTGCCAGACGCGGTGCCAGGCGTTCTGCGCTAGTTCCTTAACCCTTCAGAGCTCCCCTGAGAGTCTCGTGTTTTGCAGCTAGGTAAACCGAGGCTCGAGAGTTGAGCCACGGCCGCCGGGACGCACGTGCACATCGGCCGTGCTCTCAGGCACCGGGCGTACAGCTGCGTTTGCGAGTTGACGTGCCCCCGCTTAGCGCAGCTGACGGCGCCGCCTGGAATCGCAGCCACTGGTGGCCGAGCCGTGCAGTCGAACACCTTTCTGGGTGGGGGGACGCGAGACCCCCTCAGACGGCCACGCCCCGACCCTGCTCTCCCTTTGCCACTATTTGTGGCCACCATTTGCCCTGGTGACGGGAAAGGTACTGTCACCAGCAATTACTCGGTGGAACAAGGACGTTAAAGAGGAAATTTCCATTAGGTAAATAACTGTGAAAGAAGAACACCAGAGAAGCGGGGGGCGGGGCGGGGGGGGGGGGAATTCAAGCCCAGGCTCCTGTTACACTGGCCAAATATCTCTGGCATCCCATGCTTGCTGAATATCATAAAAGGGTCAGGAAAACTGATCGGAGCAAACAGAGGGACACAGCGTGAATTTTTCTCTTGCATTATTCCAGTATCTACTTGAATTTCAGTTTTGTAAAACCAACTGTCCCGAGCCTGGCCCCAAACCCCGGGCTCATTTGTAGCGGCTCCTTTTCTATGGACAATGGGATTCTTTCTGGAAGGTGGGGTATTGACACTGGGTACGTCAGCCACGCAGTAGAACTGGCATCTTGAAGCGCCTCTGAGATTTTTTTACCCCCCGGTTGAAGATAGGGCCTTCCAGAAATTAAGGACTTCCGACTGTGGCCAGAATTCACCAGTGTGGTGTATGCTAAAGCTTCCTTTGGTGAAAGAAAGGACAAAATTCCGTGTTGTTTTCGCAAGTGTAAGAGCAGGTTTTCTGAAGGACGTTGTGTTCCTTGGAAACTTTCTAGTCTTCTGTGGACTTGAAATCGCTACAAAATGGGCTATATTGACCTACGTCTCCCCCAAAGCTCCTTCTGGTGTCCAGGGATCGTTTTTACCAAGGAGAGTTACAAATTGTCTACATATTTCCCTCTGAGTGCTAGTCCTTCGCCAGCGTGCGAGCCTGGCCCATGCTGTCTGTCCCGGGCTTTTCTGCCCCTGGGCACATAGCTTCCGCTTCTCCGGGGATGCACCTGCCAAGTCCTGCGTATACACACCATCTCGCTTAACCCTCAACAGCCCCACGGGACCTGATTATTTCCATTTTGCAGGTGAAGAAATGGAAGTTCAGATAACGCAGTACTGTTTTCATTGGATGCCTTGTATGTATCAGGTTCTGTGCTCAGTGCTTCACACATATTGTCTAATCCTTCCGGCATTCCCCGTGCGTGGATATTCTCATTCCCATTTTGGAGATGAGGACACAGGCTCCCAGAGGTGAAGTTACTTGTCCATGATCTCACGGCTATTCAGTGCCACAGAATCGAAAGTCAGGTGTGAAGTTTTTTCCGAGGTCCTCGGAGGCAGGAGGCAGAAGCCGTCTCTGATTGAGGACTCTCAAGTGCTAGCCTAGTGCACAGCATGTGTTCTGTACATGTTTGATTGCTTGGTGGGTCAGTGCATCGCTGCTTTGTGCTTGCTCATATCCTTACGGTTTTCAGCCTTTCCCCTGCTGCCTCTGAGATTAGTTTTCCCCTTATCTGAATCTCTGCTTCCGAGCTTCACTCCCCATTTTGACATCCATGAGCATGCCCAAGAGCATCTGCTCTGAAGATATTTCAAAGTGAGTTTGAGTCTCGTTGCATTTGGCTTTTCTTTTTAAAATACACAGGCAGAACTGGGGGTGGAGCAGTAACGGATGTCCTGCCCCGTCACCGCCACACGGCACACCGTGGCTGTCATGGGCACCCCGGCTGTGTTTTGACGATCGTGTTCTAACTCAAGGACACGGGTGAAATAACACTTCCCAGCCTCAGAGAAGACCAGTGCCGGAGGGCACCGTACAGAGTGCTTACTGGAATCCCCGCCCTCTCCAGCCCGTGTTCTTACCCTGTCTTTGAGGGAGAAATAAGATACGGGGTATGATTTATTTTCCCACTGAGGTGGGGAATGAGAGAGGTGGAATTGAGTATGACTAAGTGCTCCCACAGTGAGAGAAGGCCACAAGCTTTTGGTGCCCTGGATTCGTACTCAGAAGCCCGGTGGACTGGCCCAAGGCCCAGCCTCTTTGACCACGGCACCCGTCAACTCACTGGTTTCAGATTAGTTCTTATAAAGAGTCTCTCCCCGTAAAATCTGATTAACCTCTAATCAGTACGGGTTTGGCTGGATCATGGATTTCAACATCTTCCCATTTCCTGAGTTGTCAGTCACCGTTACAGGGATGAAGACTTTGGTAATAGTTTCCTGCTAATAACATCTTTGTGTCCCTTACATGGGCCCACAAGTGACAAAAGACAAGTCCAGTTGGCTTGCGTGAATAATTTGTTTACCCACAGAGAAGTGGGAATTCAGACAGAAGTCCTAGGGTAAGTAAGCTGAGTAGGTGTGGGCACCTTTCCACAGCTACGAAGCACACAGAAGAATCCAGCATTTAGAGGCAAGAGTGATCTCTCAGGTCATCTTACCCCATCCCTGCTGTGGCCGATGTGGTATTTTTATACTGAGAACACCCGGGTCCAATCAGTGCTGGGGGAGCGAAGGGGCAGTAGCAGAATCACTTGGCAGTTAAGTTTTTGGCACGAGCTCACTCCCAAACCTCGGGTATTGAACTCGTGTTGTGGGTGGGGGCGGGGGTGGTGGTGGGCAGTTTGCCTAGAGGATTCTATCATATTTTCTTAGGGGGGGCGGAAAGTATTATAGGATTTTTCATTTCTTCCTAGTCAGCTGCCAGAAATCCGTAGTCAGGACCTTATCTGTTCCAAGGACAGACCTCTTTTCAAGGAAAACGAGAGTCTGAGGAAGTGGGAGAGACCCGGA
Source organism: Leopardus geoffroyi (assembly GCF_018350155.1). NCBI lineage: Eukaryota > Metazoa > Chordata > Mammalia > Carnivora > Felidae > Leopardus > Leopardus geoffroyi. Next base: position 9,219,289 of record NC_059328.1, read on the forward strand.
CAAAACGCCGGAAGGAGTGTGGGTGCCGCTGGGCACTCTTCAGGCAGAACACGCACCTCTGGAAACATCGCGCTTCTGAGAAGGGCTCTTTCACTGGCCGCTGCCTCACCTCTTCTGTGGCATCAGGGAAAAGTGTTTTTGTCCAGACCCTGAGTGGAGAACACCGGCAGCCTACATAGTTCCAGAATGTAGCAGGGACTCCCTTTTTTTGTTTGTTTGTTTTTTTACCCTTAAAACAAGGGTCACACTTTCCTCTCCTCCCTCGATTTGCAAGTGTTTCGGTTTGTGTTGCAGACCCTCATTGCTGTCCGTCTCACGTATGGGGTTGTTACCTTCCCAGCGAGACCGTCATCCTTGAGAATAGGTCCAAGGCTGTATTTGTGTCCCCAGCAGTACATAAATCTGGGCCAGGCCCACAGTAAGTGCTTAATAAAGATGTCCTAACTTGGATCGTAGATCACACACTGTCAGAGCTGGAAAGGATTTTGGAAACCACCAAATCCAGCACTCTAATTTTAAAGATGGTACCACTCCAGAAACTCATTTTGGAGGCTGGTGTTTATCTGCTGGAAAGGTGGGGGGGGGGGGGGGGTTTGTTTTCGTTTATGTTAAAGCCTAGTGCAAATGACCATAATTCTAAACCTTTGAAAGGCTTTCTTCATGGTGCAGGATGTCCCGCTGGGACTAGTAGCTGACTAATAATAACAATAAGAATGCTGACTGGATGCCATACCCTGAGCCCCTGTCACTAATTCTTCCAGCCACATAGAGGCGTTGGTACCATCGTCACTCTGCAGATGCCACCAGGGAGGCTCGGCAGGAGGGCACCTTGCTCAGGCTCCTGTAGCTACGGGAGTGGTTGAGGCAGGACTCGAATCTGGTCTGGTCAGATGCCCAAACTCATGGCTCACGGTGGCTCTCAGACGGGATCCCTGACTAAAGCCCCATTTATTGATTCACAGTGCTGGCTTTGCAACATCCCGTGGCGTCTCCATCCTAAAGGCAGCTGGAAAATTAATTTTCATTAACTTTAGCTCTCCAGTTAGACACGGAGAGACAGGGGAGGCAAGGCCTGAAGCAAATAATGATAGGGGCTGCATCTCCAGAAAGGTCAGTAATCACTGCCCTGGATTGTAAAAGCGTTTAGGCTGAGTGAAAGGAATGTGTGTTCCCCTCTCTTGCTCCAGAAACCATTGCTTTACCTCGAGTTGCTGGTTCTTCCCCTAGTCTCTATTCTGGGCCCAGAACTCCCCCTTTCCTGTCCCTTGTGTCACAAAGCCTCGGGCCTGGTGGCTTCCAGGACATACCTGTGTAAAAAATGTCCCTCGCCAGACCAGTATGAAACAGGCCCCGAAGGCCAGGCTGCCCAGTGTACTCGGCCTTCAAGGCAGGCTGTTCGCCTTGAATCTTTGCGCTGAGCTCTATGTCTAAATAGCATTCCTGTGAGTTTTCTGAAAGGTTAGTCCTGGGTCACTGGCACTTAACCCACTTGTTTTGGTAGATCCTTCCCGAGAAGGTTAATTATATATTTGATATCCTTTCCTCTTTATGCCTGAATGATGAGGATAAGTACCCTGTGGTTTATTAACTGTCACTTTAAACCTTTTCAGATTGTCTTGTGACAAAACAGAGTTTTATGTCCTTTTTATCCAGCTTTGACGGATGAGACAGCTTCTCTGGTAAAAGAATGCCAGGATAAATAAGATCTTTCCCTGATTTGTGGGGGAGGATTTTGCACTGGAAGTCATGAGTTCAAGTCTGCCATTTCGTACGAAAGGTGACCTGACCTGTTAGCCTTTCCATATACTTCATTTTCCCTTGTGGACAAATGGGGCTGGGCACCTCGGTGCTCGGTACTTGCCGAAGAAGTGAAAGAGAAGACATCGCTTTAGGGCAGTTGATGTCTCTAAAAGGTTTGGCACCAAACCCTAAAGCAACAAGGTGCCGTGTTTCCTATTTTGAATCCCACCGATTTCTCTGCGCAGAGAGCCTCTGTCCTTAACATTATAGAATCCCAATACTTCCCTCTCCCCCACGGGGTCATTTTGGTATACGTTTCATTTTTTTCAGTAAATTCGCAGTAGGACCGTGGAAGGTGGATGCCATTAGGGGCGGTTAGTAGACGTTTTGCGCACCTCGTGTCCACCTGTGTCCGCATCCCCCAATCTTGTGCATCCAGTGCCTTGAGAACCAGTCTCCTGGGACACACAGTATATGTGACTCAGCAGTTAATCTCTCTCTCCATTGGTATTTACTGAATCCCAGCTAGGAGCAAGGGAAGGTATTTATGTAAAATCATTCAAATAGCAAAAACAGCGCTGAGGCTTTAAAACCCTTTTCCTTCCGTGTTTGATCCGTTCCAGTTTGCGGGGACGCTGTCGGACGGCTTAGGGAAGACGATGGACAATCGGCATCAGTCGGAGCGGGAGTACATCAGATACCACGCGGCCACGAGCGGGGAGCACCTCGTAGCCGGCATCCACGGCCTGGCTCACGGTAAGTCACGGCTGCTGGGAGAACGGCTCTCCTGCCACAGTTCCTCGGGGCCCTTTTCACCCATCTGATGGCCAGCGGACATCCAGGCCGGGGAGCTTGGTGTACCTGAGAGCCTTCCAGGCTGTCCTATTGTACCCTCCTCGCAACTGAAATGTTACAGCCTGTGGCAAGCCTTCATTTATTTTCAACACATTGCACACATTGCGATCCCTTCCTGTTCTTTGGCTTCTGTTCCCAAAATGTGATACGGTATCATCATTTGAACCCCTTTCTAGAATGCGGAATTGCCGCTTCGATACCCGCCTTCTGCTTACTGAGCATTCCTTCCGTGGCAAGTGAAATGTGAAACCGGCCGCCGGGTTTGTGGCCCAGATGTTTTTGAGTCTTGTGTAAATGCACACTCACCTGGATTGTAAATGCAGGCGTCCAAGAGATGTAGGTGATGGCATGGATGTATTAAGCCTCTGAATTTGTATGAATTCTGCCCTTCACTGCTCTACCTCCGAGTCATTTGCCCTTTGTTGTGTTTTTTCTCCACAACTTCTGAGTGTGACATCCAAGGCCCTTGGAAATGTAAACCCAGCCAACTTGGCCAACCACTGTCCCCCGGCCATGCTGTATTTCAGCCACCCGAAGCCCAGTGTTGTTCCCCAGACGTGCCTTGCTCGCTCAGTTCATTCTGCTCCCTTCCCCTGCCTCACTTCCTTGTCAGGCAGAGTCCAACTCAACCTAGAAGTCTCCACTCAAGTGACATTTGCTCCACTGTCCCCAGTCAGAATTAATGACGATCAGGGCACACGTGGCAGTCTAGGTCATGTCTCTAGCCAGCTGTGTGTGTGTCTTGCTTTCCTGATAGATGGGGAAGGTCAGGAGAGCAGAAAGACCATCGTGTATTCACCTTTATACTTCAGACCCTCACACGATACCTGGCATATAGTTCATGCTTATAGTTAGGATGGTTAGGAAACTGCGCTGTTGGTACCAGATTCTTAGAAATAATCTGAAGCTATCAGAAGTCATATCAAGACTGATCAAGTTCAGATTATCTGCATTTGGAAGAAGGAGGAATGTGGAGAAGAAAAAGAAAAAATAATTCTTTTCAGGCTTGGGACACAATGTTTAGGACAGGGTTTTTGTTTATCGGTTTTCCTCACTTGTGAGGTTTGGCTCAAAATGCCTTTACTTTTCTTAAGCCTGCCCAACTGGAGAAGGAGCTGCCCCAAAGGAGACATTCAAGCCAGGAGTAAAATTTAGCTGAAATTAATGTGTTCACGGACTCAAAAAGTTGGTTGCTGGGCAGCCGTGTGGGGTGAAAGGTTTCCTCATTCTTCCTAGTAAATATAATGATAGTGCATGGGAGTCGGAGGAACTGTGTTCTTAACGAATGTAAAATGCTTTACTGTGCATAATTGCCTTTACCTGTCTAGCATCCTTGGGATGTGGAGAGAAAATATAGCTGCCCTCACTTTTCAGATGGACACGACAGTGTGCTGAAAAAAATGGATGATGGGTTCAAGGTTGGTTGCAAAATCCCCTCCAACCAAGGACCATTCGTACAGTATGTGCAGCATCTCCAGGAACAGGTAGCCTCATCCAAGGAGTTTCCGTGAAGCTCTGGATTGTATGCGAGTGACATCCTTTTTCCTTCAGGATGAAACCATTGTTTTTTGTTTTCGTTTTTGTTTTTTAATTAATTTATTTATTTGGAGAGAGCAGGGAAAGGGCAGAGAGAGAGGGAGAGAGAGAGAATCCCAAGCAGGCTCTGCGCTGTCAGTGCAGAACCCGATGTGGGGCTTGATCCCTTGAACCGCGAGATCAAGACCTGAGTCGAAATCAAGAGCCAGACACTTAACCGACCGAGCCACCCAAGTGCCCCCAGGATGAAAAACATTCTTAAATGATAACAAGAACCAGAATCCATTCAGTCTCCTTGTTTTAAAAACTGGGAGTCTTGCTCAGTTTTCTCTGCAGACCCTGCTTGTGCCAGATTCAGTGATGTCTGTCTCTCTGTGAATGTGGTTCCAAAGGTTGGGAGAGGACCGTAGCCTCACTGGAGCAAGCGGACCCAGAATCCAAAAGAAACGCTATGGATTGTTAGTGCTGTTAGTGCGTTCTCACCCAGGGGATTTCCTTTACCGATTTGTCTCACTAGAGCTGAAGAGTCTAGAGAGCTTCCTCATGCCCCCACCGTCAAAGGGTAAACATCCTGTGAGTGTCCCTGGCACACATCCTGGAAGTGCTCCCTGGACAGGGCCCCCCTTCTTCCCTGTAGCCCCTGTGTCGTCTCCAGCCTCTGCCAACCTCTGGCCACTTTTGAGGCTCTTTAAGGTCATTGCTGTCAACTTTCAAAATGTTTGGAATGTCTCTTTGACCTAGGTTGGTCTTTGGAACAGACTCCATTGAGAGTCCTGGCTGGTTTGGGCAGCTTTGGGTTGGGCGGGGGGGGGGGGGGGGGGGAAGAGGGGGTGCCTTTCATCAAGGTCTCATGATTTACTCATTACCTAAACCCAATTTCAGCAAAGCATGCAGTTGTTTTTACCCGTTTCAAACTTCTGGTGGTGTTGGCCAGTCACATAGTGTTCTTGGAAAACTGAGGAGCTGATTTTAGTTCTCTCTGCCTTATATTTCATGGGGTCCCAACTTTCCCCAAAGTCTGTTGGTTTAGTCCTACTGTCCGTGTCGTCTCCTGATGGCCCGTATGCTTCCCAAACTCTGAAACTGGAAAGTAGCCACTGTTAACCTCTGAGGTTTTCTGTGATTTTTTAAACTGGAACACACTTTGAGACTGACGTGTGATATATACTCTCAGACTCTCAACTTGGTGGGCAAGCCTACTGGGTTTCCCAGCTAGAGTTGGCCTGCCTGTAGCCTATTAAGAAGTCAACCGAATGTCCCTAAGTTACCATGCCGGCTGCATGGAATTGATGAGGTTCGGCTTTAAATGCTTTTGCTTTGTCCTTGGCCAGGTTACAACAGCCCTTGTTTCTTTTGCTCTAGGTATCATTGGTGGATTGACCAGTGTGATAACCTCAACAGTGGAAGGAGTGAAAACAGAAGGGGGTGTCAGCGGTTTCATATCTGGCCTTGGGAAAGGACTCGTGGGCACTGTAACTAAGCCAGTGGCAGGCGCCCTGGATTTTGCATCAGAAACAGCCCAGGCGGTGAGAGACACAGCCACTCTCAGTGGCCCCAGGTCAGTGGTCACGGAGGAAGTCGCTTTTGCAGTTTCCATCCCAGATACGCTGCCTCTCCTGATCCATGCTGATGTGTTTAATCATATACTTTCCACCTTAATGATGTGATTTTTTTAAAACTTGAATCCATGTATCTAAAATTTCTGACCTGCCTAATATAAACAGGTGAAAATAAGGTGCAACATCGGGCATGAATTTTTTGAGAGCTACATCTGTATCTATCCACCTATATCTGCGTCTGTCATTTACGTATATATAAAATACTGGTTTTTTCGTTAGAGGGGTCAGAAATAGAATTGCACCGTTACAGATCTCCCGTTCACCAAACGAACTAGATCCCCATATGCCCACTAAGAGAACTGTGGGGCTGCAGGCTGCATCTGGCTCCTGGGCTCCTGGCATGGTTTTAGGGTCCCTGTCTTGCAGTTCCCCATGTGGGTCTGCCCTTTCTCTGTTCTCCCTCCGCTCGGACATGCCAGCCAGCCCCCAGCCTCATAAAGGAATTCCGCAGGCAGGTTGGCAGCTTCACTGTGGGATGCAATCTTGCCTCGATGCCAGCCAAGATGGGAAACCAGGGGCAGCCCGTATGGCTCCACATCCCACAGAATCCAGCTGCTTTAGCACAGCTCCTCGTGTCAGTCGCCTATTTGAGCCTTCCTTTTTCAGAGTGACTAATTGGGGATCTTATCAACAAAGGGTATAATGAATGTTACAGTTCCCAGCCAAGCTGGACGCCACTTAAGCCCAGAAGGATTTTGCTGCTCCCCGGTTAATAGATATTCCCCAAGTGAATTAGCGTGCCCTTTCAGAATGCCTCGGGCCTGGGCCTTATCCACACCCTGCCGCTCCCTCGAAAGGATTTGAAGTGAAATCGTCCCCAATTAAAGTGAATCCATTTGTCTGTCACCAGAAAACCTTCCTGATGACACATTACTGCAGGGGAAATGCTTAAGATTGTGGACTGGGACCATGTAATATGTTCTGCCAGAATGTCTTCCATCTGGAAGCAGCTGCTTTTTACAAAAGGATCTGTAGCGTTTGCTTTAGTTAAGTTACATTCTATTCTCAGATACAGAGCTAGAGCAATCCTGGAGGGTATTTTGAAGCATTTATGAAGGTGGGGGGAGGGCAGTAGGGAGGCTTCAAAAGTATTTCCAGTTTTTCTGCGTCTGCTGGAAACCCCAGAAGTCTACCCCCAGTATTTCATCAGGACAGTAAGACCTGATGACCACACGAGTAAAAGCAGGCAGCCCCTACGAATTCCAAAGGAACCATCCTTACTCATAAAATCCCCAAGTGGTCAAGGGATTGGGTGTTTGTTTCACAAGGGGTCTGAGGTACGTGTGTTTAATTTTTTAAATTTGTTTTGTGCTGGGAACTTCAATGGTGTTGACCAGAAAGAAATGACTCGACTTTTCTACAGTGTGGAAGTCTTGGTAGACCACAGCAGGGTCTGCTTCGTGTCACCGACGTATCCCGTCAGTCATTCATTTCTAGTCGGTAAATACCAAGGGGACGTTTTCTAAGAGCTCAGCGTTGGGAACATGGCAGGGCGCAAGGCTGGCCCTGCCTTCAAAGGGCTTACGATCCAGTGGGGGAGCAAACTTGAAACAAAAATCATACCGTCATCCTAGTAATCACAATTTGTGAAAATTCTGACAAATGACACGGGAGATGTCCAGGGTGCTGTGAGACTGTGTCATTGGAGAAGGCGCAGGGGAGAAGGAGGTCGGCTAACCTGTGGTCCATGGGGTCAGGAAAGGCTCTTCTAGGGTAGTGCTGTTTAGAAGTCCAATGCGCTGTGCGTTGTGCCCCGGGACCCCCTGGGAAGTGCTGGTCGGGATGAAGCCTGAGGTGGACGTGGGGGTTGGCCAGGTCAAGGGAAGAGAGAATCACATGCCAGGTAAAAGGGGTACAGGAAACTCTATGACTTGCCTAAACACAAACAGTAGCCGGGCATTCTAATCGCAGTTTGGCTGCAAATTTCCCGGAACACCTGTCTTCGTAGCCCTTCGCTCCCAGAACAAAAGCTATGGTGGGAAGCGAGGAGCAGCCAGGTAGTCCGCCTGGGGACATGGGAGCTGAAGTGAGGGGGAAAGAAGCTTCTGCATCTCCTCTCCGTTCTCAGAGGAGCCACGAGCAGGAGAACCACGGCCGAAGTTAGCAGAGGTGCGCAGGGCACGTGCTGGACCATCTAATGGGAGCCTCGGAGAGCTTTGGCCCTTTACCCTTTATTGCACTAAAAAGTCGTTACAGCTTCTGCTGAGACACTTGGACCAGCTTCCCTCCATCCATTTGTCTAGGTCCCAGAGTAGGTTATTAATGAGGATCCGTGTGTTAGAGGGAAAAGAACACTTCGCCTGGAGAGCTGTAGGTCTGGGTCCCCACCCCCTTGTTAGCTTCGGGCCCTTGGTCAAGTCTCCTCACCTCCCTAAGCCTCAGTTTTTTCATCTATAAATTGGGGATAAGTATACCTGTCTCTTTATTCTCTCTCTCAGAGGTCTGAAGCCCAACCAGAATTATTTTAATGTGGCTGCCATAAGGAGCTATAAACTGCTGGACAACCCTATGTTTGAAAGTCACATTAAAAGAACACAGATTCTTGCAGGTGGAGAAATGTTTCGGTGCCTTGAGGGTTTGTTCTGATGACACTGGGATCTCTCAGGAACATACTAATTCTACCACGGGATAAATCACCCCTGTTTCTTGGAAGTGAGTTATAACCATCTCCAACCATCCCAGTTGACTGAACGGGATCCAGGGGTGTTACTCAGGGTTTTTCCCCACTGTTTAGACAACAGGGACTAACAAATGATTTGAAGGGATTAGAAGTGAGATTCTGACCGAGGGCTGACCTGAGCCCAGGGACCGAGCCAGGAATAGAACCCAGGAGTCCAAGAGTTCTGCCTCTGAGTCTGCTCTTGGAACGAGCCTTTCTGCTTCCTTTGTACTATTGCGTCCAAGTGAGGGCTTAGATCTTAGCATCTATGTTTTCAATGACTCAAATTTTAAGCAGATGATAGCAAAGTAAGCCATAAGACTGCAAAAGAATACTCCTGCCAGTAATCCATCTGAAAAGTGGCCTTACAGGAAATATTGGCTCCTTTTCGTGTTTATTTGAACATGATTTTATTTATAGGGAACCTCCCCCCCCCCCACCCCCCGCCTTGAGTTCTCTCAGATTAAAATACTTCCAAGTTCCTCTCCTTGGTGGAGTGTGCAGGCATTCCACAAGGACAGTCACCTAACTTTCCCCCCCAAGTTTCCATGCAATCTAATTGTTCTTGGGAAGGCAGGTGGGGGCGGGGGGAGAAGAGGGCGGAGGACCGCGCAGAGCCCTTGGCCTCCACATGAATGTTGTAGACCAATATCCCCTGCTGCATTTGTTAACTGGACAAGTATGTGTGGTTTGGAACCGAAATAAGAAGCCTTTTCCAAGGCAACGTTCTGCTGGCTCAGGTTGCATCTTCTCGTCTACGTGTTGGGCCACATTTGTCTGTTCCCAAGTCAAGTTTATGAAAGTGGCACAGATGCAGCCACACTCGCCCTGCCACGGGAGCCATATAGAGAAGCCCAGCCCCCTTCACACATGGCCACGCATGCCCTCTTCCTGCATGTGTGGTGGTAACTGATGGGAGCCCTTGAAAAGATACTTGGGTACAAAGCCACAGAGACCCGGGAGCAGCCATTTCACAAGAGAAAGTACAAATAACGCTGAAAAGAGAGGAGTATTGGACTCTGGGCTATGTATTTGCTTGGTTATTTCTCTAAATACCCTCTGTTGTAGGCTTTGGGTTACAGGACATTTTAGGAATGTAGCAGATGAAGATTTATGAAGCCAGGTCCTGAGGTTTCCTCCAGAATATTTCTTCACCTTTTTAGTCAGGACCCCAAATGGGGAGAGAAGCGGGAGCTGGCAGAACTTGAAATATTTGAACGAATTTAGCAAAGCTCAGGAGTGTCAGAGCTTTATCTCCTTATTTAAGTTAGATAAGGAGGAACGGGAATTCGAAGGGTAATGATAGATTGACGTTTAAGAATATAGCCATCAGGACTCTGAGAATGCTCTGGAATCCCAGGACCCCTGTGTTGTGCACGTAGATGTAAATTCCAGTTGCTCTGAGAGATTTTGAGTAACCTCTGGGTTGATTTCGCAGAAAAGATTGATGGTGGGCATATTTGACCTTTTCAGTAAAAACACTCTCAAGACACCACCCAAAATTTGTTCAAGACACTTTCTGCCAGCGGCCTCCCGGATATGAAATGGATGTCGATTTTCTTAAGGAAAAGTCCGTTTTTGTTACAGTGTTTGCTTCTTAGCTACGACTCTCCCGGATCGAGGGGAAGACCGTCTTGGGTCAGCAGAGCCTGAGTGCAGTCAGGTTGGACAGGTCGGGAAAAAGTCCACAGAGGGAACTTGGCAAATGCTTTTACTACTTTTCCATCCCAGTTGGGAAATACTGCTTGTAATTCTCCTATCCACGCATAACACATCAAACAGAATTGGTTTGAATTGAGGCTCGAGGCAACTTCCCAAGATTAAAATCTTCACGAAAATCAAAGTGGTTATTAGGATACACCAGGGCGGTCAGTTTTTCCCACCAGTGTTCCACCTAAGGCAGAGGAGAGTGGACTTATGCCCCGTGTAGCTGGGGTCAGAAGCGAGCCCAGGACTGTTTGGAAAGCTTCTGTTTCATCTTAAAACTAAACGAATCTTACATTTTATCGCAGGTTTGTTTTCATGACTTAATGTTTTTAGTTGCCACCTAGTAAAATCAGCCCGTCACAAAGGCGCACCAGGTCGTCCTGTAGCAACTGCCTCTCAGGCTCATTGAAGAACTTCAAGAGAAGCCTTCCGGATGAGTCCTGGGGACCCTAGTAGCACTGACGCAAAGACAGGTGTATTAACACAGTGAAAAGCTAGAGCCTAGTACATACTTGACCCTGAGGCTCTGCTTCTGATCTTCAGCTGTGTCTGTCTGTGAGCTTGATAGCTATCTGCTGCTTGGGGCAGCCAGGGAATCGGGTGATATGAAGTTTTATCGTGAGAAGGAATTTGATTTTAGTGAGACTGAAGAATGATTGCTGTGTCCACCCAGAGGGAAGGGGCCGTTCACACCTCTCCTCTGCTGCCCAAGGGCGGCACATGGGGCACAGGGCGTAGGGCAGCCGGTTGCTTATCTTCTGCTCACCCTTGGGTGTGTGTGAGGGGAGAGCCATCTATTCTCATTTCCCGATCTTGCCAAACCAGGCCTTTCCAGAGAATGCCCAAAGGTAGATGGACCGTTTTCTCACTCCTCCTGAGCAACCCCCACGGGAGAGACCGCTTTCAGAGCTACGTTAGGATGTAGCATACTCTCACTCGGGTCTAAAATTAAGCTGATGAAGTTACAGGATAAGATATTTTTTAGAAACACCCTAACAGTCTTTCATGCCTTATAAGTTAAAATTCCTCTCACAGGAACACAAACAGAGAGGTCTTTTTTTTTTTTCTTCTGAAACTAACATCTTCCCTCTTGCTGAACTGTAAATACCATACTTCCCTTTCACTCAAAGGCTCCAGATGATGCCATTCTCATTATAACATAACTTACGGAAGGCTCAGATCTGTTGCTGAAAAAAAAAAAACAAAAAACAAAAAACGGAAACCTGCACACACCTATCTGAGAAGAGCCTTTTCATTTCTGAAATCCCATGACTCATTTTTATGCAAGATTATCTGTTAAGGGGGAAAAAACACTTTTTTGGTCATGGTACACTATAACCGTTTCTAGAAAGGAGTGTCTATTTTTTGCCATTTTTGGCATGCAGACATGACTGACTTCCTGGAAACGGCACAATCCTGCTTCCAAAAGCAAAAATAAATTGGATTTAGGCATGTGCATCCTTAAAGTACAATCCTCATGTCTCAACCAGCAGGTCTTTGCTCAAAGAGAATAAAATGGAAAGTATAATTGCTTTCTGATTTTGGTTTCTTCCATTTAAAAATTAAAGAATCAATCTAACCATTGCACATGTGGAGTCCTTTCCTCGTTCGGGGACTTGATTTGTGCAACTCTGGAATGGCTGCATTTGAGATTTTGGGTTTGAACTTCAAGAGAAACGGAACAGTGTGTTTCTTCCTGAGAAAAATTTGTATTTTATGCATTAGAGAAGGATGAAAAGTCATATCCTGTTTATAGAATTCCTCTGTAAAGGTGTTAAGTGCACTTACTTTTAGGTTTTGATGACTACCCTGTGTCTTTAATGGTTTTCCCTTACAGAGTTGTCTCTCTTTGCCCAGCAGGAAATTGGAATCCTCCTTAAAGAGGGGATCCAGGTTTGAGTTCAGATCCCCTGCTCCCAGAAAGCTTGAGTGTGGGATAATTCTGAGGCACATAGGGGGCCAGCAGACCAGGAGGGGATTGAAGACTATAGTGTTGTGTTACAAGTAAAAGCTTGTAATCTTTGGGGGAAGAAAAGGTAGGTTTGGGGGTTATAATTAGCCCAGAGTTTCCTTGCCCCAATACCTTTATTTAGTACTCTTTTGTCCGACTGCCTTTCAAAGACAGATTCTTGCCAAGTTTCTCACTTACTTGTCAAGTGGGGGAAAAATAAGATTGAACTTGTAAAGCATTTTATTTTTTTTATTTTTTATTTTTTTCTATTTTTTTTTTTTAACATTTATTTATTTTTGAGACAGAGAGAGAGCATGAACAGGGGAGGGTCAGAGAGAGAGGGAGACACAGAATCCGAAACAGGCTCCAGGCTCCGAGCTGTCAGCACAGAGCCCGACGCGGGGCTCGAACCCACGGACCGCGAGATCATGACCTGAGCCGAAGTCGGACGCTCAACCAACTGAGCCACCCAGGCGCCCTGTGAACTTGTAAAGCATTTTAATCACAGATCCTCTGCAAAAAAAAAAAAAGAGTTTTATTATATCGGGCTTATATAACTCAAATTTGGCTAACAGTGTTACTAAACTATATCCTTAGTGGATTTGCTTTGCTACATAGAGGAAACGGATTGCTCATTAGCACAAAATTTGTCCATGTGCGTCCTTTTAGAACAGAAGCTCTCAAAAATATGGCTTGAGGACCCCTAGGGAGGCCCACTTTCCCAGGATCCATAAGGTCAAACTTATTTTTATATATTTATATAGGAATTGGTACGTGGGTAGTTAAATAACCCTGTTATAGTGATATTCTCTAACGAACATACAGTGGAGTTTTCCAGAAGCTACACGGTGTGTGATACTGTGCACACGGATGGAGTGTACAAGCAGATAAGAAAATGCAACTGTTTTCTATTAAACAAGACTTAAGGAGATTTGCAGAAATGTAAAACAATGTGACTCTTCGCACCTTCTGTGGCTCCATGAATGTGCCACCGCCAACAGATACCTGTGCCTGGTTAATTTCCTTGACAAGATGCTCTATGTGAAAATGTGGTGATGATCCATCATCCTGCTGGGAAATAGCACCAATCGGCAGTGGTGGATTAATGTGGATTAAACTGCAGGAGCCCCCGTGATAGGATGCTTCACCTTGGCTTCCTGCCGACAGTTGTCAGCCCTCCTGGTTTGCTCCTGACTTTTACTGGGTTTCTTGAGGTAACAACTGGAAAGATTTTATTACATACCAGAAAGACCTCTTAACAACAATTTACCTAATTTAGTCCTTCACCTTAACCTACCCTCCCAATAAATTTTAACTTCAGCAGCATGGTGAGCAAGGAGCACATTACTTCAAAGTGCAAGGCCCATCTTGTCAAAGGCCGCTGGCTCCCGCTAGCACTGCCCTCAGCTCTTTCAGGAAATGGAGAAGGTATACCTGGGTCGCAGTTCACTTGGGCAGAACCTCAGCTTTCTCCCCTAGCGAAGCTGGTGGAGCAGGACAAACCCACAGTATTTGGGTAAGCTCCTTTGAACTCTCTGTGAAAAGCAGTTTTTATGAGGCAGTTCTGTGTTAACACCAGAGGCCGCCCCTAGTAGATTCTACCCAAACGTACTTCAAACGTAGGTGACGCCAGCGGTGACACAAGCGTCATCATAAAATCCCGGGGACTGCAGGAAACTTCAGAGGGGAGTCAGAGCCGAACTTCGCTTCTCATTATGAGGAGGATGGGCCCCAGGAGTCCTGGCTAACCCTACTAGCTTAGGACTTGTGGGATCCAGTGGAACCTCCCTGAGTTCTGCCAGGATCGACACAGGGCAGAGCTCCTCAGTTCCCTAGACTTTCCAGATCTACCCCGGCAGCACAATTAGGGTGACAGTGACTGGCACCTGCCCACCTCCTAAGGCGTGAAAGGACAGCTTACCATGTTTTCATATCCCTCGTGAGAAGACAAGAGCCTCTAAGAGTTCGTATCTTTGTTTGAATTGTTGAGGGGCCCCATTGATTCAGTTTAGCCAATTCTAAATGTGTGATACTCCGATCCAATTGCTTAATAAACATGCTGGTTCAAGTATAGGCAAACTGACAGTAGAAATTCATTAGTTGGTTAAATATTGACCTCCCACTATGTTCCAGGCCTATAATAGGTATAAGTGCCAAGAATATTTAAATACTTGAGGACAGGGGCGCCTGGGTGGCGCAGTCGGTTAAGCGTCCGACTTCAGCCAGGTCACGATCTCGCGGTCCATGAGTTCGAGCCCCGCGTCAGGCTCTGGGCTGATGGCTCAGAGCCTGGAGCCTGTTTCCGATGCTGTGTCTCCCTCTCTCTCTGCCCCTCCCCCGTTCATGCTCTGTCTCTCTCTGTCCCAAAAATAAAATAAACGTTGAAAAAAAATAAAAAAATAAATAATAAAAAAAAATAAATACTTGAGGACAAACTGCCTTGAAGAATCTTCCAGATTCTTGAGAATCACCAAGCTGTTTGTGCATCAGTATTCTTAAATTGGTCTTGCGTGTTCAGGAGAGCAAGTTTCCTCTAGCTTTCTTAAAGTACCCCTTTATGAGGGTGACCTGATTTCCTGTTTGTCCTGGAAAACCACAAAGTTGAATTTGTGTTGCAGTGGTGTATACTGGGGAGGCTTGGTTAGTTACAGGCAGTTTTTCTGGCTTTATTAACAGGTTTGTCACAGCTCTTCCAAAACTCTCGAAAGATCTCCACTCTTTCTGCCTTATATGTTCTTACTAAATATTATATAATTTCTGCTATGACTTTGACCCTCATTGCCTCACTATAACACATTTTTTTTGTCTTCTCAAACTAAATTTTATTTTGTCAAAGTAAATACGTGTCCACACTATTAAAAGTCGAAGGCTTCTACATGTCTGAAGATAAAAACCAGCAGCCTCCCGCCTCAGTTTTCCCTGCCTCTGAGACCTTGCTCCCCCAGAGGCAACCACTTACAACACTTTTGGCTGCTTCTTTGGTTTGTAGGTATTTACCTCTATGTTTCTTTAAAAAAAAAAAAAATGCTATTTCTTGATTTCATTCGACTTCTTATTACTGTACGTACATACTCCCTCCCCCTCTTTTTCAGTATAGTTCTATTGGCCTTTTTGGGCAAATCAGTATTCAGTTTTTACACTGTTAGGACTATGTCAACAGTATTCCCAGTGAAGCTACCTAGGTTACTATGATTATGTTTCCTTTTTGGTTTCTTTTTTCTCCCTGGAGTTTGTAACTGCTCTGACTCTTGTTTGCTTAATTTGCTACATGCATATTCCCACTTCTCCTCAAGCTCTTACTTTCAACTTTGTTTTTTTTTGTTTTTTTTTTTTTTACTGCAAAGTTAGTGACTCCCTAAAAAAAACGTGGTTTTCTATCTGCCTATCGCTGATTTATCCGCAAACTCTTTCTGTATGTTTCAAAACGTATGAAGCAATTTGTCGGGTTTATGATTTTTCTGGTAGGTGCTTCCCCTGAGTGCTGCCTGCTCCCGCGTGGACCTCCTGCTGTCTAGAAACCACAGGGCTGGTGCCCTGCTGCTCCTAAGTTTCTTTCTCCTGTTGGTTTGGTCTTTTTCTTTCGTGAATAGAGACAGTTCTCAGGTGGTTGGTGATTCTCGACTGTCAGTTCTGATCCTCTTTCAAGCCGAGGCATCGACAAGCGGCCTGGGAGCCCTCTGTGGGGCCTGGGGCCTTCCTGTCTTGTGCTGAGGAGGAACAGGCTGATGGGGGTGAGAGAGGGGCCCGCAGATCTCCCTGCTGCTTCCACGGGCCGGTAACCAGTCTTGCTATTTGCAGCACCCTGCCACACGGGGCCTGCCTTTGGCCCCGGAGCCCCAGAGCTTCTTGGTGCCCCGTCTTGCTGAAACCTGGTGGGCTTTACCGTACTAATTAATCAGCCTGCCGCTCTGTGGCTCCCACTCCCTCGGGCTTACATTTCAGCACCGCTTGTCCGTCTACTCCTGCGCTTCTGAAAGAGTGCTGACACCTTCTCTTTATCCTTTTGGAGTCGTGCCATTTGTATCCCTTTGCTTTCGCTTTCGAGGGGTCTCTCGACTCAGTCTGTCATATTTAATCAGAAGCCCCATAGCGCGGACTTTTCACTAATTCATTCATCCCTTCTTGATGTCCTTTCCCCCTCCGCATCCAGCCAGTAGCTCTGAATCCGTGTGGTTTGCCCGACATCCATATCCGTGGTTTCTGCTACGACCTTCTTTAAGTTTGGTGGCATCAGGAAATCAAACAGTAACGTGGCTGCTGACAGTTTTAGACCTTCACCACGAGCCAGGCACCGTTCTGTGTACTTTCCACGTATTCCCTCCTTTTACAGCAACAACTTCTGAACAGCGGCCTCTTGGGCGGCCAGTGGCCCTTCCTTCCCTGGAAGCCTTGGAAGGCGCCTGGAGAGAAGGCTTTGCTACTCCCAACCCCAGCCTCAAGTCTGGGCTTGGTCTTTAATCTCTCATTCTGTGTGTCGTAAAGAAACAGGTTGTAGAAGGCTCTTGTCAGATCCCAGGAACATGAAAGAAATAGCACACCCCACGGTAGTGACATGGCCCTGTCACCACCCCTCGTGGAACCATAAAAGCTATTCAGAAGGGCCGGCAGCTGGTGAGCGACTGTGCTTAGATCCTGGGTGCTGATGGGTGTTTTGTAGTTTCCAAGGGAAGTTGCTGAAAGTTTTCTTATCTCGACACTCCAAGGGCAAGAGGTCTTTCTTCAAAGAGAAGCGGTCATTTCAGAGAGAGATGTGGAAAGAACATAAAATCACAGGTCTTCCCCAGTTCTGGAGAAGAAATGGGAAGGAGCACTGTGGCCGCCCCCGTAAAAAGGAACCAGGCGGTTACGGGAATCAGGGAGGGCTTCCCGCAGCGTGGTTTGGTCCCCACATCTGTCCAGCAAGGTCAGAGGGCCCGCGGGGAGTCGGGCAGCCCCAGCTCTGAGGCCCTGCGCTGCTCTCTGTCAGCTGTGGCCTGGAGCGAGTCCCTCCCTGCTTCCTGTCTCTGAGGTGAGAGTCCTGTCGCTCCCGTGGGATGGGAGCCTCCGTGGTGCTCACGTGGAGGAGGTGGCATAATGCACGAGAGCACCTCGCCTGAAGCGGTGTGTGCGGTCGGGGCTCGAGAAATGGCGTCGGCGTCCGGGCTCTTTCTGAACACGGATGGAGCGGACGCGAGGCGGCGGTGACGTCTTCACTGCTCGCACACACCGTACCCCCGAAGGCCCACTGGCCACTTGCTCTAGTCTACGAGGCCAGGTTCACCTGCTCGGTTGGGTGTCTGTCCTTCCTGGTCTCTTTCTCCGCACAAAACAGACCGTGAAGTTCAGGCCCACAGACCTGTGCCCGTCACGCGGCCGAGGTTGCTGGGCAGAGGCCCTCAGCCTGGGCCCTCAGCCTCCGTGTAGGAGAAGCCCTTTGAAAAAGGTGTGCGGAGGCCACGAACTCACTCTGAACCCACTTGTGAAGAGCAGGTGATCCCAAACTATTGTTAGTGTCTGCTGTAAATGATATGCCTCTGGGTTCGAGCAGAGTTCAGCCAGAAGCCCCACATGACATGGAAATCTGTCCTGGAGCCAGGTTTGTCGGGTAAAAGTTATGTAGCGAATGTCTCCAAACATTGGCATCTGTTGTCTGCCGAGGCTGGGGCGACCGGGAGTGATGGAGTGCTTGCAGAGATTGGGACGGGGCGTGCGACCCTGTGACAGCTGACAGACGCTTTCGGGCCACTGTTGCTCATCCAGCTCTCTTGATAAACAGCCTTGAAAGCATTACGTGGTTTGGAAAGCATTCCTCAAAAACAGTTATACTCTCCAGACGCATGACAGGCCACCGTGGAGTTTTGTGGAAGGGTTTTGAATCGTAGAATCAGATCCCCCTTCGGCGGGGCCGTTGGAACGGGCGAGGGCTTATCTGCGCGACTCCCGCCAGGACGGCATCACAGCAATGTTATCGTGTAGGTCGGGGTCCCCTAGTCTGTTAAACAAACAAGAGAGTGCTCTCGGGGTCAGGGCTAGAGTTGAAAAGGAAGAACTCTTTTCTTTCCTCTCTGGGTAGATGCGACGGGCCCCTCGAAACCTCGCTTTCATCGTGCGCCCTTCATTTCGTGGCTTCTGCATAAGGAAAGAGACAGGGCTTCGGGTTATTGTGCAGCTTGGAGCCTTTCAAAATGAGCTTCCTCTGGAGCATAAATGTTCGTTTTGTAATGCATTTCAGAGCACACCTTCCCAGCTGTCCTATTTCCAGAAATCTAGCTCCCGTTGCCTTTTGCTCCTCCTAGGAGGTTCTGGGTGCCACAGGGCGAGAGGGAGGAGAGGGAGGCGGCTCGCAGGGGGTGGCGTCCGTGCCGTCACAGTTCATTTGGGACTTAAACTCCTACAGAACGCGTGAGGCAGGCAAAGTGCTCTGGCGACCCATTTTGTCACAAAACTTTTACTGAATTCTAATACGCCACAGGTTGGTTTTGGGGGTTTGTTTCGTTGTGTCGTGTTTTTTGGGTTTTTTGTTTGTTTTTTGCTTTGCTTTGTTTTAAGTTTGGGGATAGGATTCACAGGATTTTATTCTTATTCCCAAAATGCAGTGGTGGTGCTGACAGAGTAACATGGAACATCATTCTGATTTATCATGTTGAAGTGACAGCAGTTCACATTCTTTTAATCTGTCAGTGTAGGATCAGTTCCTCCTTGACTCGAGTCTCTGCGATCAAAATAACCTATCTGGATGTTCCCTTTGGGTATTGGAGGCAGCATGGCCTCTTGGCAAGAGGGCAGGATTGTAAATCATGAGGCCAGAACCCCGAGTCCAGCCCTCACATCCCTCTGCCTTGTGGCCTTGTGCCAGCAGCCTCTTGTCCCCTCCTCAGGCCAGTCTCCCCACCTCTGAGGGGGTGAGGGTCGTCCTGGCCTGGTCACATCTGCCTGGCCGAGGTGAATAGCTCCCTGAGGAATGGCGCAGAGGGGGCTGGCTCTTCTCCCCCGGCTGGCTTTGCCATCACAGAGGAAGCTGGGCATTGGGACAAAGAAGGAGCTCAGGCAGGACATACGAAAGCTTGATAATATTTTCTAAAAATAAAAAGGCAGTAGGTTAATCTGAGGCAGTATGGTACCTAAAATATTGCTGAGCAACCCTTGGCCCTAGCCTGAACCCCAGCTGGGCTTAGCACTATTTAAGTCGGTTACATCTAATCCCCCGAAGGGTTGAATAAGTGGCCCCAGACATGGCAGGCTAGCTCACATGGGGGCAGCATGTGAGGACAGCCTACATAAAATGTAACATCCAGGCAGACCCTTGTAAACAGACTGCTTCCCACATGCTCCGTCGCCGTAGAGGTACTAGAACGTTACGCAGATTCTTTTAGCGGATGCCCAAGGAAGTCGGTGTTCAAGAAAAGCTCTTGACGGAGGCCATTTTGCATCAAGAATGGATTGTGTGTGGTATGAAAAAGCAAATTCCAGAACATATTCCTCTTTGGCTCCCAAACTAGGATAAAATTCGTCCTTTTTAGGCCCTGCCTACGACACTGGAGTCCGTGGCGGGGCCCCGTAGCTTGCGAAGGCCGTCCGGAAAGCACACAGGAGAGAAGCGTGTGCGGCGGTGAGTTGGCTGCTGATGGCGGCCCTGGGCCCGTGTGGTGGCTGCTGCTGCCTCCCACTCGTGAGCAGCTTGCGTCCCTGCACTTTTGAAGTCAGGCCCCTTTGTTTCCTTACGATTCTATGTCCCCGAATACAGTTATCAAAGTGACCCGGAGACAAAGTCCCACAGGAAGTGGGGGCATCCAGGTCACTGTTTATTGAGCTCTCACAGTCTATCTTGGCCCCTAAGAGAGTCCCATTCTCGGCGGTGGGTCTGGTTTTCCAAACTTTAATATATCAGGGAATCTTGACGCATCTGGGCTCATGATGGGCCAGAGTGAGTCTTCAGAAGGCCGCCTGCTATGCACCCAGCAGCCAGTGGAGACCGGCCTCACTCGCAAGTGTTCATGTAGCCTGTGTGATAACGTGGGCGTGTGCAGGTGCTTTGTAGACTGCCCTGGGAGACGTGAGGTGTTATTAAGACTTCACTTAGCCCCGAATTCATATGTGAATAACTAGAGGCAGATTGAATGGATTTCACATTTTTCTTGAGAATTTCCTAAATTAGCCTACCTAACTTTTTCGTGCCCTTTCTCTTTCCTGACCTAAGTAGCTCTCTGCAACCTATATTTTGTACAAACCAGGACAAATATTATACAGTAAAAGAAGGAGTACCACAGACACCGGGATTCTCAATAGCTAGAGACAGTTTTCTGTGATCCATTCATTCCATGGCACCTCCTGTCTACTACCAAAAAAAAAAAAAAAAAAAAAAGAAGGTGCTTTGGGCTTTGGAATGACAAATTCATCAGCTCAGCTCGAAACATCAGCATCGTGGACAAGGAAACCTTTGAGGAAAATAAGAATGGGTGTACAGTTCATTCAGAAAGACCGGGGTAGTTCCGATCAGGAGGCACGACTTGCACCTTCAGGCTGAACCCGACTCTCATCCAGAGCCTACCACCGGCCTCACTGGACTTCATCAGAGACATCTGCCTCTACCCAGAGGTGGAAAATACCTTTGTGCATGTTGTTGCTAGTGTGGGATTTTATTTTTTTTTTTTTTTAATTTTTTTTTTTTTTTCAACGTTTATTTATTTTTGGGACAGAGAGAGACAGAGCATGAACGGGGGAGGGGCAGAGAGAGAGGGAGACACAGAATCGGAAACAGGCTCCAGGCTCCGAGCCGTCAGCCCAGAGCCCGACGCGGGGCTCGAACTCACGGACCGCGAGATCGTGACCTGGCTGAAGTCGGACGCTCAACCGACTGCGCCACCCAGGCGCCCCTGTGGGATTTTATTTTTAAACAAACGTGGGCCCTAGTCTAGTACTGCATAACAGTGGCCAAAACGACCAAGCTGGCAGGAAAGCACTCAACAAACCAGCAGTGACTCCCCTCAGAGGCTTTCCTACCTGGTCCTCTCAGTGTGTCTTTGGTTTAGTCGTGGCTTGTTTTTTTCCCTCTTCCATTTCCTCTCTTATTCCTCCTTCCTCTGTTATGCTTAGACTTTGGTTAGAAGAGTTCTGCTGGTCATCATTCCAGGCTGTCAGTAGCCTCATTTAGAGGTGGGCCCACTGAGGCACAACAGATGCTAACCCATGGTGGTTCACACGATGAACTGTGGGTTCACAGCTCATCCCCTTGGAGAGCCTGGGTTCAGCTCTGGCATGACCGCCTTTCTGGCCCTCAGACGGCAGCCTCTGGGGTGAGCCGCAAATTCCGGGAGTGCTCTCCTCTTGCGATCATCTCTAAACCGAGGTGGAGGCCTGTCCATCGAGCTGACGGTTCAGCCCTTTGAATACGAATCAGCTATTGAAGATGGAGGGCGAGAGCAGACTCAGCAGGGCTCATGCACGGGACCTTCTGTTTGATTCCATGAGACCGGATCCCCCTTGGGCACCTCGCTTCCGTGTAGGTGCGCACACACGTGCACATTCACATACCGTGCTCACGCGTGTGAGTTCACTTTTTTCTGTATTAATATTTAAACTAAGCGCAGCCACCAGGCAGTGTCTGCATTCCCGTCCCCCGTGGCACCCGGGAAGACGGCAGTAGGGCAGCAGAACTGGGGCTCCTTTTAACGTCTCGGCTGTACGAAGGGCAAGCGAGCCCCCGCGGTACCCCCGAATTCACGAGTTCGCGCGGAGGTGCGCTGCGGGAAGAGCTGGTTGCTGGTTCCCAGACGGTTCGTCAGAGATCAGACTGAAGATACTGCTTTTGTGAGAACAGAGTGCACTCATACATTCAGGAGCAGCTCCGGGCCTATATGTAGGGCCCAGGGCCTGCTGGGATGGGGTTTTACACTTGGGCTGTCCTTTTGCCCTTCCACTGAACTCTTTCATTTCAGTCATGAGCAAACAGTCAGTGCCTGAACTAACAACCCTGCCGTCCTCCAAAGCACGGCTCGCTTACAGTACCGAACAAAGGGAAGGAGGGCCGCGTGGGCCGGCCCAGGCCAAGGAATGCGGCTTCAGGGTTCTGCTCCATAAATTTAACCAGCACGACGAAAAGGAGATAATATGAGCCTTCGTGATGATCTGAAAGGGGGAGGTTCTGTGTCCCATTGATTGCGGTCTGGCCCGGTGCCAGGCCCAAGCCTGACCGACAGTTGAACCATATCGTTAAGGCGTGTAACACAGCTCGAGTCTTGTACTGCCGCCAACGAGTACATGTCCACAGGGCAAACGTTTATAAGGAGTCGAGGCGGCTGTCCTGTTTAACCCTCTCACACCGCGTGTAATAGATCCAGCTGCCACTCAGAACTTGCCCATCGGGGGTCACGCAGGAAAGCCTGCACGTTTCTGCTCTTCAGACGGAGCTTCTCGGGACCGGGGAGAGGGAAGAGGCGCCGTCCAGAGAGGGTTTCCCTCCGGAGAAGCAAAGCAGTCGGTCTCCTGCCTCCCTCCAACCCCCCCCCCCGCCCCCCCGCCATCCCGGCCAGAAACGGGACACCGTAGCGCTTTATTCGAAGTAGCTCTCTGTTTGCAGTATAATGTTGCCGAAGGAAGCGGGGCTGACACCACAGGAAACCTAGCCGTCTCCGAGGAGGCCGCGCTGGCGGCAGAGGCGGTTGGACGCGGACGGCGGAGCGTGCTCCTGGAGCTGCTGCGATTCGGGATGATTCTGTTTCCCTTTCCCGCTACGCAGCCTCCTCGAAGGCTGCTGATAGCCTCACCTTCTGGCTTTCCAGAGCCGCGCCCAAATGCAAAACCAGAGCAGGTGCAAGGCTGTCCCATGGGGTGGCCTGTTAGCCCCGAGTGCTGACTGTCAAGAGGCAGGCCGCCCCGGAGGGCCTCGGTCCCCTCATCGGGAGGGCGTGGGGGAACGGGCACCCCATCACATCACAGCAGGGCCTGCGGGCGCCTGGCTTCTCGCGGTAATACTGCACCGAGTAAATGGAAGACAGACAGGGCTCTGGGTGTAAGTAGTGGGAAGAAAGGCACTGTCTGTGTTCAGAGGACCCTAGGAAAACAGTGGGCTAAGGGGTAGTTTAATCCCGCCCATCCTTTGGCCAAACTGGGGACCTGCCCCTCCTTTGTCCACACCATCCAGCAAGGCAGACATTTCTGTCATTCCCGGGGAGCTTGTCTCCAGGGGACAAGGCATCGTGGGTGGATACCCGTGTCCCAGCTGACGGTGCTCCAGATGCTGAATGCTTATGTGTGCCACGCACTGTTTTAAGCATTTTATTTTCATATGTTACTGTCCTTACTGTTTCATTTTCACAACAACTACGTGAGGTGGATGCTTCGTTTTCCCCACTTTACAGCTAAGAAACATGAGACACAGAGAGGTTACGTGACTGGTCTAAGATCTCAAAGGTAGTGAGAGAGGGAGCCAGAGTTTGAACCCTGGCAGTCTCAATGCAGAGCACACATTCCTAACTTCCGTGCTGTTTCTGGGTCATCTCTTGGTCTCTCCCACCCAAAGACCTCATGATTTAAATCTGAGGCTTCTCGCCAGCTTTCATGACCCACTTCTTTTTGGTTCTTGGATATGGATATGGAGAGAGGGAATAGGGTATCTGCCTCAGACCCAGAAGATATGGGAAAAGATGCCAGTGCAGGTGTTGGGGGAACGGGGTGGGCCCGGGGGTAGTTTCTATAAACTTTGGGTCCCCTGGTGTGAAGGATGCTTATCACATTCACTCCACCCCAACCAGCTTAATCCAGAGACAGTGCGAGAGGACCATGGGAGACCCTAGCCAGCCAGTGCCCGTGCCTGGAGAACTTGATCGCTGAGCTTTGTGTCTAGGAGCTGTGCTGTCCCAGAGCCTCCTTCCTGCGCCGCCCCCCGCCCACCAGTGATAAACGACTGCAGCCTCCCAGGTGCGGCATCTGTCCCTTTCGCAAACTAGCCATGATGCGACCTGGCTCCACCTTGTCTTTGCTCTGCCATCCAGCAAAAGCTGTCTTCACCAGCTGGTCACCTGAGAACTCCAGCTGCTACACAGTACAGGAAGCCTTGGAAGGAGACTGAGTAGGGTGTGCTCAACATGCGGTAACCTCCTTTTCGTGGCCAAGGAAGGCTCCTGCTTACTTTGGTGCTGTGGGGCCTGAAAAAAAAAAAAAAAATGCTTTCGGGAGTAGGAGAAGCACCTGAATGGCTGGGCAGCCCTGCGGTCATTGGATTCCATTTGATTTTGCTTCTATGGTCAAGGTGCTTTAAAAGCCTAGGTAGAACCAACTTACGGTGTGGACTCCTGAAATGATTGCTAAACCCGAAGTTTAGCAGACCCTGGTACTGGATGTCTCCTAATGGGGCACCTGTTCAGAGGTTCTCTTTGTCATGTGTTTGAATGCACTTGGCATCAAGGGGCCTTGCTATACCTGGTCTTTTGAAATATCAGAGAGAGATGCTAAGGGAGTAGTGAGCAGTTAAATTGTAGGAAGAAATTCTGCTCTTCTCAATTGTTTTTGTTCTTTAACAGCGATCGAAGATGCCATGAGGTAGCCAGATGATCCACTAACTGGGATTTATAGAAATTCTTACCTGCAAAAATTTTTAAGACAGAGAGAGTACTTGAAAGTTTCAGTGCTTCATGTAACATGCAGAAGGAGGTCTGGTCTGAGCGTTTGGCATCTAAGTGATCTTCTGGAAAGGGAAGGATGAAAAGCAGCTGAAGGATCACCTCTTGCCTGATATGTGACTCAGCCTCCTTTGTGGCCTTCAGGGTTGTCCCAGGCCTGCCTGCTGCTCTCCGTGCAAGGAGCTTGGTCTTGGGAAAACCACATGTCTTCTCTCACTAGCTGCCTCCACCTCGAGGTCCAGAGGGAGAGACCACCCTCAGCCGGCAGGAGACGCTACAATAGACATTTCATGTTCGCTGTTGGCAGAGTAGGGAGGGTGCTGTCACCTCTGCTCTGGGTCAACTCCCAGATGCACCTGCTTTTCCCAGAGGTGTAGGGAGGCTCAGACAGAGGGGCTGGTGCCGACTGCTGATGGGTCTGTGCTTCTCGAGAGCCTGTGTCTCAGTGCTGGGGGACGGTGCAGCGGCGGGGGCGGGGGGGGGGAGACCATTTGCAGAAAGGCGGGTGGGCTAGACTAGATCTGAGAGGACTTTATTCTGCTGACCCCTCTGTGTGAAGTGTCTAGTAGCTTCTTTCCCCACTGCCTCCTTGGCTCCCAGCAAGCTCTAACACATCTTGAATCCCCATTTTTTCTAGTCCTGTAGAGGCAAGCCCCAGTCCGACAGTTCCAATGGATTCGATCTTGTTGGTTCTTGTTTCCTAGGAAGACAAGTACTCTGAGGGTTTGGGCCCAGAGGGGGTGCGTCTGATTTTTATGAAGGCACAGAAATGCACCTGAGATGACCCCACGCCCTTTCCTTTTCATTCTCACCACCTGGACCATTAATTCTGCTCTCAAAGCGGGTGGGGGGGTGGGCGGGAAGGAGAGCATTTCAAAGCCAAGCTGATTTGGTCTGTGAACCAGCTTGTCTTCTAGGTTGTACTTCACCCTGACGAGAATCAGAAAGGACAGTCTATAAGCCCCCGAAATGCAATTTCCAATGAAACACGAACTTCACTCTGGTGGCTCTGCAGCTGGAGAGCCTCGAAACCAGTTCCAGATGTTCTCTCTCCCTGTGTTGGCTGCAGGGGAATGTCGGGCAGGCCGGGAGGCAGAGTGCGTTTGCTTTTACCCGCTCTCGGAGTGCCCCCTTTGCAGTCCCTGACTCGCCTCACAGGGCTGTGTAGGGAGAGTGCAGTGGGCGCCTGGGCCTCGGCCCAGCCTACCAGCTCCCACTCATCCGCCGGGGCACGCCGTGCCGAGCCAGCCGCTTGCCGCGGGAGAAGCCCTCGCTCGGCTCTCCAAGGTCAAAAAGCAAGATAGGGCTGGAAAAGTAAATCAGGTGGGCTGGGAAGGAGGCCTCCTGCCGAGGACCCTCAGGTCACCAGAGCAACACCGCTGGCCCTCACCCCATCCAGCACAGGGTGGGGCTGGGCCACCCAGTGTCGGAAGAAGTAGCGTGGACAGTGACGGTCAGTTCATTGTCCCCTTCCTCTCGAGAACTCTCCACGCGGACTGGCCCCTCAGCCACAAGAAGCCATCCCGGACAAAGCCTGGCCCTCGTGACTCCCTCTCCGGTCTGCCTCCAACCCTTGCTTGCGTACAACATACAATGATAGAAGTCTGTGCACCCTCGTGCTTTGCTCTTTTAAGTGTGCATTAGACATTTTGGTGTCTGTGCCTCACTGCGTCCTGAATCGTCTTCTGAAAGGATAGCTCTGTTATCTGAGTTCAAAAAGATGCACAGATGTGAACTGTTGTGAAAATTCAAACAACTCACGGGCACGCACAGTGTGTGGACGTCGTTCCAAGGCCCTCGTGCAAGTTACCGCTTTATGGCACACCGGTGAGCTCGACACTGTTATTCCCATTTTAAAGAAGAAAAGAAGAAGAACTCAGTTGCCCTGGCCATTGACAGTCGCCGAAAGGTAGCAGTGGTGACCTTGGCAGATATTTCTGTATGCACGTATAGATGTGCGTGTGCACACGTGTGTACGTGTGCTTTTACATGAATAGGAGCACCCGTGCTCACAGCTGACCTTTTTCACCCAACGGTGACTCTGGGACATCTTCCCGTTCCAGGAGTTAATCATCACTGTTAACACTTATATGATATTAAGTTGCATGTGTGCCATGGTATCCTTACCTGTCTTGAAACACATTGCACGCTGCCTTCTGGGAAGTTGAAACTCTGTGTGCTCCCACCAAGTGCTTGAGAGGACCCGTGTCTCCTCACCCCTGCCAGCTCTGGCCATTTACTCACTCAGAATCCAGCCAAAAATGTTATGAAGGCAATGTTAGACTAAGAGCAAGGCATCGTTCCTCTTTTTGGTCCCCACCGATCTGATCCGAGAGAGCGAATTTTCCACGTCGCTGAGTGCCTTTCTTTGATAATTAGGAGTGTGGAAGCATCTCTTCTTACTTCAGTTGGCTGTTCGGATTTCTTGTTTTGGGAATTATCTTTGCCTGTTCTTCACCCCAACACTTTTCACAGCTCTTGAGATCGAAGTTTGTCTCCCTTTTTTAGTGTTTGGCTTTGTCTCCTCCCAACCCTTCCAATAATTGTCATTTAATCTGTTTCTCATCCATATTAGTACAGATCTTTCCTCCAAATATTAATGAAATTGAGATTAGTCACTGTGTGAATCCCTGTGAGTTAACGTCTGCACCTTCACTTTATAAAAGGAGAGCTGTCACAGCTCCAGTCGGGTGCTTTAGCACCGAGAATGAGGCTTCAGTCAGATGGTCTAGGATACTGTGCGGTGTGGTCTGCTAGCTGGCTTTTACCCTGTGGTTCGTTTCTTCCTGTTTCTTAGTATTTGATTACCGCCAGCTCCTGTTGTAAAACGTGGCAGATTAGTACTGATGCCATACCTTGTTGTCTTAATAAAAATCTTGCTCTGCTTGTAGGCAGGACACTGCTTGAAGCCAGACCTTCCCATCATGACCTCTGTCTGTATGGTACCAGATGCCCTTAGCTGTCTCCTCACCCCTTTCAAGGATGTTCACCTTACCTTCCCAACTGGACTATAACCTTCCTGAGGTCATGCTTCTGCCTTCTTTGGTCTTCCTCTAGGATCCCCAGAATGCTCAACACAGTGACGGGTCAGAGTATTTATTAAAGACATTTTCATCAGCACTCACAATAAGTTGACCGAGTCCAGGAGAATCAGAAAGACCCGAGATCAAGTTTGGCTTTGCCACTTAGCAGCTGGATGGCCTTAAGCAATCTTGATAATCTCTCTAAGGCATGATTTCCTCCTCCATGAAATGGAATACTAACTTCACAGCTTCCTATAAGAATGTTGTGACATGAACATGCCCCGTGTATAGTCCACACAATAAATGCAGCTGCGTGGACATACCGTGGACTGTGGCGGCCCAGCAGCCTTCACTCTGGTGTCTCTCTCACTTAAGGTCGGTGGGGAAAATACAGATATAAGAGAGCTGGTTGAGGCGGCGACACACTAAGTTTTTCCGTGGAAGATCCTTAGAGGCCCTTGTGCTCCTCCGTTGAAAGACTCGTTGTTGAGTCTGAATGTGGTTTTTACCAACAGGGAGCCTTATAATCACTCAGGGACTCAACACGATGCCACAAGTTTAAAACTTGCCAGTTTCTCTTTTATGCTGTGCCAATTTTTCTTAAAGGGAGTATGCGTGCCTGTGCCTACGCGTGTGTGCATGTGAGAGAGAGAAAGGCTTGGAAGATATAACGATGGCGTCCAATTTTGCCTGGCGTAACAACTGTCATCTCTGGTAGCCTCTAAGCATTTTACCAAATGCACTTTAATTGGTTTCCTTCTGTTCTATTTTTATTTTGTAGTCATTGTAATGTATATGGAGCCAACTCCTTCAAATGAGACATTTGGTCATTAAAACATGTTATTTAGTGTAACCGCCACGGGCCCAGCTTCAGCAGCATCGAGGACGACGAAGGAGGGGTCCGAGTGGTTGTTCTCCCATGACCTCACCCCAGCAGTCACCCGCCGGTCTCTACCGCGCATGTGCCAAAACGGAGGCCGCCGGCAGCCCCGTGTCGCCTGCATCGCGAGCTTGGCACATGCACCTCCCAGGACCAGCTCCTGCCCCTCCCTGCCTGCCTCCGGTGGCCCTCAGCCCTGCTGTGGCATGTGGCACAAGAGCCCCGCTGGCCCACGTCACCCCTGTGTGCTGATTAGACAGGAATCCACAAATCTGTTGAGTGCATGTTTAATGTGACACAGATGTGGGACATATTGCAGATCTTTCTGCTTTACAAATTTTCAGCTTTTTGCATTTCATCAGTGTTGCTTATTATTTACAGAATGTAACTTGAGACAGCAGAACAGATTGTAATTTTTGAAAAAAGGTTTTGGGGGGTGACGGGGCCGCAGGGGATCTGGCAGAAAAAAATCCAGTAGTGTGGAATGTTGTTTGCTGTCCAGACCAAACAAACCAGTTTGCCAAGGGTTGATGGACTATGGCAATCAGTCCCATTCATGTTCGCGCTGGCAGCATTTAATTGTAAGGCAGCGTGACCTTATCGCCAAATAAAGAACAGTCCTTTGTCACCAGGTTGAACACCGTGGCACCAGGTAGGACGTGTACCTTTTGTGGAGGCCCCACAGGGTATCACCTGGCTGCTAGCTTGTGTTCTGCTTCCTTCCTGTCCAAAGAGGAAGGAGACCATTGAACCCACTCCCCACTCAGATACATGGATGTTCCCCTTGCCTTAGTCCTCCTCTGGCTTTATACCCAGGCACTCCAGCAAGAGCCCGAACAAAGAAACACCTCTTCCATTGCCTGAAAGCTCCAAGATATTCTCGAGGGCACCGGAATGGTGGGCCAGAGCCAGTTTGACACAAGTTCAAAGAGAAGGTGCCATCTCTTGTTTGTAGAGGGCAGATTTGACTAGAGGTGGTCTTGGCTTCTGAGAAAGCTCAGCCATAGGTTACATTTGATGGCAAACAATAAACAAGCACCAGCCGGTCAGCAGGAAGATGAGAAGTAGGTGATTGATTGGCTGATCCCTTTATGTTTCTAGGTCACAAGAGTCTCAAACTTGGGACTGCACTAATGAAAGCCATACAGCAAAAATCCTTTGAAGGGGGTTCTCCTTGGAACTTGAGCTAGTGCAGAGAATCGGCCATCTCGGTCAGCGGGTTCGGAGCTGCGGAAGTGCTGAGTGTCGAGACTGGATTAGACTGGGCCCCTGAGCAACTTCCAGAATGCCAGGCCCCACTCTTTTTCTCTGCTGGAAAAGTGCAGATGGTGCACGGTCCCCCGAGGCCACCAGGCAGCTATCCAGTTGCCGCCTGGGAGAACTTGACCGAGGCAGTAACTTTCTAGCGTGCCTCCGCGAGGGAATGACCAGCATGCCTGTGCTCCGGGGGTTCCTGGGTTGTGACCAAGTCCCGGCCTTTCTCGGGCTTCGACTGCCCCTCCTCCACTCCCTTGGCTTCAGCAGCAGCAGCTCTGGCCGTTCTGCCTCCGGTTCTGACAGAGTCTTGTGGCCACCGGTCCGCTCATTTCTTATGTGTGCATGAACATGCATTTCAGGTACTGTTCTAGGTGCTGGGGTACAACAGTGTGTAGAACGGACAAAAAAAATCTCTGGTTCCACGTAGCTTCTGCTCAACACCTCCCACGCCTTCCAGGCCCTCTCCCTGGAAGAGTTGGGTGGCCGAAAAGGGGGTGTGGCACAGCTGGCTCTGAACCCTCCCGGGGCCTAGGAGTGTCCCTCTGCCACCTCAGGTCCAACCTCGGCCTGGAGCAGAGCCTGTGTATCCCTGGGAGTGTGGAGGCTGTGCGCAAACTTTGATTCTCGCGACCGCCGTTCATCTTGCGTGTCTTGTCCGTTCTTGAGGCTTCTTCTCCCATCCCCTCTGTGTCCTTTTCCACCTCACCCTCTACCACACTCTGGTTGATGGTAGAGGAATGTCTAAAACTTCCAACCTGGATGAACAGGTGGGCTAGAATAAAGCAGACAAATCGCAAGCGGGCCCCTAGGTGAGCTGCGGCACCCCGTGCCCGCTCCGCCGTGGTTGTGAGGAGGGCCCTTCACACAGGAGAGCGGGAGGCCGCGGCCTGAAGGCACGTCCCCTGCCCCTCGTCAGGGCAGCTCTGTTTCCAGGGATTGGACGTATTCAGGTTCTCTTACAGACTTCATTTAGAGAGAGTGTTCCGCCACTAAAAATAGCTTCTGAAAATCTCTGTTTGGATGAATTTTATTAACGGCGCCGTTCTAAAACTATCAGTTCCAATTGTAAGAATTTGACAATTGGTGTAGTTTATTGAGCTGCTAGGTGGATTAGCTCTAGTCCTTTAAGGACAGTTCTTTAAGCACACAGGGGGCCTGGGGTGGCCAGGTGAGTAAACACTCAGACACTAGTTCCTTCAGCAAATACCTGTGCATTCAAACATTTGATGTACTCCTTGTGAATCATTCATACACACTCAGGAAATCACGTTTCCGTCGTGTTCTTTCAGGCTGAAAATTTAAATCTGAGTTTTAAAAGTTGTGCGTTTTGCTATTTTCCATTGACTTGGCGCCTAAGAATTCTGAATAAGGGTAGGAGAGAGGGAGACAACTTTTCTGAGTACCTACTCTGTGCCAGGCTCTTTGCTCTGTGCTTTTTGTATGTTATTTCAACATTACCAACCACGCACGTAAGTACCACATTCCCATTTCTTGATGAACAAACGGAGACTGCCGGCAACCTGGTAACTTTTTCGAGATCGCTCAGCTGATAAGTGAATGGACTGGGATTTCAGTCTGTGTTTGTCTTTTTCCAAAGCCTTACGTTCCTCTCTGTAACACCATGCTCCTAAATTTCATTTCTCTTAAAAGAGATCAACTTTTGGGAGAAGGTAGATAATGTAAAGATTAAAAGAAAGAAATTGTGTCATCATTTGCCAGAAATCAATCTGAAAATATCTGGCTTATTTGGTTTAATCAGCTTATCATTAGCATTTGCACTCAATAGCCACAAAATCAAGTTTACCAGGAATTGTGTATTTTGGCCCAGGCGAAATACCTTAGGACTGACATTTAGGGGTGACAGGTTGGCAAGGAATGTGCCTGTGACTTGAGAGATGCCCGTAAGCACTACACTCTGATTCAGAACACTATGATTAGAACACAGACGAGGCTTGTGTTGGTCAGATACCTCGTTTTTGTAAAGATGTCGAAAGTTGCAAACCACTTTATAAGCTGTCTATTTTTTTAAAAAAGCCAAGCAACCCCTGAATGCACGCAAAAAGGCGTTTTAGGAAATCTGAGGCTATCAGGCTGTAATCTCACTATGGCATTATCCACTGGATTGGAACTCTTAATGAGGCCAGCTGCCTTTGCCCCTCCCCTGGCCTCAGGAACAGGTAGGCTCCCCCCTGGGAGCCTCGGGGGGGAAAAAACTTGGGAGTAGGGTTGTTCTTAGAGGTTAAATCTCAATAGGCCTATCTGTTGGCATGAGTCCTACCAGCTGTCACAGTTGCAATGTCATGGGGTCCCCAAAACATGTGTTGGGTTATAGGAAGCCTTGACCCCTATAAACAAGTCAGGTGTGAATCCCACTGATGGGAGAAAGTCCTGCCCAAGAAATGTCCCCACTGCAGGATGTCAAATGACTAAAAATCTAACAGCTATGGTAATACAGTTCCTAACGATTTCATGCATAGCATCTTTCCCCCATTTTCACTTGCGACGATAACAGTGTGGATTTTGTGCGTTTTTACACATATGACTTCAGAACTCTAGAGACAAGGAAGTAGAATGTTAACAAGAAAGCAGAAGGAAAAGGGGAAAATTTCTGTTTGAAGCAATCTCCCCAATAAGAAAACCGAGTGAGAAAGATTGGATGTTGGATGGGGCCCCTGGGTGGCTCAGTCAGTTGAGCGTCAGTTGGACTTCTGCTCAGGTGGTGATCTCATAGTTCGTGAGTTCGAGCCTCGCATCAGGCTCACTGCCGTCAGCACGGAGCCTGCTTGACATCCTTGGATCTTCTGTCCCCCTCTCTCTGCTTGCTCCTTCCCACTCGCGCTCTCTTTTGCTCAAAAATAAATATTAAAAAAAAAGGATTGGATGTGGGACCCTAGCCCATCCTGGCCTCAGCTGCCTAAACTCGGTAAGGCCCCCCTCGTGTGCCCACGGCCCTCTCCACGGATGCATCATCCTCATAGGTAACATTTTATTCATTGTCTCTCATAAGCACAGTATGCATTATGTACTCCTCACAGCAGCCTCATTATTGTCATCCCCATTTTACAGATGAGGAAACCAAGGCTCCAAGAGGTTATGCAACTTGCCACAGGTCACAATTTATGAGTGGTGGAACTGGAGTTCTGCCCTGCAGCCTGGCTGCAGAGCCTGGCCTCTGGGCCGTCAGGTCACACGGCCCCTCTCCTAGTGCCTCCGTGCCGCATTAGAATTGCCTGCTTTTGTTTATCTTCTACATTAGACTCCAGCAAGGTTCCTGGAAACTTGATTCATCCCTGTCTTCCCAGAGGCCTAGTGCTGGCCTGTGCATGTGATAGCTCAGGAAAAGTCATTAAATGGGGCGGGGACGGGGGGGGGGGGGTGGCGGTGGGCAGAGGCAGACACAAGGCTCTAAGCAGGCTCGTTTTCCTGGCTGTCTTACTTTGGATCCTTGGTTTCATTCTGCCCAACCGATTTTTTGGTGTGTTCAAAATCCAAATCGTCGTAGTGGATATTTGGCACAGTTTTCTAGGTTCAAGGCTTAGTGCAGCCAGAGCTCAGCAATTATTATTAACCCTATGGATTGAATGTTGTGTCTGAACGGGTTCTAGAAAGTAGATTTCTGTTTGTCATGGAACTCTGGGGAAGAATTTCTCCTGTCAACTGAGCCAATCTTGAAAGGCCTTCACCCTCTTGCAGGATGCCCTCTGATTACGGTCTCCGTTGAAAGGAGTAAAATCCGTGGAGGAAAAATGCTTTTCCACTTAGTGCTTGAAAGTGGATAGAGACGAGAGGGCTACAGGTCGGAAAGGAGATACAGTTCATGGCGTGACAGGCTTCTCGAACTTCCAGACACTATACTGCAGTGGGTATCAGAGGAAGTTTTAACCAATTCATACACTCCAGTGCAAAGTATTATTTAGATAGACCGTTGAGTCCTTTTAGAGGACTGTCAAATGTTTGCTTGAACCATTCAGTCGAGAATCCTGGTATCTCGTAGCTGTCACCTGTTCACAGTATTCGAAGATAGTCTGGGTTGACCTTCTGTTCTCAGCCTAATTGTTTGTGCTCAGTCGAGCACAGTATATATCTGTAAGATATTTAATTAAAACAAAAGTCTTGGACACACACACAGAGTAAATGCGGGCACAATCCATCACTTTGTTGGGGTCAGGACACACAGCCCCTAAGGAGGATGGCAGGGGTAGGTTGAATAAACCAGTCTGTTGTACTAGGAAGTCACATGTTTGACACATACACTTTCTCCTCATTCACTGATTGTTTTTGAACCTCACTTGGTTGATAGACATTGGCCATGACAAATTTCTCAACCGACTAATAGCCTAACATAAGCTGCACAGGGGTATGTGTATGTGTGTGCAACATCTGTCTTCAACTAATAGGGCTGTGACACAGTTACTCATCATATAAGCAAAGAACAAATCGCGGTTGGCCAACTGTTGACCCTCAGGCTGAAAGGCAAGATCAACCGAGTGGAATTGGTTAGCTCTCCTTGTGTCACCTTGTTTGGATTTATAGTTGCTAAAGGAAAATGACGTGGAGTGTTTTCATGATCCTCGTCTTTGGTTCTGGGCCTCCAGTGCATGTCAGATAGCACTGGCCAGACGCAGACCTGGCCTGTATTGATCGCCGTCCCTGGGTGGATATCTGCCGTGTATCAGCCACTGTATCAGCAGCCCCTTCCCTGGGGGAAGAGTCGTCCCTGCCGTACCGCCGACTCTCTGACATTTTCATGGAGTTCAAAGCTCAAGTTCATTTGGTGCTGACATTTTGGATTAGCTGGTTGACTGGAAGGCCTGCTTCTTTCTATACACTGTGAAATTTATAAACCGCAGCAGCTGAGAGCTTAAAATGGCCGACAAGCCCCCAGCTGGCAGCAATTAAATCCACCACAGACCTTTGGCTAAACAAAGGTTTGTGGAGGCAGGGTTGCTGCCTATGCACTAAACAGACGCATGTTTTAAACCCTCTTTTATGTCAAGCGGTGGTAAGAGACGCCGTCAACTAACGAGAGGTGAGCGGGCAGAGTTTTGCCACCTCTTGTGTAATGGACGATCCATTATCCCCAGGATTGCCAGGACCCTGCCCGAGACGCAGCACGTCTTGACAGTGAAGGTGATCGCGAGAGAGGGAGCGAGGCAGCCGGGGGAGGCCAGGGGCTGGTCCGGCAGTGGTGGGCCAGAGTGCCTTGGACGTCGACCCTCGGCTCCAGCATCTAGCCTCCTCCTTCTCTTTTAACAGCCGCCATCATCCTTTAGGTTTTGAGAAGAGAAGGCAGGAACGAGGAGAAGGCCACAGGATGCCATTTTGTACCCATTCAAGGAGCAGAAACGTGAGGATCTAGACCAGTACTGTTTAACGCGCAGTTTAAATTTAAATTACTTTAAAGTTTTAACATTTCGGTTCCTCAGTCCCACTGGCCACATTCTAGTTGCTTGGTAGCCACTCGTGATCAGTGGCTGTGTTACTGGACAGTGCTCTCTTCTAGACAGGACCAAGTGTTGAAAGGATGTAGATTGCAGGGCTCTCTCAAGTGCACCGTCGGTGGGAGCGTATATTGTTTCAGCCCCTTTGGAAACAGTTTGAATTGTCTTGGTAGGCGAACACTGATGCCTGGTGATCCAGCAAACGCCTCCTAAATCTGTATATATCCAGAGCAGCTCTTCCCTCCATTCCCCAGGAGACGTGTACGGGAATGTTCACAGCAGCAAACCCTGGAAATAACCCTTGTACCACCAACAGGAAAATGGATGGATGATAGTATATCCGTGCGACGGGATGATGATAATAAGTAGGTACGATGGATAGATTCTAGGATGGCTGACTCTTTGCAGGTGTGTCTTGAGGGAGAAGTAAGTCCCAAGACATAAAAAGGCAATGACAGCCTTTTTGAAAAGCCTAAAACAACTAAAAGCAAAGACTGTAATGAAGATTCAGAATAGTAGCTGTCTTAGGTGGAGGAGGGGTGGGGGGGCACAGCAGAGGACCACACAGAGAGATACAGGCTATGGCCAGTGATGTCATTTTTGTGCTGGAGTTGGTGGTTTCACAGATTTTACTCTACCATTTAAAACAAAGAAAAAGGCCAATGATGACAGTAGGCCTTGAACTGAGGATACTGATGAGCATAGTCCTAAAGCCCAGTTTAAAGAACTAGGGAATTAGAGTCCTTTCCCTCCAGGTGCTCGCAGGCTCACAGGGAACATGAATACATAAAAGTTACTTAAGAATTGTAAATCTAGGGGCGCCTGGGTGGCTCAGTCGGTTGAGCGGCCGACCTAGGCTCAGGTCACGATCTCGCGGTCCGTGAGTTCGAGCCCCGCGTCAGGCACTGTGCTGACGGCTCAGAGCCTGGAGCCTGTTTCAGATTCTGTGTCTCCCTCTCTCTGACCCGCCCCCGTTCATGCTCTGTCTCTCTCTGTCTCAAAAATTAATAAACGTTAAAAAAAAAATTTAAAAAAAGAATTGTAAATCTAAAGAAGACACATGGTACTACCCAATCACAGAGCATGAACAGACAAGATCACTGTTTACCTACGGCCATACTGCTTTCAAAGGGTAACTTGAATTTACAGTGCCATCATCGATAGATGGAGAGGACAGTTCCATCACAAAGTGGCCTGCCCTGGAGAATAGCACTTTAAACTTCTTGCTGGCTTACGAGGTTTGAAACACCAGCTTACTGGTTTTTGTTCATAATTATTTGATTAAGTTTGGTGCCATATTTGTGGACACACATTGACTTTAAGTACACACACACACACACACACACACACACCCCTGCAGCCTCCCACTAGGACCTCAGAGGTTAAAAATTTAGGCGAATTTTGGAGAAGAAAGAATAGTTTTTCAGGTACCAACAGTGATGAAGCAGTAGGGGATTCTGGGAAGAATTCCTTTAATGCCTTTGTGCTCCTAGTAAGAGCATCTCTAAACCACCCCTTCTGATAGCCCCTGGAGTTATGGCTGTTTCCTCCTATGGCAGAGCTGAGCTCTTTTTTCTTCTGTGTCCGTGGCCCTTGAAGCCACAGTGAGCTCCTCCTATCAGCAGTGTCTGAGCATTACACCCAGCCTCCCCTGGATGGTTGGTGGGTCACAGAATGAGGACCTTGGAAATGGGAAGACAGTGTGCAACCTGTTGGAAAGACAGATAAGAAACCTAACAGAGGCAGTGTGTACCCACAAGGGAGCTACTCTTCCTTCCTGTTCTCCAGCATTTGGGTGGGCTGATAGTTAGCAAGTTCAAAGATGTGCTGGGAGTGGAGGTGAGTTGGGTCAGTGAAATTTTGGGGAGGATCCTGAGGGATGCCACGGAGTCAAGAAATAACTGTATGCCCCAGCCAACTATTTGCTAATGTGATAACACGGGGTACACTTACTTACATTTTCAGCTATTCCATGGTTGTTACAAGATGTGATTTCCAGGAGCTCAGGTCCAGAAACAAGCCTCCTTTCCTTGACTTCCCTGGCTCCTTTGGATCCCACCGGAGGAATTTAGGACTCTTAGTAAGTTTTCTTCTCATCGGTATAGCATGTTGTTCCCACTCTTAGTACTAATGAAAAGATTGTTTCTTTTGAGGAAATTACATGTGTTAGCAAAGACATTAATTTCATGACCATGCCTTCATGTCTCTTCCTTGGTTTTGATCAGCGGACTATAAACACAAATCCTTGACCTTTCTGTCAGGAAGATATGATTCTAGCTGGTTCACATTTTCCCTTAACTTTGTTGACCTTCAAGGCTCAGAATCTCTGGTCTTCAAACTCTCCACCAAAGTTAGTACGCCACCTTTACTTTTGAGTTCCATGGTTAAAACGGCCCTTATGCTGACCCCCTACCCACCCACAAATGCATTCGTTCAGTTACTCAACTAACATTTACTGCTTTTCTACCATGAACCAGGTACTGTTCTAGATCCCAGGGTAGCAGTGAATGAAACAAAATTCTTGTCATGGAGCTTATGTTCCAGATGGGGCACCAAGCAATAAGTAAATATTTTATCTAAGTGGGATGTGAAGCAAATGTGTGCTGACACATGGCTGACTTAATCCAACTTGTAGTTTGAAAGTATCATTCTCGTTGCCATGAGGAGAACGGACAAGGGTGGAAATAGAATAAATTACAAGACTGTTGTAATAATCCATTAGAAATCCAGAGATTGTTTGTTAGTCATGGCAGAGATGGAGTGGTAGTTGGATTGGGAGCACATATGGATGTTGAGCCTGTGGACCTCCCAGTGGATTGGGAAGATGTGGGGAGAGGCATCAGGATGAAACCTTATACTGAAAAGCTGTTGGGGGCGGGGGCCACCTGGCTGGCTCAGTCGGTTGAGCGTCCGACTTCGGCTCAGGTCACCGTCTCTCGGTTCACGAGTTCCAGCCCCACGTCGGGCTCTGTGCTGCCAGCTCGGAGCCCGGAGCCCGCTTCCGATTCTGTGTCTCCCTCTCTCTCTGCCCCTCCCCTGCCTGTGCGCTCGCTCGCTCTCTCAAAAATATAAACAAACAAACAAACAAAATCGTGTCTTGTTCCTCTTGGAAGGGCTTCTGGGGCTTCTGTCACGATAGCCAGAAGCTCTTCCAGGCGACAGAACAGGAGGACTGCCTTGGGAAAAGGACCCTTGATGAGCCTGCCCTTGGCAGGCTTGGACTGACAGTAGCTGTCTCAGGGGCCAGGCAGACAGAGCAGGGCTTTGCTGCCTGGGCAAGTGTGCCACGCTCCCTGCCCTGGTTTGCCAGCACCCTTACGGGAGCAGGTGTCTGACCTCGCCCCTGGGGACCCCACGGCGGCCGGCTCCTTACACTTCCCTTCCTCCCCTCAGCCGGTAGTTAGCGTGTAAACAGCCAACTAAATCTTGAGACCAACGTTTACAAGGCCGAAATCTTCAAGCAGAAACGGAGACTGTGTGTAGTGGGAATATGTGAGTACATGACATAAATTAAAGTTGTTTCACCCCTTCCGTCAGTACAGATCACCGAAACCTCTTTACAGGCTTCTTACACCACCCCTGACGAGCTCATGTAGTGGTATCTCGGGCATCCTTAGTGCTGAACTTCTAAAAATGTACCACTGGACTTGTGGCTCTCTGGCACATAGCAAACATCAACCAGGTATGGATGGGGCTTCAGACACCACGGCCCGGTGAGCGGAGTGTTGACCTGGGTCCAGGAGTGCTTTGCGGTGTCCCAGTGTCACGTAGCCTGTGCTGAGTTTTCAGACTGTTCCCGTCCGTATTAGTACTCCTGTTTGCCCAGTAGGGCCCTTTTCGCCTTTGCAGTAAATTTCTACACTACTGTGAGTACATGGTTCTGAAGCTGTGAGTCAGTGCGCGAGCCTTCCTGCTTGCTGCTAGCTGTGTCTAGAGAGGGTTGTTTTGCTTCAGTGGAATCCAGG
Organism: Leopardus geoffroyi; assembly: GCF_018350155.1. NCBI lineage: Eukaryota > Metazoa > Chordata > Mammalia > Carnivora > Felidae > Leopardus > Leopardus geoffroyi. The sequence goes on from NC_059328.1 coordinate 9,258,518, forward strand.
AACAAATAATGAAAAGTACAGCGAGTACAAGGCCGAGGACAGACCCGGCGCACTCTTATCAGTCATCTGAAATATGCACAGCCTTTCCAAGACAAATATGGACTCCTGTTTCTAGGAAAACACCGAAAAGTACTTATCAATTACCCTGTATATGGTTTGTGGAAAAAGACAACATCAGCCTACCCCGAAAGCCATGGCAAAGCAGATTCCTTTGGGCAACCGACAGCCGGATGGCGTGAGTGAGAGTCGCTGCAGAGTCCCAGACTGTGGCCTGGGACCGGTCCATGGAGCGTTTCTGCTCCCTCATAGGATTCCTGTGTCCCTCGCCCTGGGCCCAGACAGCTGAGCTCATCTTGAAGAAGCCCAGAAGCCCGGTGTCCGCTTCCTAGATGCCCCGGTGCCCTCACTGTTCTTGTCCCTTGCGAGTCCAGAGGCGCCTCTCCTGAAGATTCCTAGAAAAGTGGGGTTTTCCCAAGGAGAGGGCTTAGGAACAACAACAGGAGTCGTCACCGGTAGATAGCCCACGTCCTGTGGGGCGCAGGCGCGGCCGGCACGATTTTATTTGATCCTCACTGCGGTCCTGTGAGGTAGGCGCCCTCATCCCGTTTTACAGAGAGAACCGGAACCCGGGGTGCGAGAAGCCCACTCGCTTGTCCGTGATCACACGGAAGATGGCAGAGACCAGGCTCTGGTCAAAACTGGAGTCCCGAGCAGCACTGTCTCCATAGCGAGTGCGTTCCTAGGTGATGCCATCGCTCAGTTCCGGTCGCTAAAGTTAGACTCTGCCTGTGCCACGTGGTGCTTTGTATTTCAGATGAAGAAGGGAAATCGTGTCAACCGTTATGCTTGACCTCCTTGCTTTCTGTCCCTTGACCCGTCCAGGACTCAAGCCCAGAGGGTTCGCAAACCGCGCTGCTGCACCGGGCCCCAGGGGCTGCTGCCCCGCTATTCTGAGAGCCAAGCAGAAGGGCAGGAGCAGCTCTTCAAACTGACAGACAACATTCAGGACGAATTGTAAGTGGAGCCTCGGGAAACCACCGAGTTATCTTTTCTATCTCTGAGTCTAAGTAGTTGCTATTGTTCCCAGCACCCTCGTGACTCTTAGGCGTTGGAGTGGAACTTGTCGAAGATTCCTTGACCCAAACCTTTCACAGGTTTAGGTATCACTACTCGTGCAAAGCCTTTGACTTCAAGTGGGGGTTCTCACACTGGGTTCCACAGTGGGACATCTGGGTTTTTTTTCTAGAAGATGGTGGTGCCTCTCTAGTTTGTTCAAAGAGAGGAGGTCGTGAATAGGACGTACTCAGTTTTAAGGCCTTTTTCTCTGTAAAATGTCCTTAACCTTTGGTGTTCTACTGTTTGCTGCAGAACAGTAATGAAAAAAAAAAACAGAAACAAAGGGCAACTAGTCTGAAAATTTTAGAGAAGCAATTTTTAAGACTTTTTTTTTTTTTTTTAATTGAAAGAGAGTGAGCGAGAGCGTGCACAAACAGGGGAAAAGGGCTGGGGAAAGAATCCCAAGCAGGCTCCACAGTCAACACCGAGCCCGATGCAGGGCTCGATCCCACGACCCTGGGATTTTGACCTGAGCCAAAATCAAGAGTCAGACGCTCAACCGACTGAGCCACCCAGGTCCCCCAAGAAAAGCAATTTTTAAAAAAGTGTTTTGTTACTCTTTGAAAGGGAGGCCTTATATACCTAGGGTCTTGGAGTATTTTTGGTTAGTGAAATTATTCCAAGTTGACACGGTAGGATTCAGTATATCACTATTTTAGGATATTCTGCAGAGACCTGTTAGCACAAAAAAAAAAAAAAGCTCATTAACTTAAATTGGTGTTAGACCCTCCATTCCAGAGAAGACAGTTGGTTGTGCCTGGCGAGTCACAAAATGCTTGTTTAATTTCTTTTAATGCTCATTTCTCTCCTTTAAGCTAAAGCAAGAGGGGGAGGGCTCTCAGGGCCATGAATATTTTTTGTCTGATGGAGGAGTGTCTGAAGCAGAGGTTAATTCAGGATAGGCTTCATTGTCATTGTTAGAGACAGCGTTAAGCTGACCTCATCTCATATTTTTATAGCAGTATTTGAATGGAGACATCAAAAACCAAGTCCAGAATTCATCTGTTGCTTGCTGGGTAGGATGGCATCTTCCCGGATGAGTTTTGGGTAACTCAGGCCCCCTGCAGTGTTACCGGAAGGTCTCTTGATGAGACATGATACTGTTTCAGCTCGGGCTGCCATAAAAAGTACCATAGTTAGGGTGACTGAAAAAACAGAAATTTATTTTCTCACAGTTCTGGAGGCGCACCTGCCAGTTTGGTTCCTGGTGGAAGCTCTCTTCCGGCCTTGCAGATGGACGCTTTCTGTCTGAGAGAGAACGTGCAAGGGCAAGGACTCTGGTGTCTCTTATAAGGACCCCAGTCCTGTAGGATCAGGGCCCTGCCCTTAAGACGTCATTTAACCTTAATCATTTCCATTACTTCCTTCCTCCAAACAGGGCCTTGGCATAAGGCTAATGCAGGGACACCGTTCTGTCCACAGCATGCTTCTTGAATATGTTTTACGCTTTTAGTCTAGCCCTGGCTCTGGTCACCATTGCAATACCCAGAATCCCCAGGCAGCTTCACTCCAGGGGGGACTTTCTATTCCTGCTTCCTCGGGGGAGGATTTGGTGCCACAGCTGCCCTTTATACACCTTTGCTGTTGCAACTCTTGGATCAGAGGCCCGGAGAGTCATTCCTCAGGTCTAGCAGGGCATGGTTCAGAGGCGGCCAGAAGGGCAGCCCCAGGAGCCCTGGGATTTTCGTTTTAATAGGCACTCAATAAATATTTGTTGAATGAATGATAGCTGGGTAGCTGCAGTATGGCATTATATTAATACACGTTCACTTTTCCATCTTTTGGAGGTTTTCTGGTCAAAGGTTGAGATTATAAATTATTGTACGTTGTGCTTTTCATTTCCTCCCCCACTCGCCGCTATTCAATTCAAACCATCTCGGTCCTTGTAAAGTTCATTTTCAGTAGAATGGCATGTGCCAAAAACACAAGGGAGAAATGGTGTAGGACAGCTAACGTAGGATCGTTCCCAGTGAGATACACGCACATTGAAAACAGAGCCACGTAAAGCTGGAAACTGGAATCAAACTGAAGTCAGTAAAATAGATTTCGTGAAACCCTTGAAATTTATACGAGCTGGGAAAAGATATTGGCATGAATGAATTTTGACTCTAAAGATGAAAACCATGTGTCGCTACCCAAGTTTGTGGGTTAAATCTCGCCAGTGAATGTTGAAGAAAGCACGTGACCATGGCCTTCCTCGGCATACAAGGAAGAAGCCATCGGGGAACCCGGCAAATATTTCTCTGAAGTATTCTCGGTTGTCAGGCTGGGTCTTCATGGCGACGTGAACATTAGAATCATCGCTTTGCAAGAAAGGAGTTTTCAAGAAACGCACACAACTGCCAAATTATACCTCTGACTTTTATCCTAGACTTGTAATTAAAAACATATTTAAAGACCTAATTATTTGCATATTTTCCTTCAGAGTTAACCCCTTAAAAGGGTCTTTAATACCTTGCTCTACTGTTCTAACTAAATGTTTCCACATTTTTTTCCAGTTAGACTCACTGTTTCACTTCTGGAAAATGTTGTGTAATTACTTCCTGATGTAGTGAAAACCCCACAAAGTCCCCAGTGCCATGGGCACTTCAACTGTGTTCTCCCAGATCAAGTTTCATTTAATTTTTTTATTTTATTTCATTAATTAGTATTAAAAAGATAGTTACTGACATACGATTTAAGGTCTGGCCAGCTAAAAAGGCTTCAGCTTTTGGAAGAATCAACTGCTTCTCTGGTATGCTACAGAATTATCATTGCTTCCCATCCTTTGCAGTTTGGGTTTTGAAACAGGATCCTGGGTTAAGATGATGTTAAAGTAAAAATTTGTCCTATCTGATTAAATTATTTTTTCCTTGTAACTAGTGTCTCATCTGTAGCCAGGGATCTCATTTTCATTTAAGAAAGAAGAAGAAAAAGAAAGGAAAACAAGTCCCTATTTTATTTCTCCAACTTTATCACAAAGTGACCCACCAGCGTTGTAAGCCTTAGGGTGGCTCTTACCTTTTAAGAAAAGGTTCCCATGAGCAACCCACATGACCTAAGAAACTGCTCTGATCTACCGTTTCCTGGAGTTTGACCACTGGATTGTATTTTTTATTTTATTATTTTTAAAAGAATTTTTTTTAACATTTATTCATTTTTTGAGAGACAGAGAGCCAGCACAAGCAGGGGAGGGGCAGAGAGAGGGGGAGACCCAGAATCCAAAGCAGGCAGCCGGACGCAACGAACCGTGAGATCATGACCTGAGCCAAAGTCGGACGCTTAACCAACTGAGCCACCCAGGTGCCCCTTGGATTGTATTTTTTAAATGTTGTTTCAGACAATAACATTTATGAGATTTTTATTTTAGTACAGAGAAGTATAAAAAAAAGAAAAGAAAAATAGCCTATTAACCCAGCAGCCAAATAAGCTCTTTCTCTGTTTGATGAAAGGAATTCGTGCACATGGTCAGCACATTCAAGTACAAAAAGAAATAAAAACAAAAATAAAATTTTCCTTTCTTGCCCTCCATGTAAACATACTTGTGTATGGCATTTTGGATCTTGTCTTTCTTGACAAATTGCAGATGAGACAGAAATCAGAATTTATTTTTTTTAGAGCACAGATTATGGTGTTGATTCTAACAGCATAGAATCACAAATATAAGCCTTATAGTAACATATATAGTCTTAAAACAAAAACAAAAGACGAGTCTTTTTGAGGAATGGGCTAAAGCTCCTTAGCTTTCATTTTCTAAACCTGGAAATACTCTGCCAATAACCATAGACACTTAGGGAATTGGACATTCTTGGATATGCCCCTGAATTAAAACTCATTTGACAGATTAGCCAGCTGTGCCGATAAAAGTGAATGGCTTGACTAAATCTTTAGTAAGTTAGATCAAGAGTTCTAAGAGAGTTTTTTTAACTTGACTACTGGGTAAAATATATCCAACATACAAAGTTGCCTGTGCTCTGACAAACTCCTGAGGACCTTACAATGTGAATTCTCTGTCAGTTTCTAAGACTACCTAAGGCATAGATGTATCGAATGCTAGTGTGTGCCAGGAAGAGTAAGAAATGTGCTTTTTCCTTGCAGAGTTCGCAGTCTTGCAGGGGAAGCAGACAGGATTACCAACTATCTGTAACATATGATTGCTTTTAAAATAGAAGCGTGAGCCATGTGTTACGAGGCCTCAAGGGGAAGTGATTAATTTATTCTCGGAGAGCCGGGGAAGGCTGTGGACAGTTGGCCTGGTCCTGCAGGATGAGGAGAACGTGCCCAGGGGAGAAGAGAGAAGGGCTCGTATACAGAGAAGGGTGCCGGGCACAGGCACAGACGGTGGCTGAGCTACTGGCATTTCTGGAGGTTTGGGGCTCACCAGGTGTGGTGGCAGCACCCATGTGGGAAGGTGGCTCACAGCCCAGAGCCTAAGAGCCACACCGAGTTCACCTGTCCTATCGGCGGTGGTGAGGTTTTGAAGACGATCCCACTCAGAATTACATATTAAGGACGGAACCTTGCCGGCAGCAGAGAAATGGATCAGAGTCAGATGAGACAGGAGGGCAGGGCAGTGGCGGGGCCAGGGGCGGGGGGCGGCCAGCGGCGCCCTGGACGTAAGTGGCCCGGTGAACGGTGGAGACACCTCTCGCTCCGGTGGCAGCAAAAAGGATTGGGGAGGACGGAGTCGAGGCTATCTGGGGAGAGGGCATCAGCGTAATTCACAGTCCTGCTGGCTGAATACAGATTCGGAGTGAGGAGGGGGTGAAAGTGGCCCCCAAGCCTCTTGCCCATGTGGCTGTACCAAGATACCGACCAGCGAGCATGACAGGCGGGGGCAGGGAGGGGGCTGGAGGAGAAGGAGCAGCCTGGCCGAGCACATCCTGAGTGTGAGGATGTGTGGGATGCATTTGTGTGGAAGACCAGGCTCAGACACAGATTTGGGGGTCACGGATGGACTCAGAGGGGTGACACGTTTGGGGGGTGGTATTCTAGGAGCGCTTTTGCAGTAAGATGACTCAGAACTTTTCCATTTTGAAATCACTCCAAAATTGAGTAGAATATGGATATACAAATAGAGTTAATAAGGCAAAAAACAAAAAGTGGGAGGAAAACAAAGAAATCAACTTGAAGAGGGGGGGTGAAGCAGTTACTTGGCAGATTGCTCTCTCCCCAAGGACCAGTTAGTTGGTCCTGAACCTGTTTTCCATGTGGCTGCTGAGAAGGGCACTCATTTCTCCAACCTGCTGACGTGAGGGTCTGGGGACTTGTAAGGCCCTCCCCCTCCGTCAGGGTCACTTAGCATCTGTCTCAACGGAAGAAGGAAATTGCGGTGGCCGCCATCAACGGAGCACCTCTTCCGTGCAGAGGCGACGGGCAAGGCCGGCTGGTCGCATGTCAGCTGCGCGACTTGGAGAGGGCGTCGCAACCTACCGCCGAGCGAGAGACCGTAGCTAACATTGGTGATGCCGTTGGTGGCCGAGAGTGCCCCCGTGGTGTTCGTGGTTGGGGGATGTTGTTAGCAAGAGTGGGTTTTCCTTCTGTGGCATCGGACCTTGCCAGAGTGACCCACTGTCAGCACCTGTCACCTTGGAGAATGATGTAAGCCATGTGCCCCAGCCTTTCTGAAGAAACTTTCTGACCTTGATCCCAAGGTCGAAGTCCCCTCTTTCTCCCCTTAATTTTTTTTTTTTTTAACATGTATACATTTTTGAGAGAGACAGAGAGACAGAGCACGAATGGGGGAGGAGCAGAGAGAGAGCGAGTACAGAATCCGAAGCAGGCTCCAGGCTCTGAGCTGTCGGCACAGAGCCTGACGTGGGGCTCGAACTCACGGACCACGAGATCATGACCTGAGCCGAAGTCGGACGCTTAACCAACTGAGCCACCCAGGCGCCCCGCCCCCCTTTCTCCCCTTAAAGGATGATGAAAAGTAAAACTTTTACCTAAAGTCTAAAAATCTTATTTTTTATAGAAGCAGTTGTAGTGTCTGCACCAACCTAAAATGTATCACCAGGGCGCTGGGTGACTTCCCTAGTTCCCTCCATATTTGAAGGGTAGAGCTTATCCAGATGCTTTGTGTTTCAGGCCACAATTTTTTTCATTCTCCCTCCCTCCCTGTGGGTTCTTACTAGGTCAAAGGCTGGAAGGATGTGCTCAGGATCAGCCTGAGACCACACTGGCTTTCTTCCTGTGTCATCCCCTGAGGTTTCACAATCGTCCCTCATTTATGGGTCAGAAGCAGCCCCGTGTGAAACACAGTTGTTCCAGAAAGACAAGTGGGAAGCCAGGGGTCTGGACTGGGCTCCAGGGCAACAGTAGCTGCTGCCGCTCTGTGAGCAAAACCCCGAGCCTCTCAAGCGGAGCCCACGAAAGCCTGTGGAGAGAAGCTTCTGCAGGAGGATGGCCAGGAGGGGAGGGAAGCGCCATGGCTCTGGAGAAGAACGGGACAGAGGAAAGCGCCTTTAGCAGAAGGAAAGCTGCCTCGGCCAACTGCTCCGATCACCCTGAGCTGTGGGTCCCCTCACAGATGAAATGCTTGGGATCTGTCTCCACAACAGGAGACCCCTAGTCTAGAGCCCAGTTTTAATTATTCTTTGGTGTGATTTCCAGATTTTGTAACAAAGAGAAAGATGACCAACAGGAAACCCCGAGTCTTGGTGGTTGGTTGTAGGAGCACTAGGGAAGCGTCAGGGGGGAGACGGGGGGGCAGAGCTTTGCAAAGTCAGTCTCTGGGTTCTTGTTCCAACCGTCGTTGGGGACCTGGCACCCCAGCCGTGGCTTCACTGTCTCCCTTCCTCCTGCTCTCCATTGTACCATTGACTCTGATCTGCTTTTGATTTGAAAAGACTTTAGAAGAGTTCATGGAGGGACGCCTGGGTGGCTCAGTCAGTTAAGTGTCTGACTCCTGATTTTGGCCCAGGTCATGATGCGATCGAGCCCCACATCGGGCTCCTCCCTGAGCATGGGACCTGCTTGGGATTCTCTCTCCCCATCTCTCTGCCCCTCCCCCCCCCCCCCCCCCGGCAAATAAATAAAGAAGAAGAAGAAAAAGAAGTTCACATAAATGTCCAGAAAGTGTTTCTAACGCGTGGTGGCTTCAGGGCACGAAGGGAGCCCCTGGTCACAGAACAGAGGTCTATGCACGTTCACAAAGCTGTTGCTCTCCCCTCACATTTCTGTGTGGCCGTGAATTCTTTAGACGTTCCTGGCAGGTAGTATCCCCTCTGTCATCAGATGAAGGAACTGACCCAGAAGGACAGCAGCTGGGCTGCTCAGGGTCGCCAGGCCTGGCAGCGTCTCCCTGCCCTCGCAGCCTGTGTTTCCGCCTCTGTGCGAAGATGCCTCAGGAGAGCACCCGAGCTCAGGGCCTCACTTCCTCCCAAAGCAGTCCTGGCCTGAGGACTTGTGCCATCTGTGGCATCTTGGGAAGAAGTCTATTTTAAAGCCTATAAAAGTGTTCCAGTATGGAAAGTGCACTAATAATTCAGCCACCCTGGCCCCGGTGTGAGAGCAGCTGCCCGGATGGAAAGGCCTTGGCTCTTTCTAGAGGCTGTGCCTAAATGTCAGCTACAGCAGGTGCCAAACGAGTGAGAGTGGGGGCAAGGACCAGAGGAAAGGAAGTAAACTCAGTTGAAATTTTTTTTTTTTTTAACGTTTGTTTAGTTTTGAAAGACAGCATGAACAGGGAAGGGGCAGGGAGAGAGGGAGAATGCCAAGCAGCTCCAGGCTCTGAGCCATCAGGACAGAGCCCGGCGCAGGGCTCAAACCCACGAACCTCAAGATCATGACCTGAGCTGAAGTCCAACGCTCAACCAACTGAGCCACCCAGGCACCCTATCAGTTGAATTTTTAATGCACATTCCTGCTCTCATCCCAACTGAGGTGGCCAACTTTGGGGTCTCTTGAGAGCCCACTGCCTGCCCAGCCCACCCGTGCTCAGAAACCATAAGCTGATCTGGGTTTTCATGCTAGCTGCTCAGCAAGTTCTGGCCCTGCGGTGCTTCCTCTCTGTCAGGATGCTTTTTTCATTTCTCTCTCTGTCTCTCTCTCTCTCTCTCTGTTTCCTCTTTTCTTTCCCCAGATGACCTATTTTATTTTTTTACTTTTGAGAGAGAGAGAGAGCGCGCACGCAAGTTGGAGAGGGGCGGAGGGGGGGGGGACAGAGGATCCGAAGCTGGCTCTGCGCTGACAGCAGCGAGCCCAGCACGGGGCTCAAACTCACGAACCTCGAGATTATGACCCGAGCCGAAGTCAGACTCCACCGACCGAGTCACCCAGGCGCCCCGGGACAAGCTATTTTAGATTCTGTTTAGTTCGATGAAGTGATAATGCTGTCCCCCTAAGACTGTCAGAACCTGGAATGTGGGAAATTCTGTGCTAAGTGGCCTGGACACCAAAAGCTGCTGGGTACTTCTAATTTTGGCATCGAGACTTTACAAGTCTGCATTCTTGTGTTGCCACCCAGTTAGAAGAGAACAATAAACCCCAATTTTTGTCCTGCAAGGCTGTAATTAAAGTGGCAACTGAAACAGGCAGATACTTACTGAGCGTGTAGGGGGTGGCTCTCTCCGTGGGGGTGGGCTCCTGGGGAGACGTGGGGGTGTAGGATGCAGACCCCACTCTTACCTCTGCGTAGAGAGCCGAGGGTTTGGCAGTGCTTCTGAAGGTAAGCAGCTAGGTATTCAGAAGCGGGGGCAGGACTGGAGGATTCCAGGCAAGCTTCATGGAGGAGTTGGAACTGGGAAATCGTCAGGTGGGGAGACTTTCAATAGGTTGTGCTCTGGAAGGGGAGGAGGGGGAGGGGGGGGGGTCCTCTAAGCCTGCAGGCGAGCGGGTGCCCAGCACATGCTTGGGTCTGAAAGGAGACGGGCCCGTGCCCCAGCGGCCCATGCCCGGGCCTCCGCCCCCTCAGTGGTCTGTGACCGCAGAGACACAAAGCCATCCTGGGACCCCAGTCCCCAAGCAGCTCCGGGGAGAGCCTCCCTCGGCCCAGCGACCGCAGTTTGGAAATTCCTCTCAGGACATCAAGTCCCAGGGGGCCAGAGCTTGACAGCCAGCCTGTCGTCAGCTCTTAGTATTCTTGCCGTCATCTGGTCTCTTTTGCTGTCCCTCGACGTCGCCGCCCCATTGTGGAAGGCTGTCACAAGATGCCACAGAGGCAGCCAGGCCCCGGAGAGCTGCCGCGGCGGTTTCCAAGGGTCACTGCCCTTCATTCAGGAGCTGAGCTGAAAGGTTTGACGTGCATAAATTTCCACTTTAAATCTGTGAGCTCCATGGAGGAAGGGGAATGAGATTCCCCGCCCCACCCCCCACCCCCCCAAGTGGCCCTACAGCCCCTGCAAGTAAGGACTGGAAGTTAGTCAAATCGGGATTATAGCTTCCCTTCAGAAAGCACTTTCCAATTTATTAGAGTTTTCTGAACACGCGGTGGTATTCTCCCGGGTTCCCCGTCACCGAAGTGTGGAGCGGAGACCGGGCTGGGCCACCTCGTTGGAACCGTGACGAGGAGGGACCGGGGTGCACGTGTGCGAATGCTGGAGGCATCGTGCCGCCTTCTCGCAGCAGCCTGCCTGGGAAACCTCGTTAATTCTGCGTTCCCCCTGCGTCCCCACCACCCCGCCCGTGTGAACGTTGTCAGCGGCTACTTCAGTGGGTATCGAACGGCATTATATTTTCTCCCTCTGTTCTGCCCAGCAAAGCCCGGTTCCATTTCCTCTGGGCCTCAAACTCCCTAAAAACTCTCACTGAAAAAGAAACCCCGCATAGTGCAACTCCAGGGTATAAAATTGTACCGTTGGTCGTCGTCCCGAGCTCCTCGGATCCAGCACCCCGTGTACGGGCCCGGGAGGTCACTGACACCCTTAGTCCAGATTTACAGATGAGGGAACTGAGGCTCAAGGGGTAGTAAACGTGAGGGAGCCTGGCCAGGAGCCCACACACCAGGCCGCCTCCCCTTCCTTCGGCTCAGTGACCGGGAGTGGCCCGGCGCCGTGGGTCGAGGCCACGCTCGGTGTGCCCTTCTGACCTTCCCCCCTCTCTCACAGCTTCATAGCCGTGGAGAACATCGACAGCTACTGTGTGCTTATCTCCTCCAAAGCCGTTTACTTCCTGAAAAGCGGGGACTATGTGGATCGAGAGGCCATCTTCCTGGAAGTCAAATACGACGATCTCTACCACTGCCTCGTCTCCAAGGACCACGGGAAGGTGTATGTGCAGGTGACCAAGAAGGCAGTGAACTCAAGCAGTGGAGTGTCCATCCCTGGCCCTTCCCACCAGAAGCCCATGGTGAGTACCCACCCGGCCTGTCTTCTTCGTGCTGCCCCCCTCTCCCCCCCGAATTGGCGTATTCCGCGGCTGAGAGATAGAAAGGGCCCCCGGACCGCCTCTGCCCTGCTTACGCTTTTCCACAGGGATTCGCTTTAGGTTTACGCTGGGCGGTCACTAATCCCCAGGGGTACTGCTTCTCAGTCCTGCATACAGAAGGAGCTCAGTGTGTGCGTTAACTGGGGTGACGCTGCCCTCCCAGCTCTACCGGTAACGACCCCACCAGTTCCTCGGCCCTTGTGCCTCCACTGCCCGTTGGTACAGCACAGACAGCAATGCCAGCTCTAGTTGGTGGGGGGGTCCTAACGACGTGATACGTGGGCGGGGGGGGGGGGGTTATCCCTAAAATGTGACTATTCGGGGCACTGAACCTAAGGTCTTAGAGCACATACTGGCTTCTCTGTCGTTCCTCCTCTATAACAATTGCAAACTTTCCTCTTCTGCACAAAGAAGCAGTATCTAGCATAGCGAAGGCCCTTCCCCGGAATAAACTCAAAATAAGTATTTGTGAATAAAGTGGATACATTGCCTCCAAAGGGTACAAGGTACTGTCACGGCAGGACTTGCATTTGAAAGCTATTAGTATTTAATAACGTTCCTATTAATAACCAGCATCCATTAAGGATGTGCCCTGGGCCAGGCTGGATACTAAGTACTTCCTGAGGGTCACGTGCTGTTGTGCTGCCGTCTTTCCCACTTGACTGGTAAGGAGGCTTGGTGAGGGCAAGTGCCTTGCGCGAGGTTATATGGCCAGCGCTGGAAGGAACTGGGGCTTCAAACCCAGGTAGTACGACTCCAGAGCTGGCAGTCTAGACCACTTTGTTTGCCGCTTCCGCTCGGAGAGACCTGTTGGCCCAGCAGAAGCGCGTGTGAGGAGACCCGCCATCTCCATAGTCTGACTTGGTGGCTTTTCGTGAAACCCAGGTGTTCGTCATGCTCGCTTTTCAGCCGGCATGCGCATGGCGCGATTTTCAAAGCTGCTCTTGAGAATGATGTGCCATTCAAAATGGCCCAGCTTCTTCTCCCCGGCTCTTTCTACAGATCAGAAACCACAACCAACCTCGCTGGGCCTCTCTCCTCAGAAACCCCTTGACCTTCCCCTGCTCAGGAATGCACTTGGGTTTGGCTTGGCTCGTGCAGGCTCCCCTGGGGTCGTCGGCTTAAGCCAGGGCTGGTAGATTCACAGAGTTAACACCCAGAAGTTGAGTATTTCCACAAGTTCCTTTTTGTGACGGGGAGCCTTGCCCAGCTACACTTCTCTCCTTTCAGAGCAACTGAGCAACTCAGCATTCCTGATAGGAAAGGCCTCGAGACGTTAGTGTGAGGATTCTTCTTCCCTCTTTGACTGGCACCAGACATTAGAGGTGAACCCACTCGGTCCAGCCCTTTCTTCTTGCTCTCGGTCTTGCCTCAGCAGACCCGTCTCCTCAGAGCTGAGGCTCGCTGGCTCTCGGTTGGAGGGCGTCCCAAATGTCAGATAACTGTGGCTTGGCTACCCCGTCACCTGGGGCGTATGTCAAAGACGCGGATTCCGGGAATCTGCCCGCGTCCTGTGATTCGTTTGGCCTCCACCTCGGGGGCAGGTCACTCATTCTGTTCTGCTCTCCAGGTCCACGTGAAATCGGAGGGCCTTGCCGTCAAGTTGTCACAAGAGATAAACTATGCAAAGAGCCTTTACTATGAGCAGCAACTTATGTTAAGACTCACTGAAAATCAAGAGCGGTTGGAGCTGGACTCCTGAAAAATCCCAGCTGCCAGAGAGACGCTCGCAGACACAAGCCCCAAGTCAATCGGGAGGAAAGGCCCAAAGGCTTGGCCTAAATCAGAGGCAAAACCGGAAAAAGGTTGGGGGGTGCTGTCAAGGAACGAGGGGACGATACGAACGGAAACCATATTAATTTGTGGGTGGGTTGGGGGGTTCCTTTAGATTGCGGGGAAGTAATTTTTAAAAGGTATTGGCTGAATAACGTTAAAAAAAAATGTACTGAGATGAATCTAATTTTTAGATTGCCCTGTATTTTGTTAACATGTATATATGTACAACTGTGTGTTTGTAAATATGCAGGAGCGTTTCTGAGCAGGGCCTGTGACGTGTGTAAAGGTTTGTTAGCTGTAAAGTAATATAAAGTTATATTGGATCTTCTATTGCACTAATTCTGCATGTGTAATTCAGGGTACTCGCTACAAAAAAGGCATTCTTGAAAGGTGAAGAATGTTCCATGTTAGCTTTGGAAACCAGAGTATTTGCAGGAAGAGGACGGAGGGGAGGTGGGCGGCCTCGAGGCTGGAGCGGGAGGGCAGCCCCCAAAGGAGGTGGCTCAGAAACCAACCCATCTTTTATTTATTTCCCACCCCACCCCACCCCCCCTTTTAAGAGTAGTTCCTAGATTATCACAGATTCTTTTCCCTCCATCTGTCTGTTTGGCTTTGTCCTGACTAGTCTTGCACACACACACACCAGCATTGTAAGTCTGTCTTTGGATGTTGTCAGAGAGGATCAGTTTGAAACACCGGTAGGCTCTGTTGATTTCGAAGGGGAGAAAAAAAAAAAAAATCTCACACAACTGTTTGTTTTAACAAATCAGAAATCCACAGATCTATCAGAAGCCCACAGTTAAGAATGCCCTCCTTTCCTTTCGGAACAACAACAAGGAGAAAGTCCTAGAACTCTTTTCTCTTTTGATAAAGCCACAGGCAAGCACCACAGCTGCCCAGCCCTGGGCTCAGTGATGGCAACACTGGGACGAGAAGGGAGAGGGAGAGAGCCTCAGAAAAGGGAATGAAATCCGAGTATTAAAAAGCTGTTTTGCAAGTTTTTCATGGAACCAAGGTTTGGCTAAAACATCTCTTGTCCTCGGTGTTAAATTCCAGCCAGTAGCAAGGCCTGGTATGAGTGCCCTCTTCTGCCTGGGTCTTGTTCTTGTTGTTGGAATAAACAGGTTGGGAGCGGGAGCTCACTCTAGAATGAATGACTAGCCTTGTGATTTTAACGTTTTCATTTTGATGGGAATAATCGGTTTCAACAACCTCGTCCCATGTGGCGGAGATCGAAAATGACTCAGTGGATCAGCGGATGTGTGCAAGGTTTGGGTGTTTGTAACTCTTGACCCAAACCCTTCCAAGACTCACATGAAGCTGATCTGTCCATCTCACCATCCCTCCCCTCTGCGCACATGCGTGTGTGCGTGCGTGTTTTTAAAGAAGCAGGAAGGGAGCTTTAGCACAAGTGCCCGAGAGCTCTAGCTCAGTGGGGTTTTCGAGGACCGCCTTGAACCCCAAGGTCTGTGTGGTCTTCGCCGACTCTAAGTTGGTGGGTTGCCACGTTGAAGCTTAGCTCGCAGAGGGTTGGGGTGGGTTTGGGTTTGTCGTTTGTTGGCGTGTTTTGGTTTTTTTTTTTCTGGGTGCCAGTCGTGACTGCATCCCCATCCCCTCACGCACAAGATCCCCAGCAGGGTGACCTGTGTCTTCCTCACCAGCCTCCTCCTCTGCGCCCCACAAGTCTGCCTTGTGATTTTTGTCATCACTGACCCACTGCCAGAGATCACCGTCCCTTAAAGGTGAAACTCTCAGAAGGGTTGATTGTTTTTGCCTCAGTGAGCCTTCTGTCGCTTTCTGGAATGAAGTCGGTGGAATTTTGTAAGACTGACGAGGGCGGCCTTGGGTCCCGTCCCCAAACCCCCCCCCCGCCCCCCCCCCCCGTGGCAGCTGTGACGCAGCAAGCCGGTGGAGGGCGCAACGCTGCTTCCTGAGGGACCCAGGGAGGTGTTCGGATGCCCTCCTCTGGGCTCCTTTCTAACGTTAGCTCTAGAAACAGTCGCGCATCTCGGTGGGTCATGCGAGCCCTCGCTGCTGAAGGGGCCTGAGAAGAGGCTCCCGCTAGAGCTCCCTCACGCCAGCCAGCCACGGTGGGAAGGCTTCGGTGGGGTCTAGACTTCCTTTCCTGCTTGGCCAGGAAAAAATTCAAAGCTCTGAAGGAAGCAGGCCCTGCCCCTGGCTCCTTGAATGCCCCATTTCTTTTTCAATTGGTGTTTAGCCCTTGATGTCTGAGACTTTGTTATGATAATTTCTACCGATTTTCATGCTGTCCCAAATACACAGTTTCTCTCTGAGGAAAGTAAAATAAATTGAATAAGGAGAAATTGGATAAGGAGAAATCAAAAGCCATCCTAATTCCCTGACCGGGCATGGTTGGCAGACCCAGCAGGGCCCTGCGGCCAGTGCTGCTGCTCTGCCCCCGGGGAGGGCTCCCCCGAGGGGCTCAGGCGGATCCCCTGCGCCCACCGACCGACCAGAGGGCAGGAAAGCAGACCTCTTAGCAGCCCCAGCTTGGTGGGTACTCACCTGGGTGTTCAGAAGGCTCTAGGGCCACTGTGTTTTTAAGCATCATCTGTGCCTCAAAATACCATAGTAGCTGCTTGATAAAATCCTGGTTCTCCACTGTGTAAACATGATTCTATACAATCACCCATCTGTTAAGACTCTTTCGTCTGTGTCTCATATCAGAGTCGTTATTTTTCTTCCTGTGGAATAAAATGCTTTATCAACTTCCCAGACAGGTCGTTCTCCTCTGGTTTCTTGGTGTTGCACAGATTCTAGAACCGGTGCCAGTGATCGATGCCAGACACATCCTGACGTTCACAGGAACACAAAACCTGTCCCCTCGCTCCAGGGAAGCATGATCCTGGGGCAGATCCTCACCTTGAACATTATTTCACTTTCCAAGAGTAAGCCGCCCGTTCCGTGCTCCAAGCCCGGCTTTGTGCGGCCAGCCTCTCCCCCCACCACTCAGGCGAGCAGCCTGGGCCCCGGCAGGGAGGAACTTCTCATATTTGCTGAGAAGGGGAGACCCCAGGAGGAAGAGCTTTGGAGCTCACTTTGGACGTGTTAAGTTCAAGGTGCCTGCTTGATGCAGAAGGCAGTGGGGCCCACGAATCTGGAGCTCAAAGAGGTGAGTCCAGGCCAGAGGCGCCCGATTGGGAATCATCAGCACACATATGACAAGCGGAGCCTGGATGAAATCCCCAAGGGAGTTGAGGGGGAGTAGCGAAGAAAAGAGGCCCCGGATCTGAGCCCTGGGGCTCCCCAAAGTCTAGAATTGAGACAGACGGAGGGGAAGAGCACAGGAGATGGCAGGACCATCCACAGACACAGACGTGAAGCCAGGAGGGCGCGGGTCCTGGAAGCCGAGTCCAGAAAGGTTTCAGAAGGAGGGAGGCTATTAAATGCTGCTGATAAATCAGGTGAGTTGAGGACCGGCAACACTAGGTTTCCAGCATCGAGGTCACCGGAGCCTTCTAGAGCAGTCTGAGTAGCTCGGAGAGGGTAAGAGCCAGATTGCGCTGGAGTCAACAGGAAAATGGGAGGGGGGGAAGCCGGAGACAGCGCACGTTGACAGCTCTGTGGAGTAAGCTGGCCGTGAACAGAAGGAGACAAGTGGCTGGTACTTGGAGAAAGGGTGGGGGGCAATAATCAAGGAAGACAGTGAAAGGGGACAAGGGAGACTGGCCAGGAAGAGGGGTGGATGTGGTAGAAACTTCAGAAGATTCTCGTTTCCTCATTTCCGTTGCTTCTCTTTGGTCACATCAGCAGAGAGGTGATGGAGGTGGGGGGGGGTGGGGTGACGGAGACCTGGAGGAGGAAGGGAATACAAAACAGTCACTGAAGATCATGGGCAAGGCAGCAGACAGGGAAGTATGTGCAGTGGGTCAGCCAGGAAGCATGGAGGGCCCGTTTGAGGTTGGGGATCATGAATTTAAGGGGAGACCAGGCAGCCTGGCTCTGGTTTCCTCCAGCCACACTCAGCTGCACGATTCAGCGGGGAACGGGCAAAGAGTTGGATTAATTGAGAAGTGTCCCGCCCTGCCCATTCAGATGCCCCAGTCCCCGTTGCCCACGGGAGCTCAATAAGAGTGAGCCTGTCAGAAGCCAAGGTCAGACAGAAATCCAAGAACGCAAAAGAAGGGAGGGGCTACACTCTCCAAACCAAAGCACACACCCAAAGAAGGCACCCTTCCAAGTGGGAGAGCTTCTGGGAGGTGTGGCTCATGTCCCCAAATGCAGGACCGCACAACCTGAATCCTGCAGGGGCTCCAGGACAGGGGGACAGTGTTCGAAGACACGCCGTCCGGGCCCTCTAGGCCTTGGAGACACTTGGCACAAGAAGGGGGTGCGTGGGACATCGACCTTTCTCAATGGTGGCATGCCACCAGTTCACTGAGACCAGGTCCTAAGCAGTGGTTACTGATCCAAGCTGCTTTTCTCTGGCCGGGGGATGGTTCGAGCAATCGGAGACACCGAAGAGAGAGCTCCTCGCTGCTGGATAGTCCTGCTGGAACTTTTCCAATTAGTTTAGATTTTCTCCATACAAATGCAAGCCAAAAATTCGAGTCCACGTATCTGTTACCATATGAAAGCAGGTAGTGCGGTATTATTTGTCCCTTTCTGCCCCTGCATATCCCCCGCGGATACCGCGTGCACTGCCCATATTCTCCCTGCGTGTGTGCACGGCTATGTACACACGGGGAGACGTACTCACACGTGGTTTCCCGGCATTTGTTTCCCGGCATTGTTTGCAACTTCTCAGCGTTCTCTCCAATGCTGCCGTTCTGTAATTGACTCAACTACTTCCGTGGTGACGGTCTTCGCTTCGCTTTCCGTCCACCGCACCGTGCTCCCCCCCAGCCCCACCCCAGAGCAAGGCTCCGGTGAACATCCCCGTTTTTGTGCGTTTGCACCACATTTCCACACGGTAGACCCCTCGGGGCCGGTTGCAGCTGGGGGTATACACAAGATCATGTTCAAAAAATGCTGCCGGGGTCCTCCCGTAGCATCTGCAGGATTGACCCGGCTGATGGGTACAGAGTGGGGTCCTGTCTTCAGTTTGCATTTCCCTAGCAGCGAATTAGGCCATCTTCTCATCTGTACCGACTTGTTGGGAATGGCTGCTGAGTTACAGCCGTTGCCCTTTCAGCATCTAGCCTTAGCACCGTATGGTTTTTTCTCCTCACCTCATTCCTGATGTTGATAGATTTCCTGATAGGTACCACCCTTACTTCCTAGAATAAGCCCCATTTGCTCAGAATGTGTTCATTTGTTATTCTTTTGACACATTTCCTGGCTCTGTTTGCTAATATTTTTGAGTCTTTGCATCTTTACAGTGAGGGCTCCATAATTTTCTCCCTATCTGCAGCAGATTTTATCATTTAAATTTTGCCGCAGGGATGCCTGGGTAGATCAGTCAGTTGGGCATCCTACTCCTTATTTCGACTCAGGTCAGGATCCCAGGGTTGTAGGATCGAGCCACACATTGAACATGGAGCCTGCTTAAGATTCTCTCTCAAGGGGCGCCCGGGTGACTCAGTCGGTTAAGTAGCCGACTTCAGCTCAGCTAGTGGGTTTGAACCCTACATCAGGCTCTGTGCTGACAGCTGGGAGCCTGGAGCCTGCTTCAGATTCTGTGTCTCCCTCTCTCTGCCCCTTACCCACTTGCACACACACACTCTCTCTCTCTCAAAAAATTAACATTGAAATAAAATTCTAAGATTCTTTCTTTCCCTCTGCCCCTCTCCCCTGCTCATGTGCTCTCTCTAAAATAAAAAAAATAATTATCCTGCCTTCATAAAATGGGTTAGAGAGATGGCCACCATTTTCTATGGCTTGTGATACTTAAATTACATGACAATTTCCTGTTCTAACGTTTTGAAGTTACATGGCAGGTTCTAGACTCTTCCCAATGGCTCCCCTTCATCATCACACCCCCGTGCCTTCTGCTGATTGGAACGTTCAATGTCCATTTCTCCATGTGTCCATTTTGGTGGCAGGTTTGGTTTTTAAAATCCTCCGGTTCGTGTAGGGTTTTTAGTGTGTTGCCGTAGAATTGCGTGTGTACCTCCTGAGCCTCTTTCCTATTCTTGATCTTGAATATTTGTTATTTACTGTTCTTTTCAAAGAACTGGTTTGGGGTTTCTCTTTGCTATTTTGTTGATTGTCTCTAATCTTATTTCCCCTACCTAGCTTGTTTTGATTTATTTTACTACTCTTTTTTTGCTTTCTTTATTTTATTAAAAAAAAGAATTTTTTTTAACGTTTGTTTATTTTTGAGACAGAGCATGAACGGGAGAGGGGCAGAGAGAGGGGAGACCCAGAATCCGAAGCAGGCTCCAGGCTCCGAGCTGTCAGCACAGAGCCCAACGTGGGGCTTGAACCCACAGACTGTGAGATCATGACCTGAGCCAAAGTCAGAAGCTCAACCAACTGAGCCATCCGGGCACCCCTCCTTTTTTGCTTTGTAAGATAAATACATTTTTTGTTTTGTTTTGTGTCAACCTTTCTTTTTAAACAATGATGGCAAGTTTAGGTTATCGATTTTCTTCTGAATACAGTTTTGTTTATCTCAGGTTTTGCCATTAAGTGTTCTCTCTGTCGCTTTCTCTGTAGTTTTTACTTGGACTTTAGATTTCTTCTTTGAGCTAAGAGCTACCTAGGAATATGCCATTTCTATTTTTTTTTTTTTGTCTTTTTTTTTTTTTTAATTTTTTTTTTTTTCAACGTTTATTTATTTTTGGGACAGAGAGAGACAGAGCATGAACGGGGGAGGGACAGAGAGAGAGGGAGACACAGAATCGGAAACAGGCTCCAGGCTCTGAGCCATCAGCCCAGAGCCCGACGCGGGGCTCGAACTCACGGACCGCGAGATCGTGACCTGGCTGAAGTCGGACGCTTAACCGACTGCGCCACCCAGGCGCCCCAGCCATTTCTAAATATAAAAAAAAAAAAAAAAAAAAAAACACTGTCCTTGCTAAATCAAATATTATTGGATTATAATCAGTAAGTATAACCTGAACTTTTTTTTTAATTTTTTTTTCACGTTTTATTTATTTTTGAGACAGAGAGAGACAGAGCATGAACGGGGGGAGGGGCAGAGAGAGAGGGAGACACAGAATCAGAAGCAGGCTCCAGGCTCTGAGCCATCAGCTCAGAGCCCGACGCGGGGCTCAAACTCACGGACTGCGAGATCGTGACCTGAGCTGAAGTCGGACGCTTAACCGACGGAGCCACCTAGGCGCCCCTAACCTGAACTTTTCTATACTAAAAAATTTTTTTGCTGCAGTTTTCTTTTTGTCCAAGTCCTTGATCAATTTTTATAAATGTTCCATAAGCCTAGGAAACGAAAGTATACTCTCCCTTCAGGCCTGTAAAGACAGGTGCACACCTACAAACATACCTCCTTAGGTAGGTAGAAGTTTAAGTTCATAGACTATATTAACCAAACCCTGTATGGTCTTACTTATTTTTGTGTGTGTCAGAGAGCTCTGACCCACATCTTCAAATGGCCAGAGGAGCGACTGCTAACTTACACCATACTCCCCTGGAAGGTGGCAAGTGTTGAAAGTAAACAAACAGAGGAAAGAAGAAGAAAACAGCAGCCTTCATTAGGCTGCCTCCAAGCAATCCAGTTGGAGCTTTGGAAGGATTTGGTGCTGGAACAATAATAGCCCTACACAGCTGTGTCCCTTCCCCTGGGAGCTGGGAGCCAGGCCACCCACTCGTCGCTCCAAGGAGCCCGCCCATGTCCTCCCACAGCCCCGGCCAGAGCAGCACGCCCAGTGTCAATAGTTCCCAGGGGGTAATAAAACTTCACACCTCCTGCTTATTCTGGGCTGCCTCAAAAACACGAAAAAGTCATGGGTACATTTTTGCCTTGGAGGGAAGGTACGCATCTAGACCAAGTTGACCCTTGGAAGCCCTGGGCTACTGAGCCCCGGAGGGAAGGGGGGTGGGAGGTGCTGAGATCGACTCCCGGGACTCTAGGGGGTGGGGAGGGGAGTCCTGCCTTTGGCGTGCGTTTTCCTAAGACACTTAACTTCAGGGGTACACGGAGACTTCTGGGAAGTTTGGCCCAGCCCACAGAAAGGCAACTCCATTCTGTCTGGTGGTTTGTCTGCAGAACCACCCGTCCCTGTGTGTGCCCAGTGTGTGCCCTGTGTGTGCCCAGACAGCACAGCTCCCGACCTCTGCCCCTCCAACAACCGGGAGACACTGGCCACCCTTGTCACGAGTATCCGCCTGGGTCCAGGCTCCGTACTGGGTGCCGGGGATATGGGATGAGTAGGGGGACACTCTCACCGCCCTCCTGGGCTAGTGGACCTCAGGGTGGGGCACGGAAGACTTCACTGGGGAAGAGGCAGGTGGCCGGGGTCCAGAGGGCTGAAAACTAGTGGTGCAGAGGAAAGAGCGGCGCTCGTATGAAGTTCTGGACGTAGGAGCACATTTGAGGTCCAGGACCTCTGGACAGACTGGAGCGCAGTGAGCTGAAGCTGGAGAGAGGTGGCCGGGGGCCAGGCCACGCTGGACTTTGCAAACTATATGGGCAAAAGTTTTCAGCAGAAGATTTCACTGCAAAACTGGCATCTAAAAAAATGCCTCTCTAGTGGGGCGGGGCACCTGGGTGGCTCCGTCGGTTGAGCGTCCAACTCTTGATTTCTGCTCAGGTCATGATCCCAGGGTCTTGGGATCAAGCCCCATGTTGGGCTCTGCACTGAGCATGGAGCCTGCTTAAGATTCTCTCTCTCTCTCTCTCTCTCTCTCTCTCTCTCTCTCTTTCTCTTTCTCTCCCTGCCTCCCCCGCCCCTCTCTCTCAAAACCCTCTCTAAAAAATAGATTAATTAATGGGGTACCTGGGTGGCCCAGTCAGTTCAGCATCCGACTTCGGCTTAAGTCACGATCTCGCGGTCCGGGAGTTCGAGCCCCGCGTCGGGCTCTGGGCTGACAGCTCAGAGCCTGGAGCCTGCTTCGGATTCCGTGTCTCCCTCTCTCTCTCTCTCTCTCTCTGTCCCTCCCCTGCTCACGCTCTGTCTCTCAAAAATAAATGTTAAAAATTTTTTGTAAAAAATAGGTTAATTAAAAAAAAAAAAAATGCTCTCAGGCTGCAGAATGGAGCCTGGATAGAAGGAGTCCAGAGTGGAAGACTGTTGCACTAGTCCAGGTAAGAAATGGTGGGGGCAGTGGAGATAGAAGCGTATAGACGGGATAGACTTTTGAGGAAAAACAGAGAAGACGGAGGGATGGATCTAATGTAGAGGGTGAGGGGAAAAGAGCGATCAAGGATAGTTCCTAGGTTTCCGGCCGGCCGGCAGAAGTAACCAGATAACCGGTGATGTGATTACCAAGATGGGGAAGTATCATAAGAGCTGGATGTTTGTGGCTGGTCCATTTACTGACTCTTCGATATGTGTTGGATGCTAAATGAATGCCTGACTGTCTTCTCAGGTTTGAGAGGTCAGTGACCTATTAAGCAGATAGAGGGCAGTTCAGAGCTGGAGAGAGTGGCTTGCCCGTGAGCAGCGCTGGCAGTCACGGGAGTTGATTGGATTATGGAAATGATGCTGATGTGTTGATTTAATGAAAATGCGCTTACTACGGGGCAAGTATTTAAGAAACAACATCTGCCATAGAGATCTATAACCAAAAATAAAAATTCAAGCCATTGAGTAAAGATAAACTACATATTAAAAGATTAACTAGTTATGCCCTTCTTTGTACTTTAATACTTATTTAATTTTTACTAACATCTTTTAAAAGTTCAATAAAATTGGGGTGCCTGAGTGGCTCCGTCAGTTAAGCATCCGACTCCTGATTTCAGCTCGGGTCATGAGCTCATGGTTTGTGAGTCTGAGCCCCAGGTCAGGCTCTGCACTGACAACAAGGAGCCTGCTTGAGGTTCTCTCTCTCCCTCTAAATAAATAAATAAATAAATAAATCACCACTTTTTTAGAAGCTTAAGATTTTTCACAGCATTTCTGGTTACTATTATTTGTTTCATTCATGATTATTACTAAAGATACTTTTGCTATATTGAGGAGGGGAATCCTCGGAGTTTCAAGTACATTCGATACACCATTGGCCCAAGGTCAGGATCCTTGGGGATGTCTAGGTCTGCCATCCCCAAAGATGGGGTAGAAACTGGGTCAGACAACCAGGGAGACGGGACTGAACTAAGACTTCCAATGGTGCTGGTGAGAGGAGTTCACAGCAGGCTGGGAGCACAGAGCACACTTCAGGTGCAGCCTAAACTGGGGGAGGGAAAGGCAAATGAAAGAGGTGAGATACAGAACGAAAGGACCCTGGAGTGGAACTTTGTTCTAGTTTGGAATTAACTGGTTTTCAGTCCTCGGCCCACCTTGCCCCACCATTCACTAATCCCATCCACTTTCAACTCTTTTCCATTTTCTTCTAGTATCTACCACGTGTTTCTAACCTATTCTTGATTTCTTCCCATCAGAGGTGTTAATCTACTGATTTTCTACTCTGGAGAATTAGATTTTAGTTCTTTCTACCCCATCGCTACCCTCCCCCCCAACACACACACACAATACTCCACACTGAAGAAAGAAAAGAGGGACATCATCACAGATTCTATAGACATTTAAAGGGTAACAAGGGGATATTATGGATAACTTTTTGCTTTTAAATCTGATAACTCAGATAAAATGGGCACATTTATTTTATTTAATTTTTTTTATTAACATTTATTTATTTTTGAGACAGAGAGAGACAGAGCATGAACAGGGGAGGGGCAGAGAGAGAGGGAGACACAGAATCTGAAACGGGCTCCAGGCTCTGAGCTGTCAGCATAGAGCCCGACGCGGGGCTCGAACTCACGGACTGTGAGATCATGACCTGAGCTGAAGTTGGATGCTTAACCGACCGAGCCACCCAGACGCCCCAAAATGGGCACATTTCTTAAAAGATACAAATTACCAGGCATCTGGGTGGCTTAGTCGATTGAGCATCTGACTTTTGATTTCAGCTCAGGTCATGATCCCAGAATTCTGGGATTGAACCCTGCATGGAGCCTGCTTTAGGATTCTCTCATTCTCTCCCTTTCTCTCTCTCCTCTCCTCTCCTCTTCTCTCTCTTCTCTCTCTCTAAAAGAAAAAAGAAAAAAAAAGAAACAAATCACCAAAATTGACAGAAGAAATAGGACATCTGAATAGCCCTGTATCTATCAAAGAAAATTTGTAATTAAAAACCTTCCCACAAAGAATAGTCTAGGCCCAGAAGGCTTCATTTGTGAATTCAAACAAACATTTGAGGAGAAATTAATATCAGTCCTATACAAACCCTTTCAGAAAACAGAAATCACTTCCAAATCATTTTATTACTCTGACACCAAAACCAGACAGCGGTCTTACAACAAAAGAAAACTAAAGACCAATATCCCTCAACACAGATGCAAAATTTCTTAACAGTTCTTTAGCAAATAAACTCAGTGAGTCATGTAACCCAATTGAAATTAAGCAAACATTTCAACAAACACTTCACAAAAGAAATATACAGAGGGCCCAAAAGTACATGCAAAATGTGCAGTCTCACATGCAGAGAACTGCCGATCACAACCACAATGAAATACCACTACACGCCTGTAGAAACGTTGAAGTCAAAACATCTGACGGTAGCAAGTATTGGCAAGGTGTGGAACACATGGAATTCTCCTACATGGCTGGTGGGAATGCAAAACAGTCAAACCAGTTTGGAAAACAGCTTGGAAGTTTCTCGAAGAGTTAAGCACACTCACCGTCCGACCCATCCGTTCTACGAGTTGTCTACTCAAGAGAAATGGAAGTACGTCCACACGAGGACTTATACACAAATGGTTCATTGGAATAACCAAAAACGTCCTTCAATAGGTGAATGGATTTAAAGAAATGCAGGGCGCCTGGGTGGCTCAGTCTTTTAAGTATCCGACTCTTGGTTTCGGCTCAGGTCGTGATCTCACGTTTCGTGGGTTTGAGCCCCGCGTCAGGCTCCACAATGACAGTGTGGAGCCTGCTGGGGATTCTCTCTCCTCTCTCTCTGCTCCTCCTCCGCTTGTGTGTGCCTGCGTGTACTGTCTCTCTCTCTCAAGAGTAAACTTTAAGAAGTAAATATTTTAAAATGCAGTATAACATAAGAATGGAATACTACTGGGCCAGCAACATGAGCATACTACTAACACACATGGTGAGAGACAGAAGTTTCCTTAGGGAACCATGGAGATAGTCCAGGCAAAAGAACAGACACAAAAAAAGAACCAACCCAGTACTTTGGGGGTATGGGACCAGAAGGGAAGGACGAGGTCATGGCACTTTGTAGATTGGACATTCGCCCTTGTTGCCTGACCAGATATCAGTTCTCCCTTCTTCTGGAAGTAGACCCTGCCTTCCTTTCGGGGAACCATCTCTCACCCACTCTCTGCCCTTGCAGCTCGAGAGAGGCTCCAGCCCCTGTGGGAGACGCGTGAACTCCATCCTGGCCAGCCACCCAACCTACTCTTCCTGGTGACTGTTTGTATATGTATATAATCCATTTGCCAATCGGTGCAATCCTATCTCTGGATACAGGGACCAATTCTGGAACGGACACGTGGTCCAATCAGGGTGAATCCAGGGAGTTGAGCAGAAGTCAGCAGGGGGAGATGCTTGCTTTCCGCTGGGCTTGAGTCTGGAGCTGGCAGGAACCAACATGTCTGTAGGGCCAGCCCCAGAGTGAAGCAAAAATGGAGAGAGGCTCACCCCAGAGGTGAAGGGATGCCAGGTCCTGAGGACATCACTCGAGGCACCGGGCTTTGCGTAAGTCTGTTCAGAGGTCCATTTGCTTACGAAGGTCACTTGCAACCTATGGGTCTTGACCGCACTTTTCTTTTAATGTTTATTTTTGAGAGAGAGGGAGGGAGCAAGTGGGGGTAGGGGAACAGAGAGAGAGAGAGAGAGAGAGAGAGAGAGAGAGAGAGTCTGCACTGTCAGCACAGAGCCTGACGTGGGGCTCGAACTCACGAACCGCGAGATCATGACCTGAGCTGAAGTCGGATGCTTAACCGAGCCACCCAGGTGCCCCCCGAATTAATTTTAACAATATGTTTAACTCCTGTCCAAAATATTGCCATTCAGTGTGTAACCAGTATAGACAAGGATTAATGAGATGTTTTGCATTCTTATTTTGCACTACATCTCCAAAATCTGGTGTATGTTTTATGCTTCCAGAGTATCTCCATTCAGGCTAGGCACGTTTCGGTAGGCACAGGTAGCTGGTGGCCGCCAGACTGGACAGAGTGGAAGCAGATGACCGGACAATCCACTGGTGGCTGTTACCCAGAAACGCGAAACGCTTTTGGAAGTGGCCAGCTCCTGAGCCCTCAGGGAACACAGGCCAGGGACTTAGTGTGAAAAACCCTGTTCAAGGAATGTGCACCTGGCTCGGGCTGGGGAGCGGCCTTCATCCTTCTTGGCCAGCACATCGTCTGCTCCCTGTCCAGCCCGATAGAAACTAGCTGTGTCCCATGATGGTGACCCCACCTGACTGTGCATGTGGACATAATCCTTTGTAATAGCTCAGGGCACTCCCAAACCCATCAAGAGGGCTGGACTGCAGAAGGGTGGCTGAAGGTGGTACCTAGGGGCACGATGCCCTTCCCTGTGCCGGATAGAGCTGAACCAGCTGCACGGTGGTGGGTACCAGAGTGTGGACAGAGTCGCCACCTGGCGAGGCTCCTCTGCCCAGGCCCTCCTGGATCCCTCGTGTGGCCATAAAAGTCACCATGGAGATTCACGCCTCTGAATGAAGTCCTTGGTGCTCGGGAGTCTCTTGGATGAAGGGCAGATTGCTATCAGATATTCAACCTTGGTTTGTGGGGTCATGAATCTGCTTAGTTTCGGAGTTCTGTGGGAACACACTGGGATGAGAGGAGGGGTGAGGAACAGTCAAGAAGGCAGGGAAGACTCCCACAGAAAGAATGCAGGGCTCGTAGGCTCCGTGTTGCTGCAGAAGCAGAAGGCATAGAGGGAAGGAGGGTGCTGAGGTGAGCTGTCAGCCTTAAGGAAGGTTAGTTCAAGTCTAGTTGGCCATGAAATCTTGGGAGCTTCTCCACTGAAGACCCCTGGAGATCAGAAGGGGGAAGAAAGCCATCTGTTTTGCTCCAGGAGCCTGGCTGGGTTTGCTAAGCACCAATATCAGATTGGGCAACAACAGCAAACAAAATCAAGGCTTCCGGCCAGCTGCCCAGGGTGTTTAAAGCCCCCGCAGAGAGGCAGGCGATGCACACGTGGAACAGGACAGGGGAAGAGCAAGGCCTTGGTGGCCAGGTCTGACCCAAAGTCTCCCTTACGCCCGCCTGTGCCCGTGTGCCTCAATGGCAGACTTCAGTTCATTTCAGAAAGGTGACGCCGATTACATTATTGGGGTAGGAGGCATCCTACCGGCTCACACTTT
This sequence comes from Leopardus geoffroyi, assembly GCF_018350155.1. NCBI lineage: Eukaryota > Metazoa > Chordata > Mammalia > Carnivora > Felidae > Leopardus > Leopardus geoffroyi. The sequence goes on from NC_059328.1 coordinate 9,286,184, forward strand.
GACCCTCAGCTTTGTCCTGTTAATCTAGTTATCTCATCAAGAGAGGCCTCACAAAGGACGACAGAGAATGGTCTGTATTCGTGTTTTGATTCAATAACTCATAATACTGAAAGTACGTCCACAGACTGAAAACCGGAATGGTGAGTCACTGGTCGTAAACTACCGGCAGTAGAGTGTGGCCTTTCCGTCTAAAGCACAAAGTGGGTACTTTGCAAAGGTGACCGGCAGACTTACCCAGTGCTCACCTCCTGTCACCTTAGCCTAGTCTGTGGTCACATTGCTGGATTTAAAGTTCCTGCAAATTTTCTTGACGGGATTTCTGAAACACTGTTATCTAGAAGAGAAAATGTAGTTAGTATTTAGAAAGGGAACAGGAAGTAGACTATGTGAGTACTGTTAGTTACACACTGTCTCCTGCCGTCTGTGTTTGTTTTTATTTGTACTTTCTTATATTTTTCCTCCCTCCCACTCTTATCATTCAGAATCCAGTTCCCCTCCCTGGTTTCTTATGTATTTTTCCAGGGAGACACACACACAGAGACTGCCTGCCTATCTATCTATCCACCTACCTACCTACCTATCATCTATTTATCTATCCAGGCAATGACATATATACCTATATATTTTGCTTGGTCTTTTCATTTTTATTCTTTACAAAAATTATAGCATACTATTGCCTGGCTTTTTTTTTTTTTTTTTTTTTTTTTCTTAATACAACTTGGCGGGGCACCTGGGTGGCTCAGTCGGTTGAGTGTTCGACTTGGGCTCAGGTCATGATCTCGCAATCTGTGAGTTCGAGCCCCGCGTCGGGCTCTGTGCTGACAGCTCGGAGCCTGGAGCCTGCTTCGGATTCTCTCTCTCCCTTTCTCTCTGCCCCTCCCCCACTCATGCTCTGTCTCTCTCTCCCTGTCAAAAATAAATAAACATTAAAAAAAATAATAATACAACGTGGCTATCAGTCCATATCAGCACATAAGGACCTTTCTAATTTTCTTGAGTAGCAGCATGATTTTCATTGTACAGATGTGCCATAAATTATTTAACCAATCCTCTACTGATGGTCACTTATGGTGTTTCCAGTCATCTTTTACGGACAAAACTGCAGTGACTCACCTTGGACAGACCTTTCCTGACATGAAAGTTAAAGTCCTAGAAGAGGAATTGTTAGATCCTTTGTGCATTTGTAATTTTGATACATATTGCCAAACTACCCTCTATAGAGTTCATATTAACTTACAGATTGACAGGAACAAGGATGCATTTTCCCACACCCTTACCAATGCAGTGTGTTGGCAAGTATTTTGATATTTGCCAATTTTGGGAGAAATGAGCATCTCCTTATAGTTTTAATGTGGACGTCTTTTGTAAGAAATTACGTTTCGGAGCTGTTTCCTTTTCTGTGAGTCAATTGCTTTTAAAAATCTTTTCAACTGAGAACAAACTGAGGGTTGATGGGGGGTGGGAGGGAGGGGAGGGTGGGTGATGGGCATTGAGGAGGGCACCTTTTGGGAGGAGCACTGGGTGTTGTATGGAAACCAATTTGACAATAAATTTCATATATTGAAAAAAATAAAAAATAAAAATCTTTTCATCCTTGGGACGCTTGAATGGCTCAGTGGGTTAAGCCTCTGACTTCCCTTCAGGTCACGATCTTGTGGTTTGTGGGTTCAGGCCCCGCACTGGGCTCTGTGCTGACAGTGCAGAGCCCGATGTGGGGCCTGCTTGGGATTCTCACCCTCTCTCTGCCCCTGTCCCACTCGCTCTCTCTCTTTCTCTCTCTCAAAATAAATAAACTTAAAAATATGTATAGTTTCATCCTTATGTGTTATCTGTAAAAGCGGAATCAAATCTCTGAATGTTAAAACATATGTACGTAATGCTAATATATGTTCATATATAATGTTAATTTTATATATGCATGAAAGTTACAGAAGCAGTGCTCTTGTCGCAGCCTCTTGTGGTGGGGTGGCTTTCTGTGACCAGCTTGGATTATCCTGGAACAAAGATCTGGAGAACAGGAGCACCTCAAGTCTGAGAGCCTGGTGAGGATCCTGCCCATCCCCAGGAGGCCTGGCCATAGGACAAGGCCCGGTGGCCAACACCAACACCATTTGGGGAAAGCTCCACTTCTCCAGCTCCATGCTCCTGACCCCTCAGGCCGACCCCTCAGGGGCCACTTCTTCCCCTCGTGTCCACATCCCTTCCTGCCTACTCAAGTCCACTCATTGTCCCGCATCACCAACTCCCACCCCTCCTGGAGTGTCCTCACCAAAATACAAACATGCTGTCATTTCTTCCATTTGGTTCTACCCTTGATCCTGTATCTCAATTCAGCCACTCCTCAAGTCTCTGCTCTCTCCAAAGTGCAATTCCTCAGAAGATTAGGGTTTCTCTCTCCACCGCCTCCCATTCTCTTTTCCAAATCCTCTGTATTTGTATTCTTTCTGCCTGTTTTCTGTCAATATCTCAGAGAGGCGTGAACATCTCCAATTATTATTGTGAGTTTGCTGATTTCTTTTAGTTCTGTTAGCTTTTGCTTCATGTATTGAAGCTATATTATTAAGACTATCAATGGCGCACAGTTAGGATTATTATGTCTACTTGCTGAATTGACTCTTTTCCGTTATGCAATGACCCCCTTTATCTCTGGAAATAATCTTTGTCCCAAACTCTTCTTTGTCACATATGAACATAACCCAACTTTTCTTTCTTCCTTTCAGTGTCCATGTATTTAATGAAGAGCATATGGTTGGTTTTTGTTCTTGTATCCAAACGGATGCTCTCTGTTTTTCACTTTGAGTATTTTGTCTGTTTACATTTAATGTAATTACTGATGTGGTTGGGTTTCAGTCTGTTTTTCTACATGTCTTCTATTTGTTCCATTTTCTCTCTGTTCCTTTGCTTTTCCTTTTCCTTTTTTTTTTTTTTTAAGTTTATTTATTTATTTTGAGAGAGAAAGAGAGCCTGAGTGGGGAGGGGCAGAGAGAAAGAGAGAGAGAATCCCAAGCAGGCTCTGTGTTGTCAGCACAGAGCCCTACACGGGGCTCAAACTCACAAACCATGAGATCACTATCTGAGCCAAAACCAAGAGTTGGATCCAACTGAGCCACCCAGATGCCCCTTCCCTTTCCTTTCTTAATTTGATTGGAGTACACTTTAGAATTACATTTTATCTTCTCTCAACTTTAAAAGAAAATGACTTTATTTTTTAGAGTAGTTTTAGATTCACAGCAAACGTGAGTAAAAAGTACAGAGTTCCTATATTACCTTCTGCTCCCAAGCACCTCCCTCACTGTCAACATCCCACACCAGAGTGGTACATTTGTTATAATTGATGAACCCATGTTTACACATCATTATCCTCATGGCTTTTTTTAAATGTTATTTCTTTTTGAGACAGAGAAAGAGCATGAACGGGGGAGGGTCAGAGAGACAGAGACACAGAATCGGAAGCAGGCTCCAGGCTCCGAGCTGTCAGCACAGACCCCGACGCGGGGCTCGAACTCACGGACTGTGAGATCGTGACCTGAGCCGAAGTCAGATGATTAACCGACTGAGCCACCCAGGCCCCCCTATCTTCATGGCTTTTAAACTACCTCCTCTTTTTTTTTTTTTTTTCAGTGTTGCTTTAGATTAAAATATTCATCCTTAACTTACCACCAACCACTTTAAAATAATATCACTTCTCATATTATGAAAAACTTTGAACAACATAATTCCATTTACACCTTTCCTTCTCTTTTTTGCTACTGTTGTCATATATTTTACCAGTACACTTGTTATAAACATCATCGTACATAGTTCATATTTTTGTTTTAACTAGTCAATAGTCTTTTAAATAAATTTTTGTAAACACCTACCATATTTACCATTTCGGATGCTCTTTTGTTTCTTCTTGCAGATCTAGGATTCTATCCGAGATCGTTCCTTTTTAGCTGAAAGTATCCTCTGTATTTGTTGTAGTGACGTTCTGCTGACAACAAAGTATCTGTTTTCGTTTTCCTGCAAATGTCTTTATTTTACCTTGAGTTTTGAAGGTTATTTTCAGTGGATAAAGAGTTCTAGGCTGGTAGTTTTCTTTCAGCACTTAAAGATGTCATTCTAGGGACACCTGGGTGGCTCAGTCGGTTAAGCATCCGACTTTGGCTCAGGTCATGATCTTGAGGTCTGTGGGTTCGAGCCCTGTGTCAGGCTCGGTGCTGACAGCTCGGAGGCTGGAGCCTGCTTCGGATTCTGTGTCTCCCTCTCTCTCTCTCTCTCTGCCCCTCCCCCCACTCACACTGTCTCTCTCTCTCAAAAATAAATAAATAAAAGAAACCCTTAAAAAAAATAAAGATGTCATTCTATTAGTTTTTGGCTTCCAATGTTTCTGATTAGAAGTTGGCCATTATTCTTATTGTTATTCTCTTGAATGTGATGTGTCCTTTTTTTCTTTAGCCGATTCTTAAGAATGTTCTCTTGATCTTTGGACGTTAGTAGTTTGATATGATGATCTAGATGTGATGCTTTTTAAAAATTTATCCTCCTTGGGATGTACTGAGTATCTTGAATCTGTGGGCTGATATCCATCAGTCATTTTGGAAAATGTTTGACCGTTATCTCTTGCAATATTTTCTCTGTCCCATTTTCTTTCTCTTTTCATTTTGGAACTACAAATACAAGTACATCAGCCCATTTAATATTGTCGCACAGTTCTTGGATGCTCTGTTCTGTCTTATTTTATTATTCCTTTTTCTTCTCTGTGCTTCAGTTTGGGTGATTTTTGTTGACCTGTCTTTGAGTTCACAAAGCCATTCTTCTGCTATGTCTAGTATGCTATTAAGTGCTTCCAAAGAATTATTCATTTCATCTACTACATTTTTCAGTTTAAAATATTTATTCAGTTTAAAATATTAAAGTATTTCCATGTAAAATATTTAACATATTTAAAATATTTAAATAATAATAATAATAATTTAAATATTTAAAATATTTAAAATATTTCATTTCTATGCTGCATTTCCCCATTTGTGAAAATGTTTTGATCACTTTTTCCATTAAATCCTTCAATACATTTATATATTTTAGTCTTTGTCTGCCAGTTTCAGCATCAGGATTATATTGAGTTTGAGGCTATAGATTATTCTTTTGACTATGGGTCACGTTTCCTGCTTCTTTACATGTCTATTAATTTTTTATTGTATGCTAGACATTTTGGATGTTATGTTGTGGAGACTATGGTATCATCCTCTGAAGAGTGGTTTATTTTTTCTGGTAGGCAGTTAAATAACTGGAGGACTGTCTTGATCTTAGTGAGAACTGATTTTAGACTTTGTTAATGTGTCTATTTCAGTTTTACCCATAGTCCTAGGGTGAAGCCCTTACTTGCATGGTGTAGCCCTTCCAAGCTGTAAACTTGGAATTCCTACGTTTTCAGTGGAATTCTCAAGAGTATTCCTGAGATCTTGCCTCTCTGGACCGACCACAACTCCAATATTGCTTTAGCATTAAGACCTCTGAAATTTCTGTTCAGCTTTCAGTCTCCAAGTAGATTTTCTGTTAGGCACTATGGAGTCTTGTCCTGTGTGTACATGCATATCTTAGGATTCAGCTACAGACCTGAAGGGAATCTCTATGAAAAAGGTTGGGGCTCCATCTCTGCTGTTCCTTCTCTGTGGTTTCCTCTCCTTTGGTAATCTGCCCTCCAAATTTAGCTGTCTTAGCAGCCCTAAACTCTGAACTCTCTTTTCTCCACCCAGTGAGACTGTAGCTCTCTGCTTGGAATCCACTTCCCTGTGCCACAGTTTGAAAATTACCCCTAGGCGGAAAGTCAAGGTGAGTGAGGAGTTCAGCCTTGTGTGCTCTCCTTCTCTTAAGGGTCATAGATTTTGGTTGCCTGTGGCTCAGTGCCTGATAAATGTTTCATATATTTTGTCCATTTCTACTGTTATTTATGGCAGGCAGATAAGTCCAATACAGCTACTCTGCTGTGGATAGAACCCAAAATTTTTCTTTTCTTCTCTGAGCCCTTTCTAGTTAAGTTTTTATCCTCATCTATGGGGGCACCTAAGACCCCATCTATGGGGGCACCTGGCTGGCTCAATTGGTAAAGCATGCTACTCTGGACCTCAGAGAAGTGAGTTCAAGCTTCAACCCCCATGTGGGGTGCATGTATTACTTAAAAATACAATCTTAAAAAAACAAACAAACATCCTTCCTCAAGGTTATCATTGACTCCACTTTGCCAACCCTCATCTTCATTATGAAGTCTCATCTAACCAAAATAATCAGCAGTATCCTTCACTATTGATCACTCTCTTATTCTTGAAGCACTTTTTTTCTCCACTTGACTTCCAGGAAACCAATTGTTTCTTGGTTTTTCTCTTGCTTCACTGACAGCTCCTGTCAGGTTTTCTTTGCTGGTTGCTCCTCGCCTTCTGGCCTCCAAATGTTGGAAAGCCTCAGGACTCACTATCAGACCTCTTCCTTTCTCCATCCACCCTATCCTTGGTTATCTAATTGAGTCCCAAGGCTTTAAATAGCATCTAGATACTCATAATGCTTACATTTATATCTCCAACCTAGATCTGTGCCCTGAAGTCCAGACCTGGACCCCCAACTGCCTTTTTAACATCTTCGCTTGGAAGTCTAGAAAGCATCCCAGATTTGACATGTCCACAATGGAAATCACGATTTTTTTCCTTCACAAGCCTGCCTCTTCCTTGGTTTTACCCATATTAATAAATGATTCCATTCTTCCAGCTGTGTGGACCAGTCTTTTTGGAGCCACTCTAAAACTTCCCTTTTACCCACGTCCAATCCACCTTAGAAGTCTACCCACCTGGATTACTGTGATAGCCTCCTGAACAGCTTCCTTGTCCCTGTATCAGCCAGGGACACCGCAGGATAGAGATGGCACACTTAGAGGACCTGATTGCAGGGTTATGACTTTTTTTATTAGTTATGGGTGGGTCAGAGGTACCAACTAGAGATAGTGTAGCATCCTGTAATCATCCCTAGGAATGGATGAGAGTTATAGAGACTGGAAAGGGCCACCTGATGCAAGTCATGGCCTCTGGTAAAAAAAAAAAAAAAAAAAAAAAGGTCAGCACCTGCCACACTACAGTCCAGCAGAGAGAGAGCCAGGGGAATCTCTGATCGCCTGCCACTGTGTGGACCAATCTTTTTGGAGCCATTCTAAAACTCACACTGGCCGAACCTAACTGGAAGCCAGTTGGGGGTCTGTTAAAACAGTCCATGGAGATAGCCTCCCAGGAAACAGGGTAGGATGGAGACAAGGAGAGTGGGTTAAGGCAAGTGGGGAATGTCCATCAAATCCCCTCCCCTCCCCACATATACACATCCTGTGGTCCATTCTCCGCATAGAAGCCAGAGTAATTCGTCCACTCCAGCAGACCAGAGAGCACTGCAGAGCCACAAGATGGATGGAGCCTGGGCCTGTGAATCGCTTAGGGCAATGCTTGGTGTATTGTTAAGTTCTCAAGCAATGGCACCAATTATTGTTATTTAATATTTGTAATGAATACATAATCATGCTAGTAATCATTTTTTCCCAAATGCCTTGTTGTAGACTTTAGGGGGTTCTTCTAGAGAATAGATGGACTGTCTATGGAAGATAGAAAGGTGTGTGTGTGTATGTGTGTGTGTGTGTGTGTGTGTGTGTGTGTGTATGCTTCTGGTCCACTTGGCCTTCAGGCCTCTAGAGAACCTAGTATAAAAGAGAGCTTGTTCCACCCCTCTGACAAGCAAAGCACCCCCACTGGGATCCCGCCCTGCCTGGTAGCCAGATTCCGAAGATGGCCCTAAAGGACCGTGCCTCCCAACATCCACTCTCCTGGGTAGGCCCCTCCCACACTGTACCTGGGCTGACCCATGACTTGGTTTAGAAAGGGCAGACGTGGGGCACCTGGGTGGCTCAGTTGGTTGAGCATCCAACTTCGGCTCAGGTCATGATCTCACGGTTTGCGGGTTCAAGCCCCGCGTCAGGCTCTGTGCTGACAGCTCAGGGCATGGACCCTGCTTTAGATTCTGTGTCTCCCTCTCTCTGCCCCTCCGCCGCTCGCTGTCTCTCTGTCTCTCTCTCTCTCTCAAAAATAAATAAACATTAAAAAAATAAAAAGTAAAAAGTAAGGGACGCCTGGGTGGCTTAGCCAGTTAAGTGTCCTGTCCGACTTTGGCTCAGGTCATGATCTCACGGTTCATGGGTTCAAACCCCGCGTCGGGCTCTGTGCTGACAGCTCAGAGCCTGGAGCCTGCTTCAGATTCTATGTCTCCCTCTCTCTCTGCCCTTCCCCTGCTCACACACAGTCTTTAAAAAAAAAAAAAAAAAAAAAAAAGGCAGAAGTTATCCTGTGCCTGTTCTAGGCCAATGCCTTAAGAAACCCTAACACCTCCATTCTCTACATTCTGGGAGCCTTAAGGCGTGATAAGTAGTCTGGCTGCCCTGGAGAAGAGACCCCATGGAGATGGAAGGAAAGGCCCAATCACCCAGCAAAGCAGGTGGGCCCAGCTTTCCAGGGGTCCCTGCTACAGGCAGCCGGTACATGCAGCATGAGCTACGGGGAAGCTCTCCCAGCCCGGAGGAGCCCCAGATGACAGCCACTCCAGGCCACATCACATGGAGCAGAAAAGTCACCTCGTGGAGCCCAGTCAACCCTTAGATCCAAGAGAGATTAGGGAAGGAAAAAAATGGTTGTTGTTCTAAGCCACTGAGTTTTGGGGATTTGTCACATGGCGGCAGGTAACCAGACAGGGTCCCAGCTGGCCCGCGTGAGAAGCATTTGCTGCCTTGAATTGTCGGCACCGCCCCCACTGCACCCCCACCCCCAGCCCCGCCACCGCTCTCGCTGCAGGGAAAACCAAAAACCGGGGGTGATGTTGCAACCACAAGCTTGCGGGCCGGGTGGAACTCTGGGCTCCCTTCGGTCGGGGGAGAGTCTGGATCCTGCCCCCTCGGCCACCGGGAGGCTGAGCTCACTCGGCTGGCCTCCATTCCTCTTCTTGATTGGCACTTTAATGAGGGCAGAAGGGGCTGACCCCCTGCCAGGGGGCCAGTTCATGCCCCGTTTATCTCACAGCTCCAGGCAGACTAGAACAACACTGCAGGCGAGCAGCCGGCCCGGAGCCCCCGCCCTCGGTGATGGATGGAGTGACCGCGGCGAGCTGGCAGCTGAATTGTGCGGTGGCCGCACTGTCCTCTCAGCGAGCAACAAAGGGGCCGGCCTGCCCCTCCTGCTCGCCAAGCTACTCTCCCCCCGGGGGGAGAAGTGACAGCAGCTCCCTCGGAGGGGAGGTCGCTCCGACCGCCCTCCCCCAATGCCAATGCCAAGTTTCAAAATACAGGCCTGCGGATGGAGCCCCATAGGCTGCAGAAACCATTCGGGGCGGGGGTGGGGGTGGTGCCGAGAGATTGGGGAATTCTGGGCTTGCAGGAAGAGCTGGCACAGAAAACTTCCTCTCGGGCTCCTAGCTTTGGGGTCCAAGACTGGGCGGGGTTCTCAGCAAACACCCCTCCTGACTGTGCCGGGCCGTTTACTTGCTGTGCAACCTTGAGTGAGTTTCACAACCTCTCTGAACCCGAGAGCCCTCATCTGTAAGAACTACTACCTTGTATCTCCATCACCGGGTTCTAGAACGCACTAGAACGCAGGTCCTACAAGTGAGGCCTCAGTTTACCTGGCTGTCTCCCACGTCTCCGTTTTACACATGGGGAGACAGGCTCAGAGAGGAAAATCTACCCAGGGCCCCACAGAGAGTAGAGGCGGATCAGGGATTCCAACCCAGTGTTCGCTGGCTCTCAACTCTAGGCAGACGTTCCCAAAGCCCCGACTCTTGGGCTGGAATTTCCCGGTAAGGATGGGTGGGAAGCCAATGACATAGCTCCTGGGCGCTTGCAGAGGGAAAGAGCCAAAGCGTCTTTTGGAAATCTGCAAACCACGAAGTGCTCAAGGTGGTGCACACTCTCATTGTCCTGGTCCCACGGAGGGAACTTGAGCTCTGAGCTGTCCCCTGGACCTTGAGGGAAGCAGGGGCCAGCAAGGGGAATGCAGCCCGTCCTGTCCGGGGGAGTCACAGAGGTCTGGCGCAGCCCCAAGGTCCCTAGGTCCTGGGTCCTCCCACTGGGACCCAAGCCTGTGCCCCGGGACAGGACAGTCACGGAGCCCCCAGAGCCGGGAAGAGGAGAGGGCACAGCTGGACAATTGGCTCTTTGGGTCCCAGGGAGCCCTGGAAGGGGAGGAAGGGGCCTTCCTGGGCCTTCCCGGGCCTCCCTGGAGGGGAAAGACCCAGCCTCCACTTGGAGGAGACTTCACCTCCCCGTGAACTCCCGGAGGCAGAAGGCCAGGCTCCAGCTGAGGTCAGAGAAAGCAGCAGGGCGCCAGTGGGGCTCTAGATGGCCTTCCTCACTCCCCTCACACCTCTCCCGCCGCCAGACAAGGCAGATGGGGCCCTGGGGGTGGGCCAAACCAGGAGAGGGTCCCCCGAAACACCGACCTGGTAGACTAGGAGGGACCCAGCCTTTCAGCCCAGAATTCTGGTGCCGGACCTTGGATCTAGCCGCGTGGACGCTTAAAATGATCCCTTCCCACCCCAAGGGTTTCGCATGAGCTACTCCCTTTGTCTCAAAGAGACTTTTCCCACTGTACCTGGTCAACTCCCAGCCAGTCTTCAGAAGTCACCTGAAATGTCACCTCCTCCCAGAAGCCTTCTCTAACGGACACCCCTCGCTCCCCTGGGCCCTCAATCAGAAAAAGTCACCTCCCTGTGTTACAGCCCCCTAGCTCTGTGAGCCCTTCCTTCGTAGTTCAGCCATGTTAAATGTCATCCTCCATTTATTTGTGTGGTTATTTGGCTAATGAAGATGAGCCCATGAAGTCAGGGGTCATCTCTGCTCATATGGATGTCCCCAGTCTCTAGCAGACAACCTGGGACACAGTAGATGCTCATTAAATATTCATTGACTAGATGCCGTTAGTCAGTGTGGGTCTCCCAGTAAACTGTGGATTCCACTGGGGCGGGGATGTATCTTTTTTGTTTAGCTTTATACCCCCCCCCCCCAGAGTCTTGCACATAGAAGGCTGCAAATTTGCTGCAAAAAAAGAGAGAACAACCACCAACACAAAATCAAGAAGACTAACCTAGTTTGAAGCAAAAGTCACCCAGAACGGGCAGATTCTGAGTCCTTCATTTCAGAAGAATTATTCCACATGCTTCGATGAGCCAAGTCCCTGGAGAGCCATGACATCAGGGAAAGCTGACTGAGCCTGAGACAAGATCAACTAAATTATTCCAACTGGTAGACCTCCAGAGTCTGGCTTCTGCCTGCTTTGTCTTGGACAATTGAGGGAAAGCAGTGACTCTAATGGATCCCAAGACAGTTCTGGGGGGAAGGAACAGATGTCAAAACCCACAAACTTTCCAATAGCCTACATTTTGTTGAACAAAGTAAAATGTCAGGAAATATGACACCAAGGAAGAATGGCTACAATATATAAAGAGCTCATTAACATAAACAAGAAAAAAAATCACACTTCCAACACATGTGAGCGAGGGATATGAAAAGATCATTTTTCCATCTTAATGAAATCTCTCCAACCAAGCAGGTTTCCGCAGGACATAATCCATTCATTCGGGTGTGAAAGATTGGAAACTATTTACATGGTCACAACCCTGATAGCTGTGCCTGGGATAAAATTAATTCATTTCCGAGTTGTCTGGGTCCTGCAGATAATGTCACTACTGTCGTATATTCAAGCTACTCTTGAAAGGCTCACTTCGGGCAGTTCTGAGAAACACTAGAAAGATGAAAATATCTTGTAAGCTCTCGGGGCAAAGACCAGGTTTGGATTTCAGTACTCTGAAGGTGCAGTGTGGGCCCAAAGCTCTTATAAATATGCAAATAAAAAGAAAAATTCGGCCGAATTGGGAAAAAAATAATCGCAAAAAGGCCGTGAGGAGATGACGTTATCCCCTTTATACGTGATGGTCTGGGGCTCAGAGGTGAATTCACTGGTCAGATTCACCTGCTCTGAATCGCCACATCGTGAAAGGTTTCTCTGCACTGATAATCGAAGAAGGGCAGATTGAAGGAGGTACTTCGAGACTATTTTATACTACATTGGCAAAAAGAGGAATGTTTTTGAGGCCACACCCAGCATTGGCAAGCATGCGTAGAAATTCATATCCTCACCCTACTGATGGAATTGCAAATTGGCATCTCCCTTTTGAGAAGCCAGGGGATCACACCCAGAAAAAAAGCCATAAAGCTTTTTGTGTTCTTGGTTCCTGGACCCTCTGTTGGGATTCTTCCCAAGGGGAAGGTTTAAAAGATACAAAACGCCCAAGCTGGTAAAATATCCAGGGCTGCAAGTTGTCAATGGCAACAAACAAACAAACAAACAAACAAAAAACCTGATGCAACCTATACGCCCGTTAGGAAAGGAATTTACCAGAAATGTGATGGGAAAGGTGCACAAAGGCAGAGTCGAAAGCCATTGAATATTATCTTTTTTTTAAGTTTATTTATTTATTTCTTTTGAGAGAGAGAGAAAGAGAAAGAGTGGGGGGGAGGGGGGGAGCAGAGGGAGAGAGAGAGAGAGAGAGAGAGGGAGAGAGAATCCCAAGCAGGCTCCGCACTGTCAGCACAGAGCCTGATGTGGGCTCCGAACCGTGAACCGTGAGATCGTGACCTGAGCTGAAGTTGGACGCTTCACGGACTGAGCCACCCAGGCGCCCCTGAAATGATTTTACGGTGAGAATTCTGAAGGTTATGCACAGAAACATCTATCAGAGTGTTAAGTAAAAATTGCGAATCATAAACCTGAGTAAAAAACTTGTACCACATACAAAATTTGCGTGTGCCAAGCGGGTCCCAAGGACCACCCGCAGGCAGGAAAATGGTATTTGCTGGGACAGTTAGTCGGTGCCCATTTCTCTGCCCCTCCCCCCATTTTCTTCTTTCTTGACACGGCATCATCTTTTTAATAATACTTTAAGACAATGAGCCCATGGGCAGACCATGTGCTCTGGGAAGCCCCTGGCCCAGGAACTGTGGGAAAGACAGGAAGCAGAAAGGTCACTGCGTCCCAGGGAAATCCCACTGTTGGAAGGGCCGGCATTAAGGAGAACCTGTTTCTTTCGGGGGGCAGGATGCTGATGGCCATAATGACCCATTTGTAAATAAAGTAGTCCACTTTCCTTGAAGGATTATATAATTTCCTTCCTTCCTTCACTCATTCAATACATCGGAGTGGGGTCCTTGCCCTGTGACAGATACGGGTGGTCAGGGAAGGCAGCTGTGATGCAGGGAGATAGATCTGAATGCCTTTTAACGTTATTTTAATTTTTTAAAAATAATGAGGGGCGCCTGGGTGGCTCAGTCCGTTGAACGTCCGACTTCAGCTCAAGTCATGATCTCACAGCTCATGGGTTCAAGCCCATGCTCTCTGCTGGCAGGGCGGAGCCTACTTCCTCTGTCCCCCCTCTCTCTCTGCACCTCCCCTGCTCATGCTCTCTCCCTCTCAAAAATAAATAAGCATTAAAAAAATAATAATGAGCGTATATTATTTTTTATAACCAGGAAACACAGAGCTAATAACTTCATGTTAGGAAATGCAAGAAAGGTAACGCTTTAGGGGACCCCAGGAAGATTCCCTGACGTCGGGATCTCTTTGTAGGAAAGCCAAATAAATTCGCCTCCTTTCCACGCCAGGCCCGGTTCTGGGTCTCTGCGGCCCCCGTGTGGAATTATGGGGTGGTGTCCGCAGGGCCCATCCCCAGTAGTGCCCTTTCCACCACTTCCAGGCTCCTGATCCCCAGAAACACCAGGCGGGAGGGAGTGACTACATCTGTCCGCAGCGCCCCTTCTTGGGAACACAGCCAGCGGGGCCAGGTTCCCCATATTATTTGGCCTGAAACCAGACACATTTGTTGAACGGGAAGGATGGCTCTGAGTCCAATGGAGGAGCAGGCAGCTTCTCGAAGGCCACCGTCTGGGAGATGACATCGGCCGTGACAGAGCCCGTGGGCTCCTCCAGCCCTCCCTGCCTACAGACAGCCAAGGCCTTGCAGCAGTGCCCAGGGAAGGAGGGTACAGAGGGCAAGACCACAGCATTCAGGTTTCCATCTCCTCTGGGGGGCGTGGGCCACATGTAAATGCAGAACAGGGGCGCCCCTGCTCACACCTTCTGCCCTGCTGCAGGTGCCCCCCACCCTCTCTCCAGAGAAATGAGGACTCCCGGGCAGCTCTCCTCTTCCCCAGTCCTCGGGAGGGTGGGCACTGAGTCCCCATCTCACAGAATCCAAACTGCGGCCCCCGAAGGCGAGTGTCCGAGCCCGGGCTCCGTCCAGACCACCCACCGCCATCCAAAGGGCTTGTCACTGCGCAGCCCCGTGCGGTCGCTAGGACCAGCTGGTGTCCTTGTCAGGGAGGTGGGTTGGTCTGAGCAGACAAGAAGATAATGTACCAGGAGGGCCAAGGGCAAAGCTAAGGTGGAGGCCTGGCCTCCGATGCTGCCCCACAGCCCTGTGCTTCAGGCCGGCCCAGCTCTCTGCCTCGCCCCACACCCCTCCCTTTACAAGGATGTCTCCTCCTTGGGATCCTGACCGCAGCTCAGATGTCACCGCCTCCGGGAAGTCTTCACTGACCACTCCAACCACTGTCTGATATTTGCCCCTGTGACTGGTCTGTATACTGGCCTCTCTGTCCATCCACCTTCTCTCCGCTCAGCCAGCACAGGCTCCTGGCCCACCGCATTTTCTCCGTGTCCCCGGCCCCAGGCCCGGGGCCCAGCATGCAGCGGGCACTCATCCCGACGTGCCCACGGAGCGAGTGAACGCCTGGCCCCTTCCGGGCCCCGTTTGTCTCCCGGCCCTGCTTACCTGTGCGCCAGGGTCGTGCATTTCTTCCAAGCAGCAGCTGTGTGTCCAGGCTGGACGGCCACGAGAGAACAGGACAGTGGGCAGAGAAGGCCTGGTGGCTGTCGTCAGGGCCCCCTCCCGCTCTTCAGCAGACTCCCCTCCTGGGGAGGGCCTTCCCGATGCCCAGGCCTTCCTCTGGCACACACACTGTAGCCTGATGACCCGTGAGGTCGCGTCTGTCCACGGGCCCCGGCTCAGAGAAGACTCTGCTGGCTGAGGGGCATACCTGCTCGTGGCACAGAGCCCCGGGGCAATGGCGGTTGCTTGGGGGACCCTTTCCACGGGGAGGGCCTCTTGCCTCGCCCCCTGAAGATGGAGCTGGTCCCCTGAGGGGTGGCTCAGGCCTGAAGCAAGCCAAGAGAAGGAGGTCCGGGTAGAGGGTCCTGCCCTAAACCTGTAGGGCCATTTTCAGGGAAGACAACCTCGGCCCCGCCCCAGTAGTCCCCGGCTCCATCAGGGGCAGGTGCCGGCTGGGCCAGAATCGTGGGACCCACCCAGGGTGAGAGCACCGGGTGAGGGGAGAGGAGGGCAGGGGCTGCCCAAATTCAAACTTCAGGCTGGGTCAGATCCCCAAGTTTCTGAATGAGGTGTCGGCAGCCCCGCGTTGGGCCTGTGGCCTGGGAGCCTCGGGGCTCCGTCCCAACGCGTTCTCCTGGGGTGGTGGTGCTGGTGGCTGGGGGGAAGACGCAGGTGACAACCCCCCCGGGGAGGTGACAGCCACGGGGCGGGAGTTGCTGCCACCTGAGTGGGTGTGGAGCAGGTTAGCTGGGTGAAAAGTTCACCGAGAGGGGAGATGTCTGTTTCCCTCGCTTAATTTATCCACTATTTGGCTAACCTTGCTCTGAACCCAGGCCCCGAGACCCCTTCCTCTCTCCCCCGCCTCCCCACTGGGCTCCCCAGCCCCCGCCGCCAGACCTCCCGCCCCGGGGGCCGAGAGGCGGGGGACACGCTGGCCTTGAAGAGGCCTCGGCCCGCGGGCCGCCCTGGGGGATCGGAGGCCGGCTGCCCGGCCAGGCAGTTTATTTATGACCCGAACCTTCCCATCCTTAGTAACCAAAATAAAGTCCGGTTGCTGTCGAGGTCCAGGCTCCCAAACGCCAGCCGTGGGCCGAGCGAGCGCTCAGAAGGCGCCCCACCCCGCCCGCCTCTGCCAAGACACTGACCTTTCCTTCGGGGGCCATCTGTCATCCTGGCCCCGGGCAGGAGCCGGACGCATGGACCAGCTGGCCGAGGAGAAGAGGCCAGCCTCCTTCCCTGGCCCGGGGGTGGCCCGGCCTTCGGTCTGTGGCGGCCTCCCCGGGGCCGGACGTCCAGACCTGCCTCGTCTTAGCCTCTTATTCCAGTCATGGGGGGGTGGGGGGAGGGGGCAGGGATGAGTGTGATGGGGGAGGGGAGGGGACAGGCATAGCAGCGACAGCCACCCCTGGCACGTGAGACACGTGGTCTCCCGAAACCCACGGGGCAGCCCGGGTTACGGCGGTGGCAGAAGGGGCCGGGGCGGCTGGAGCCACCTCCGTCATCCTGGGAGTTGTCAGCGGCCCAACCGGCCAGCGTGGCGGTCCCCACGCTCACCCTGTCCCCCCTTTCCATTCACCAAATCCCTTTCCGAAACTACGAAAGTGGCACGTGTGGCAGCGTCCAGTGACAACACGAGGACGTGCAAAGAAGGCACAAAACGCTTCCTCCACTGGGTCCTTGGAAGTGGACCGCGTGCAGACGCGGTGTGGGGGGCTGGCGGGGGGGACGAGTGTGCAGTCCTAGGATCCCTCTGCGCACGGCACTGGGCAGCTGTTGACCACAGCCCCGGGGTGGGGGCAGCCCCCAGGCCCCACGATGCCACCGAAAGCGAACTCCCTGATCTGTCACACCCACCCCTCTCCGCTCAGGGTCACCACCGTCTCTCATCTGGATTACCCAACTGGCCCCCACCTTCCACCCCTGGCCCCACAATCGGTTCCCTCTGGATCCACAAGGACCTTCCTAAAAGGCAAGGCTGATCCTGTCACTGTCCTTGGGAGGAGGGCGCAGATCCTCTCCCGGGCCCATCACAGCCTCACAGCCTCTCCAGAGCTCAGAGGGCCAGCGGCTGGCACACCCCTCCCCGCGAGCTGCTCCAACCTTCTTTCACGGCCTCGGACACTCCTCTAGCCGGGCCTTTGCTCTCTGCTCCTCCCGGCGGGGCCCCCCCGCGGCCTCAGCTGACAAATCACCTCTCTGGAAGGCCCCCCTCCACCCACATCCACAGGGCACATCTATGTCGTCAGCACCCCAGCCAGGCCCCTCTTCCCCGATGGGCCGCCAGCTCAGTGAGGGCCAGCCCGCCTGTTAAGTTCACGGCTGCCACCGCTCGCCGCCTGGAGCCCCAGCGCCCGACCCCTGGTGGGCCTTTCAGAACTACTAGAAGCTGAGTGAAACTGAGCGAGCAGGGCCAGGCCGGGTGCCCATTCGCACATTTCCTGGATCCCTGCATTCCAGGGCCACAGGCCCCTGGCTTTCGGAGGGAGCCACTGGCCCCCAAAGTCCTCTAGCTCCTGCCAGAGGCCAGGGAGCCAGCTCTGGCCTTCCCACTGCTGTCTTCTCTGCCCAGCTGGGGCCGTGGTGTAAGGAAGGCCGAGCCAGAGTGGGGCAGTGGTGAGCCCAGGAGATCTCCCCGTGTTCTGCAGGGCAGCCCCCAGGAAAGACTGCCAGATACGGCTGGTCGGCTGCCAAGCACTTTGAGGGCCAACTGCCCACCGGGGTGCCTGCTGACTGCCCGTCAGACGGGGCCAGAGGTCGGCAGGGGGCCGCCAACCATCTGTCACCACACTGGCCAACTGTCAGTCAGGAGAGGCCCCGGTCCTGCTCTGGGAACTCAGTACTGCCCGTGGGGCATGGCCAGCGGCATGTCAGGGAGCCCACCACTGGTCACTCTGGTGATGGCTGCTTTTGTTACCCAGAACCCTTTCTCCTTTCTCCTGGCTGGGGCACCCCACTGGACTTCTGGGGACCCAACGCCATCCCAACTCCAGTCCACGTGTTTTAATGGGCTTGATTCCCTTCCAAGCTGCCAGGACAGACGGCAGGTCTCAGGACCAGCCAATCAGAGCATTGCATTCCTCTGGCTGTTGTGATCGGGTCACAGTGGACATGTGACTCAAGTCAAGCCAACTATCACCAGTCAGAACTAACTCCGATTGACTGGGAAGATCCAGTCTCTTTCCTCTGCTGCCCTTGAGCCTGGGAGGGGGTAAGGCTGGAGCTGAGCAATCACCTTGCAGTCACTAGAACAAGATGTTTGGGAGCAAAGCCAGCCCAGAGGATGTGGAACCGAAGGTCCTGATGGTCCCGGAAACATCGCTGGAACCCCTGGATCCAGCCATACCTGAAATCACCTATCACGGGGCTTTCTGATTACGTGAACCAATAAATCCCCCCTTTTGCCTAAACAAGAATCATTGTGGATGGGACTCGCTCAGGGAGTCTGCCAGTGTCCCATGGAAGACCATCTGCCGGTCAGGGTACCAGCTCTTGTCTGAAGTCCAGGGTGGTCCCAGGGGAACTCCTGACTCAAAGCCAGAGGCATACAGAGGTTCTACTTGTGGTTTCCCTGCTCCTGGCAGCTGAGGCGGGGCCCTGTGATCACCACTCCACCAATCAGATGCTTCCTCAGCCTTTCACTCAAATAAGTGACGCAGAGAAGTGGGTGGAGGGATTCTCTTCAGTGCTGGCCACAGCAGGGAGGGTACAGATGAGGAAACTGAGGCTCTGGCAGGTTAAGTCACCTGCCACACAGAGCCAAGATTCAGATTTGGCTGCCTCCAAAGTCTAGCCTCAGCCCTTCTCTGAGTCCAGCCCTGGTTCCTGGTTAAGTCAGCTCCCCAGGCTGTCAGCGGACCCTCAGCCAGGGGGGGACCCCGGATGGCTGAGAAAAATGTGGGCTGGGCCAAAACCCCCCTGCCTACCCCCCTGTAAGCAGTCCACTGCCACAGGGAGTCCAGGGTGGGGTTTGGGGACCTTTTGCCTCCTGTCAACACGCCAGGGTCGCAGAAGCTGACGTGCCCACAGCTAGCCCCGGGGTTGGGCTCTGCGCGTGGTCCCCGGTGTGACCTCCCCAGGCAGGATTCAGTTACATCACAGCGGCAGCTAGGGAACAAACACAGCTTGTGTCTTCCTCCAAGTGCTTATTTCCTTTGTCTTGTGAACATTGAAAAATGAAAGGAATGATAAGGATTTGGGGGCGGGGGAGGGGGGGGAGCAGCCCGGAAAATTCTGCAGCGTTGGCGGAACTCACCAAGAGGGCGGCGTGAGGGAGTTTTCAAACCGAGTCCAGAGGCAGAGAAACTCAAGTGTGATGCAGGCGGCCGGAGGGGCCCAAAGCCTCCTGGATTCTCGGCTCCTGCCTGCGGGTTAAGGGCCCACCCTGGGGCGGCAGCTTCCCATCCGCTTCTGGAGCCGGTCTGTCCGTGGTCAGGCCGCTGAACCCCCCCGGGGCCTCCTCTGCCAGCCAGTGCCCGTAGCGCCAGCTCCCGATGCTGTGGCCCGCGATGGGAACGAAACAAGACAATGTGTGCAGACACGGGGGGGGGGGGGGGGGGGGGCGGTCAGCTCCTCGGGGGGCCTTTGCGGCATCATCTCTGGTTGTCACAACCAGGAGGGTGAGGCGTCTGGCATCTGAGTAGAGACCAGGGATGCCGCAGAACAGTCTGCAATGCAATGCACAGGACGGTCCCCCGCAGAGAAGTGTCCCCGACCGACCGAAACGTCAGCAGGGCCTCGGTGACAAACACTGAGCCCCTGAACGTAGCGCCCTGAACGTCGAATGGTAAATGTTGGTTTTACGATGCAGGGGCCCATCTGGAGTACAAGGGGAGGTGGATGGGAGAACGGGGTGTGCCATGAGAAGGCAGCACGCCGACGGTGGCTGCCTCTGACAAAGGCTCCGTCCCTCTTCATCCAGACGGCAAATACTTACCACGCCACGCACTCCTCCAGGTGCTGAGCCGGCATGGACCGGCCCAGGTGCTCACGGAGCGTCCGGTCTGGAGGGGAAGAGACTCAGCCCGACAGAGCGAGTAAACAGAAATGGCCCGGAAGATCCTTCGAGGGTGAGGACTGGGTAAACAGACCACGGTAGACGCGTGCCACGCAAGAGTTTTCAGCCGTGAAAAGGCACCGACGCCCCGCGCGACTGCAGGGTGAGCCCCGAACGCGTTTGCTGAGTGAAAGAAGCCAGACGGAAAGACCACATCCTGCACGCACGTTCCCAAAGATGTTTGCGGTGGGGGCTGCATAACCCCGTGCGTGTACCACAGGCCACTGAATTGTACACTTCGAGCAGGTGAATCTCCATATAGCCGTTACATATGGAAACATTAACGATGGCCCCTGCCCACCTCCGATCTGGTGAGACAGGCAATGAACGAAGTCAGGGCAAGGCTGATACGGGGGGCAGCCCAGGCCACCGTGGCCAGGGAGGGCGCCCCCGGGAGGGCGGGTTCGTGCGTGCTGGAGAAGGGGCTGTGGGCCTGGCCACGCGGGCGGGACCAGGTAACCTTTAGCGACCTGGCGTCTAGGCTTCGGGGCCCTGCAGAAATATTCCCTCGCAGCTGCTTCCATCCAGGGAAGTCAGTGACCCCGGGGTCACACAGCTGTGCACTGGTCGCCAGGCCGCCCCGCACGGGCTTCCCCAGCCAGCTAGTGTGGGAGGGGGCCCTGCCTCCGAGGCCTGCCGTCCACCCGAGGGGATCCACGTGCTGAGAGCGGCTCCCCAGGAGGGCAGGGCCCGTCAAGTCACACCTGGCAATGCCTTCCCAGGGGACTTCTGTGGTTATTTTCTTCCTGAGCCCCGGAGAGACTTGGGCACAAAGGGCCTGCCCAGAGCCAAGCATGGTGGGTGGGGGGTGGGGGGGCAGGGGGGAGGCGGGGGGTTGCCAGACTCCCTGGCCCTGCCCGCTGTGTCCTGGAAGATGGCAGAACTCCCTCCGATGTAGCATTTCTCTGACCCCTTTGCTCTGCCCTCCCCACGGGCCTCCCGGCCCCTGCACCTACTACCCACGTTGGGGTCTCCTGAGCTCCAGCTTCGTTCCACCCCAGCCTCGGAGGAGCTATAACCAGGCCTCAGGGCAGGCTGCTGTCACAGGTCAGGCTGGGCCACACCAAGACGGTGATACTGGGTGTCCCGAGGGGCAGTTCGGTCTTGGCTAGGAGCTGTGGGAGCCAGCAGCATCACATTATCCCCCTCCCAAAGTTCCCAGAACCTCTGCACCGGACACTCATCGCTGCCCAGGAGGCAAGGAGGCAGGAACATCTTGTCCCTTCCGCAGGACAGGAAAGGTGACCTCACATGCAGGAGGGCGAAGAGCCAGTGGAACTCCAGTCTGGATCCCTCCCTGAAGATACTGGGGCCTCCTGACGCTTGGGGAGCCTCGGGCCATGGTGGGCTGGGAGAAGCTGGGTACTCAGGGATCTGCTGGTTTCCTGGAAGCTGAGGGCCTTGGGGCGGGGGAGGGGGGCATGGGAGGTGAGAGGGGCAGTGGCCCCCAGGCCCAGGCTCTGTTCCACAGCACACAGTTTAGGAGGAGGAGTGTGTTAACGAATGTTGGTAAACTGGATCCCAGTAGGAGGGCCCTACTGGAGGGGAACGCAGAGTGACTGGGGTGCCCACAGGCGGTTCCCAGCCTTCTTTCTGTGCCGATGGACACCGTCATCACCCCCTGCTTTGCTCGAAGTCAGGAGTGACAGCATATCGATGTTCTCTTCACAAACATAGACCTCTGGGCTCTTATTAATGGTCCCCTTTCTAAAAATCAGAGAAGCCTCCTCAGTGGGAGAAGTTCCAGATGCACGATGGTGGAGGGACAGCACCCCACAGCGGCCCCTCCCTGACCCTGGGCCCCCATCCTCCCACCTGCAAGCATTTTGTTCCCTCTGCTGCACGGCACTCAGGCAGCAGGATTCATTTATTTGTAACCTGGTTCCCTTTTTTGTCCCCCATCACACTGGGACATCTCCAGGGGCATGATGAGAAGGGCTCAGAAGGGGGACAATTTGGGGTAGGGCTTAGCCCGTGGTCAGCCCAGGAGCTTTCTCTCATCCTGGTCCCTTCCGGCCATTGGTTTGGCCCGAGAAGAAGAGACTCCACTTCTCAAATTGTTCTGGCCTTAGGAGCGGGGCTGTGGCCACAGGATTCAACTCTTGGCCACTTGCCAGGCCAGATAACCAGGTCCTTGGAACCCTGCCAGGATGGGCTCGGGTCTGGCGCCTCCCTGGGCTTGGTGCCCACCTCCACTCTGATTCTCTTTGGAGATAGGGAGGGGCCCCCGGCATGACAACTAGGTCATTTCCCAGGGCCCGAGCCTCCTCTGCAGGGTTGGCATGCCCTGTCCTGCCCCTCGGGGGTCAGGAAGTCAGAGTTCAGTGCTTGTCACTCTCATTGGCTTGGCTAAGCTCAGGGACAGAATTAGATCTCCTCCCTCACGCTCAAGGCTTTCCAAGCACCCAGACCATTCTGGGGGAGGGACCAGGATAGGGCCTCCTGGGAATCTGCCCAAGGCTTTTTCCCTGGTTCCTCTGGGAAGAGATCCAGAGAAAGACTGAAAAGTGTCCCAGCAGAGAGGGAGGGGTCGGGGTGGGACCAGGCCCTGCCTGGCTGTCAGGAGAAGCCCCGGGGGCTCTGGGAAGATGTGAGGTCCCACTGCAGCCAAGCCAATTCCATTCTCATGAAGCCCTTGTCGGGCAGGATGGGGGGCAGGGGGCGGCGCTGGCTGGCCCTGTCACTCCCAGAGTCCACTCAGACCCCTGGGATCCTCACTGCGTTCCTGGCCTACAGGTCACATGCAATTTCGTGGAAACTTCAGGAGTCCGATTCCCTCCAAAAGGTTGGCCTGGAGCCAGCTGTAACCTCAGAAATCTGCTTGCCACTCAAGGATGATCACAAAAGGGGCAGTTGAACTGGACACTCACTAGCTCAGTAGACAGGATCCCCACTTCTTCCTCCTCATCCATCCCTGCCCACGAAGATGTGCCCCCCACCTGGAACCTGTCTCCCGTGAGAGCCAGTGACAGACATCTGGCTGTGGTTCTGGGACAGCAGAGGGGGCAGGCCAAGCCCATGGACATTCCGAGACTGACCTCACTGGGCTGGCAAGGGTACCAGGGGGACACCGTTAGCAGCTCTCCCCCCCCCCCCCCCCCCACTTTGTGACACATGTCCTCAAGCACCAAAATGAAGGTGATGAGTCTCTTGCCGGTGTGACGGGTTTTGTAGCTCAGAGCCAGGTTCAAATTCTGCCTCTGGTCTTTACCAGCCCTACGAACCCGGGCACGCGATCTCCCTGCTCCGAGCCTGTTTTCTCGCCTACAAAACGATCTTTCCAAAACCACCCCCACCAAAAGGCCAGTGCTTCTTTGGGGCTCCGCTCAGGGCCCGGTGTGAAGCACTGAGAGGCCACCACATCCCTGGGTGGCATCTATCGGCTTCCCTCCGTCCCCTGCCTACATTTCACTTTTTCCTTACGTTCTACGGACGACTTCCACGGCATGGCACACGGCATAATAGTTCAAAATTACGGACCACTCCTCCAGGGGGATTGTATGGCCAGCCACACCCACGGCCGTCTGGACCACGTGACCTGTTCTGGCCAATGAGCTGTGAGCAGAAGTGACATCCCTTGTTTCCAGGCAGAAACTTTCAGAGCCGATGCCGGGTGGCCAGGCGTGTCTACTACCTCTGCCACAAGACATCGTCCCAGATGTTGGCTCCTCTCTCGGCCAGGCTCCCAGCGCAAAGAGGACACAGAGCAGAGCTGTAGCCACCCTTGAAGGACAAGTGGCAATCCTAAGACAAGCCTCTGTTGTTGAAGGGATGACACCTGGGGTCATATCCTGGCTGATGCACATTGTGGCTGCTGGAAGGGCTTCCCGAGAGCTGCTGCCTGGTGCAATGGATGATTCACCGTTAGAATGTGATGCCCTTGACTTGGCGGCCACTTGGCAGGTACTACACGAGCAGTGGATGTGACCATGACTTGGCGTTTCTGCACACAGATCTGACAACAGCCTGAGCTCCGAGATTAATCTGCTAACGTGAGTTGTGTGGAAACGCTGGCCTTAGCACGTGGGAGGCTCTTCCATTGGATTCGTGGCCTGTGACCGTCTTCACCTCTGGGGAACCACTGCCTGTTCCCCTCCCTGCTCCTGGCCACCCACCAGCAAGAGCCGTGTGCACGGAGGCCATTGTCCACCTGTGCCCCTGCCAAGGTCAGGTTTACTAAGCTTGCTGCAGCAGGGAAGAGCATACACCAGGCGAACCAGGGGGCGGCTCTCCCCACGTCTCCTTGGCCGTGATTTTCCCTGTTGGCTGAACCCGGGTCTGTTGTGCCATTCCAAACCTCCTCGTTCTTTGCCATTCCACTTCTTCTTTTAATGCTTATTTATTTTTCAAGGAGAGAGAGACAGAGCGTGACCAGGGGAGGGGCAGAGAGAGAGGGAGACACAGAATCCGAAGTGGGCTCCAGGCTCCGAGCCATCAGCCCAGAGCCCGACGCGGGGCTCAAACCCACAAACTGCGAGATCGTGACCTGAGGTGAAGTCAGACGCTTAACCGACTGAGCCACCCAGGTGCCCCTTTGCTATTTCACGTCTGTCCCCTGAAGTCCAATCTGGGTCAGGGGCCTGTAGCACCCTCCTAACACTGGTCTTAATGATGGTGGTCTTCAGAATTTTGGCCTCTCAGCAACATTGCCCTCTCAGTACCCAGTCATGCTCAGTAGACAGTGGGTACTCACTAAGGACTGGTTCTCTCCTGAGTTGGTTGCTTTGTGCTGGTGGGGCTGTGGCAGAGCAGAAGGCAGCTCTCCGCAGTCCAGTTCGTCAAGGTCGTATCAGGGAACTGGATGGGGGTGCAAAGTGTCCCCCAACTCATGGCTGTTGGGAGGGGCCTGGCAGAAGCCGCAAGGAACCATGTACCCCAGGCTCAGGCTCCAATACCTTTCGCCACCCCTGCCCTCTTCTCACCCGCTCCACTCCTGGCAGCTGGGGACCCCAAGCAGAACAACTGTCTCTTAAAGATGGGGTTTTGTGGTTGGGATCAGTCCCTTCCCGAATGGCAAGGACCAGGGGTTCAGGGATTTCAACAAAAGAACTCGCAAAAACCATCTCTTTATTTATCATTCCTGCCATACAACCAGTTTGCACAAGCTGAGGGTGGGTGGATTTTGCAAAGAAAAGAGCATCTGGGTATAGACCCTCCTGGAAACAGTCTAAACACACTGCTAAGGCTGGTTAGACTCGAGAAGCAATTTAACAATAAACTCTACACAATTAGAAATGTATGAAAGTGTCAAGGTGGCTGCTGGCTGGTTTCTTGCCTCCCCATGGGGGTCAGAGTTACGCCCATCAGTCCTGTGCAAAGGTCCTGGGGCTGGCCTGGGGGTTCACCCGGATTCTTCCTGGGGACAGGAACAGTCCCACTCACCCAGCAGAAGTGTGCCAAGGGACAGGCGCATGGGGGTGTGCCCACGTGCCATGGCCCCCTCAGGTTCCGTGGCTTTCAAGCATGTCTCTGCATCCTGCCTTTATGTCCTCCCTTTGAAAGTGTTCATGCAGGTATAGGTTCCTGAGAATTTGTGGATCTCCTCCAGTGCAGCCTGTGGTAGTATGCTGGGGGAGTGGGGAGGGAGAAAAGAAGAGGGTCAGTGGGGGCACCAGCCACCAGGTCATAGTAGAGCAATGGTTCCCATAAGCTGCCCCAGCCCTCTCTCCAAGCCACAAGGAAGGGCTTTCAAGTAAGTGGATAAACAATGTTTCCGAGGTAAAGGTAAAGGTGGCTGGTAGAAACAAACTTTCAAAACCACATTCTTAGCATTTTGGAGCCAATAGGTATCTGGGAGATCAATTCCCTCCACGAGCCACTCATTCAACAAATATTTGCTGTGTGGGATTGAGGAGTTAGGCAGTTACCACCTCCTCCAGGGAAACTTCCCAGATTCACCCCCAGGCCTCTCCTTGGGCTTCCCAAGCCCCTGTGCTTCCCCAACGGGCCCTGGCGGGGGGGGGGGGGGGTCCTCGCTGTTTCCTTGGCAAACCCATGCTTGGAAGATACCTCATCTCTGATCCTGGCCTGCAGTCTGGGGCTCGGCATAGAGAGGGCCCCAGTCCATTTGCTGAATCAAGTTGAAGGGCCCTGGACCACCCCAGGTGCGGGATGGGAAAGGCTCACTTCCAGCCAGAGCAATTTGGAAGTCTCCCTGGGGGCGTGGTTGTTCTGGAGTTGAGCTTGTAAAGGTTTCTCTTGGGGAAAGTGACAAGGGGGTGCAGTGCAGGGGTTGGGGGTGGGAGGCGGAAAACTAGTGGAAGATAGAACAGGAAATGTAGGCTGTGGGCTTACTGTGGAAAGCACTGAGATGTTCTAGACAAACCAGCTTTTTCCTAGAATGTTCAGAAAGGCTTCTAAGAAGCTCCCCAAGGGGTGGGGGGGATGGCAGCCCCATCCTGGTGAGGACATGAGGCTCTACCCTCCTAGGGGCTCCCAGAGGCAGCCAAGGGCATGTCAGAGCCTCAGTCAGGATGGACTAAGGGAGGCAAAGATGTGGCCCGATGAGGAAGCTTCTGGGCCTGCGGCTGGAGCCAATCCTCAGCTGTAGACACACAGCCAGAGGGGAGCCCGCGTTCCTGGGAGCTGATGTCTGATGAAGGTACTCGGGCGCTTCACTTCCCGGAAAGGCCTTTCAGGTCAGAGGGGTCGGTGAGCTGGGGGTTCGAGGCGGCAGATGGCTGGAGGCCCAGAGGAACCAGAGCCCACGGTCGCTGGGGCTCCAGGGTCGAAGCTCTCCCTGACGCCCTGCGTTCAGCTGGGCACCTAGAATGGCCCCTTCATTGTGGGACCAGGATGGGCAGGGTGTGCTGCTCAAAGTCTAGAAAGTTCTAGGAAATGTGATGCCGGGCCAATTCTGAAGGAGGATGATCTCTTCTTGAAAGCCTACCTCCTGAGGTAGTCTGTTCTGGTACCTCCCACCTGACTACTCCTGGGGCGTTTCTGTGAGTCCCAAACATTGCAAACCCTGTTTCCCCCCACTAGATTGAACTTCCTGAACACGGGGGCCAAGTACTGGTCTCGGGAACAATGGTTCTCAAAGTGTGGCCCAGGAACCCTTGGGGGGGGGTACCCGAAATCTCTTCAGAGGTTCAACTGTTTTTGTAATAACCCCAAGACATATTTGCCTTCGCACGCTCTTCTCTCACAGCGTGCAGCTGAGTTTTCTGGAGGCTCCGTGACATGTGACATCACAGCCGATTCAAATCAGAAGCAGATATAAGAAATCCACTTGTCTTCAATTAAGTCAGGCAATAGAGAAAGAACTTCCCCCAAATGCAAAACAACACCATTCTTCCTACTCCATATTTTTTGGAAAATACACTTTTTATAAAAATATCACATTTATAACAAGGTATGGATTTATTACCGCTGCCTATCAATCAATCAATATTTTAAATCTAAACACA
Source organism: Leopardus geoffroyi (assembly GCF_018350155.1). Lineage (NCBI taxonomy): Eukaryota > Metazoa > Chordata > Mammalia > Carnivora > Felidae > Leopardus > Leopardus geoffroyi. Next base: position 9,313,580 of record NC_059328.1, read on the forward strand.
TACATAAACGTTGTAACAATTTTTCTCAGTTTTAATTTCCCATACAGTTACTAATAATAGATACGACACATCAAAAAAGGTCCCTGGGTTCTTCTAATTGTTAAGATCGTAAAGGAGTCCTGAGACCAACGCTTTTGAGAACCACTGCTCCCTACGAAGTGTGGGAAGTCCCTGGGACACAGGTCACCACCGCTGGTTTTCCTGCCCACAGCAGACATAAGTAATCGATCACATGTGTATTTTCTCCTCCTGCCGCCTCTTCCCCGCCAGCATTCACCAGCGGAAGGGGAAACAGCCAGCATGAACGTGACCCAGAACTTTCTCCCCCAGCCCGTACCTTTTCAAGATAATGAGGGCATGCATCGTCCACGGGAGAAGGAGGAGCGCCTGATTCAGCTGCACGGCTTCCACCGTCCTCCGGGCCACAGTCTCCGGCTTCAGCGGGGGGAAGAGGTTGGGGAACCTGGTACAGGGAGAGACAATATGGGTTTCTCCTAGAGAAGCACGCACTTCTGCTGACCATCTCCGTGGCTAACATCCGCGGGCCGTCCCTCTGGCTTTTCCTGTTTGGGAGACTCGAGTCCCCTTTGGAATATTCTCCCCGCCCCTGCCTGCTTCCCCAGAAATGTCGGGAGTTCCTCCTTCCCCTTCTTCCCAGTGGGTCTCGCCTGGAGAATGGAGGTCTTGTAGCCCACCCCCTGGGAACCATTCTTCAAAATGCTTCCTTTAAAATGTCTTTTAAAATGTCACCCAGGGGCGCCCGGGTGGCTCAGTCGGTCAGGCATCCGACTCTTGATTTTGGTTCAGGTCATGATCTCACGGTTCATGAGCTCGAGCCCCATGTTGGGATCTGCACTGACAGTGTGGAGCCTGCTTGGGATTCTCTCCCTCTCTCTCTCCCCCTCCCCTGCGCACTCTCTCTCTCTCTCTCTCTCAAGATAAATAAACATTAAAAAAAGTACAAACATGTCACTCAGATCCTGCTGCTGCCTGGCTCAGACCCTCTTCCAGCACTGTCCTGGGCCCTGCCCACTGCCTGACCTGTCTCCCTTGTCACTCTGCTCCCGAAATCCAGGCCAACCTTTCTGTTTCTGTCGCTTCAGCTCCCTGCCATCTCAGGGCCTTTCGCCAGCTGTCCCACCAGGGAGGGTTCTCGGCCCATCCTCTCTGGGTGGCCTCTGATCTCCTCCCCCTGCTAATTTCCTTGACCGCATTTACCACGTGGCCTTGCCTGTCTGCTTGTTTGCTTGTCCGTGGCCTGTCTCCCCTGTCAGACTGTGAGTGCCACAAGGGCAGAGGTCTGGTTGGTCTTGCTCCCTGTTTTAGCCCCCGGTGTGCAGTGCCTGGCATATAGTGGGTGCTCAATAAACGCTTCGCTGAACCGATGAACCCGGAACAACTTGCCGCTCCCCGAATGTGCCCTGCTCGGCCCGTCTGGAGGTGGGGGTCTGCTGGGAATACCCTTCTCTGCCCCGCTGGCTGGTCCCCTCCTTGATTCATTGATTCAATGAGCTGGTCAAATGTTTACAGAGTGCCTTCCACGGGGTTGGTAAATGAATGAATGATTGAATAAGCGGGCACCAGGGAGCTTTCTCGTGCCTGTTCAGAGGCCTCTGACCTGAGCCCCGCACAGTGACGATGCTCCCTAACTGTCAGGCCTGAGCTAAATCCAACAGGCACCATTTGGTCCAATTCGTAGAGAAGGGAGCTGAGGCTCTGGGGAGATGGTGGGGCCCTAAGGGCTCAAGCCAGGCCAGCACGAGCCCCGGGCCAAAGCTCTGTCCCCCTCCTCACTTGCAGCTTGTCCTCCCATCCTTGGTGGGCCTGTAGGCGCAGGGCTGACCTTGATCCCACGAAGTGCTTGTGCTCAGGTACCAGGGGCACTTAGGGTGATGAATCTCTTGGAGCTGATGTCACCTTGGGCAAAGGCAACTCTTGGGACCCCAGCACGGGCCCGGTTGGTCTCAGAGAACCCGTGGATCTCCCCCCACACCCTCCTGGCCACGAGCTTCCTCTGCTATCTTAACGTGCAGCTAAGGTGCTCACAGCCCTGCAGTCTGGAAGGACGGCCACCGGGAGCCTGCAGAGATGAATGTGTTGACGAGCCCTATAGACATGGCGGACAGTCTGGTTTTCCAGCCACGACCAGGGCCCGGCCTACTTGCTATGCAGGGGAAGGGAAGACAGGATGGATAGGGCCAAGCTCTGTGGGGACAGGGGGGCCCTTCCTAGCAAGACCCCTGCAGGGGAGCCTGACCGAGGAGGCCGGTGCCTCTGCTGGAGGGACTTTCTCCTTTCCCTCCTGGTGGGTAGGATGGGTATATAGGGAGCTATTACTCCCACGGAGGCCATGCAGACTTGCAGAATAAGCGAGTTCGGCCCATGTCCATCTGTGTGGCCTTGGGCAAGTAGCTTCGCTCCTCTGAGCCTCAGTTCCCACGTCTGTGCAGTGCGGACAGGAGCTCCCTCACGGGGTTGCTGAGGGCCACGTGTAGCAGCGTTTGTAAAGTGGCTGTTGCGGCTGGGACATGGAACAAGATCAATAAATAGCAACTTGCAAACAACAGCACCTACATGGCCGTTCTTGCCAGAAAACCCATCAGTTTTGTCCTAAACATCTGTCTCTACATCCCTTTAACACTGGGAAGCTGTTAATCATGGTTGGACAGGAAACCAATGCTTCTCTTCTCTTCTTTCTTTCTTTCTTTCTTTGTTGCTTTTCTTTTAGGGAATGGAAGTTGTTTACACATCAGTCATCCTTTTATGACCCTTCCCCCCAAACCTCGGGGCTCACCTGCACAACCACAGGTAACTAACATTCCCCTAGTGCTTACTACGTGCCAGGCAGGCTAGGTGATTCACATCTAGGAGCTCAGCTAAGCTGTGAAGAAGGGAGTACACTTTCAATCCCTTCTTAAAGATGAAACCAAGGCATAGAAAAGCTGAGTCACCTGTCCAAAGTCACACACAGCTGTGATTTGGTCCTTGGCTGTTTGGGCCCAACCTCCGAACCACTGTAGAAAAATGTCGCCTTTCCTTGAAGTGATAGAGAGGAAACGGCCAGAAGATGAGACAGGAACACCACGCGAGAGGTCTGCTGATGTCCTGCCTACTTCTGTGCCCTGGAGCCCACCTGAAACCCAGGATTGCCCCTGCTGTTCTTCCGTCCAATAGGCATTTACTGAGCACCTCCTGTATACCCAGAAGAAAAGAAACCGGCCCAAAGTGGTATGGGGGGGGGGCCGGCAAGCCAATAGGGAACATCAACGGTCATTAATCCCACCTCCTCTAAATACAGAATCCGTGATCATCTGCATGTGAGTCAGGTGGAAATGTGGATTTCCCTGGCACACGAAAGGTATGATCTGATAGGAAGATTAATCACATCTGTGTTCATGGAGATGTTCACTGTCAGTTAAGGACAAAAAGAGCAGCCGTTCATTACTGAACATCTAGCATGCCGGGCTTTGCACCAGATGCCTCACATGTATTATTTGTAATCCTCCCAAAGATCCCCGAGGGAAATATTATTTCCACTGTTTTACAGATGAGCAAAGTAAAGCATACAGAGGTAGCAAGACTGGCTCAAGATTTCACAAATGTAGAGAAGGAGGGATGACCAAACCAGTCTCAGTAATAACAACCAAGGGGGACTGAGTGATTCCCACATGGCTCGTGCTGTGCTAAATGCTTTCCACCAGCTGTCTCATTAAATTCTCACGGTGAACCTCCACGCCACCTTCGTGCATGGAAGAACCTGTTGTGTATAATTTAGAAGGCAAATCTGTTATTATACGCTGCATTGCAAAAGCAAGGAAAGTAGCTGTTGGATAATTCTCCATTGTCACCTGTCTCTAACTTTGTGCCCCTTCATGACTGTACATCATTAGAGCACCATTATTGGGGACTTACTATAGACACATGCAGTGTTCCATGCCAGATCCCATTTTATCCTTATCACAGAACCCTAGACGTGGGCATCCTCATCGTCCCGTTTTATTTTATTTTAACGTTTACTTATTTTTGAGAGAGAGAGCATGAGCAGGGAAGGGACAGAGAGACAGGGGGACAGAGGATCCAAAGTGGGCTCGATGGGGCTCTGCGCTGACAGCAGCAAGCCCGATGTGGGGCTCGAATTCATGAGCTGTGAGATCACGACCTGAGCCAAAGTCGGGCACTCAACTGACTGAGCCACCCAGCCACCCCACTCACCTTCCTGTTTTACCGATGAGCAATGAAGGCTACAGTGGGAACTAATTGGACCCAGGATCAGATGGTACAATACAGGTATAAGTGAGTCAGCACCACAGGTGGCTGGCTCCAAAGCATGAGCTCTCAACCAATAGTTCCCATTCCCCTGGAGTCCCATTGGCCTAGAGGACAGGGGGTTGGGCTTCAGTCTTTCTTTAAATTGAGCTATAATTTGCATACATATAATTATGCACATAATTTGCATAAAAAGTTGAAATAAATCTTAAGTGTGTGGCATGATTAATTTTTACCTATGTAACTGCCACTTGGATTGGGAAGAGAGAGCATTTTAAAATATTCTAGAAAGTTCCTTTGTGCTTCCTCCCAGGCTATGTCCCCGCCCCTCCAGAGATGGCCACTATCCTAATGTCTATCACCTTGGCCTCGTTTTGCCTGTGATAGAGTTTCCTGTAATGCCTTCATGCAGAAGGCACTCTTTGAAAGCGTCTGGCTTCTTTTGCTCAACGTAATACTTTCGAGATTGATCCATGCTGTTCATGTGTTAACACTGTTCTCTTGGGGAGTGTTCCACTGCGCGCATGTGCACTGATACTTTGTAAGAGCTCCCTGACCTGAGAAGCAAGACCCTAAGCCACTACAGTGTCCCACGGCCTCGCACATAGAGAATCGGGTATGAGACCACAAAGCCAAACAGAACGGGCTTCCGCGATATTTTTAAATTTTAGCTCTCTCTGTGCATACTAAGCACGTCCCTGGTCCGAGCCCCTGTGGGACTTGGCTGAAGGGAGGGGAGTCCCCCGCTCACTGACCTGACCCTCATACCCTGGAACATCTCGGTGCTGGTGTGGAAGGGCAGCACGGTGGTGGCACTGACTCCGGGACAGTCCAGCAGCCCCAGGGTCAGGCTCTCCATGAAGGCGAAGGCCGAGGCTTTGGACGTGCAGTAGTCGATGGCACCGGGGATGGCAGACAGCGCCAGCACGGAGTTGAGACACACGATGTGGCCGTTCTGCAGCTCCAGCATGCGCGGCAGGAAGGCCTTGGTGGTCTGAGGGTGGGTGGGAGGTCAGTGTGGAGCTGCCGCGGGCTCCAGCGGCCCCTCTGAAACCTCTTCTGGGGAGCACGACCACCCCGGGCACAGGCACCACTCCACGACTGAGCTCTCCTGGGACAGGAGGGGAGGGGGCCGAGGCCCGCCCACCGTAGGGCACCAAGCTCCGCATTTCTGTACGTCCAGATGTCTCCGGGGGCTGGGCGGTCATTGCTCTTATCTGGCCACCTTGCCTCCGGACATCCCCCCGGCCTGAGCCCAAGCCCCGGCGAGCCTCTCCCCACCCCCCTACAGCAGCCGGGAGGGCAGGAACATGTCACTGTCACGCCCAGGGCCGGCTGTGGCCCAGGACGGCCCTTACCCAGAACTGGCCCAGGGTGTTGATGTGCTGGGACTTGAGAAGGGCGTCATCGTCACTGTCCATCAGGCTCTTCCCGTGGACCACGGCAGCATTGTTCACCAGGATGGTGATGTCGCCCACCTGTGGGCAAGGGGGCCGCGGGGCTGTTAGGGCAGCCGGTCCCGGTGGCCTGCACCCACAGGGGCGGGGCCTGCCCCCTCGACACCGGCTGTGTGCCCCTGGACAGCCACATCATCTCTCTGAGCCTCAGTCTGGATTTGTGAGATGGAGCTGATGGCCGTACCGGGGTTGATCTGAGGGTCAGAAATACTTCGTGGCACACAGCATGTTTACGATAAATGAGGTTATTGCTACACAGAAGCACTTAACGTTCACCACGGGCTAGATAGCAAACAGGATGGGTTTTGCTCTTGTGGAGCTCACTGATACATTCACCGTGAACAGATGGCTGGAGTCAGGAGAAGGATCCTCCCAGAGGGCGATGGGACTTTTGCCCCCCAGAAACTCACAAGGTTTCTTCCAAAGGGGACAACAGGCGATTACTTCTGTTATGTAATCAAGCCACACACCTAATCCCTGCCCCAAAGAACACACACGCACACACACACACACACACACACACACACACACAGACGCATGCACGTATACACTCACGCACACGGACATGCACACACAGCTTGGGCCAGCTTCCGGGACAGTCCCCAGACATGCCCCGAAAACAGCCATTTTGCCATTCGCAACGCTCTCTCCCAGGCCAGGCAGGTGAGAGAATGTTCTCTTTGGCTATTGTGTCTTGTGTCCAGCTGAACTCAGGACAGACCCTCCTGGGCACTTACCTTCTCCCGGACAGCTTTGGCCGTCTGGTATACCTCCTCCCGGTTGCCTACATCACAGATGAAGTAGTGGCACTCGGTGCCCATCTGCCGAATCTCCTCTGTCGTCTCTTTCAGGCATTTCTCAGTCCGGCCCCAGAGAACGATCTGGAAGGAGAGGATGGCAACACCAAACAGGTGGTGATTAAATGACCCATCGTAATTCAATGGTGGGCAATGGAAATTCAGCAGTTTGCCCGAGTAATTGGCAAGTCAAGTAGCTAGCCTCCCCGATTGCATCCAACGACAGCACACCAAGCACATTAACAATATGACTTTCTGAACCGAACGGACAGTTACTGAGCCCATTTACGACCAGTGGATGGATGCATTATTTACAAGTGTCTCTTAATGTTTATTTATTTTTGAGAGAGAGACAGAGACAGAACATGAGCGGAGGAGGGGCAGAGAGTGAGGGAGACACAGAATCTGAAACAGGCTCCAGGCTCTGAGCTGTCAGCACAGAGCCCGACATGGGGCCAGAACTCACAGACTGCAAGATCATGAGCTGAACCGAAGACACTGAACCAACTGAGTCACCCGGGCTCCCACACAAGTCTTTCTTACACATTCCTTTCCACAGGACGCCTCCCACCAACAGATTCTAGTTACCCTACACAGTCTGGAGTGACAGCACTCCTGTATGGTGTTCCAAAATGTTCTCAGGAACAAGCTGGCCTTCCCACCCAGCAGGTCTAGAGCCAGGTTTATGAGCACCAGCCTCCAGAATGGACTGGAAGGTCTTGGCCATGAGGCCCACAGAGGTGAAGTGGACTCCCCACCTAGCTGTGGCCCCACTGGGAAGGAGGGCACGAAGAGAGGCACCCAGGCTCCCACTGAGAAAGAAATGCTGCCGTCCCCACAGGCAATAAATGTGGGACCCATTGCACTAGGAGGAGACCCTGGCGGGGCCAATGAATGGACTCCTAACAGTGTTGGACAAACTTATGAATGGCTGGCCATAAAAGGCTCAGAAGAGAAGGCTGGTTCACTCTCAACCTTGACCCCAGCGAGAACAACCCACCTCCCCATGACATGATGTGTCCCTGGGTCCAGAGAGGCCCCCGTCGGTAAAAAGGTTGGAAGACAGGGAACTAAGAACCTTAATAAAATTCAGCTCTGGCAGCACAGGGCAATAGAGGCAGGGGCTGGAAGGCATCGGAAAAAGGAAGAGATGGGGTTTTCCCAGGGATTAGTCTAATGGGTTTCTATTTTCATTTCTTCCTTCTAAAATTGTCAATGAAACTCCTCCTTGAAAAATGAAACCCAACATGGTACCCCGTGTGTGAAACTAGGTTTCTTCACAAGGAAGACGTTCCAGGTCCAACCACAGGTTTTTCCCTCTAGAAGAAACTAACGAGAACAGGAAGGCCGTGTTGGGTAAGCAAGCGTTTTCAAGTGAAGGCTACCGAGGTGGCTCCAATCACACCAGCCCAGAACCCGATGGATTTCTCCAGTCCGCTCTGTGACACAGTAGAGAGAAAAGTCACACAGACTAGTTGGAGGTGGGAACGGTTTTATCAACTGTAGACCTTAAAATCTCAGAACTTTCACTTAAGCAGAAAGGGTCCCAAAGGGAGTAGCTGGAGGGATACACAAAAGACCTGGTGTGCTCCCCCACCCCCAAACTTTCTGGAATGTACAAATCACCTGAATAAAGCAACGGGCTTTATCTTATTAGGAAAGGAAACGAAAAGAGCTGGTGGTCTCCAACGGACCTGCTTTTTCTACTAGTGCTTTAGATACTTTTGAAAATTTACAAAAAATGTTTATTTATTTTGAGAGAGAGAGAAAGAGAGAGAGAGAGTGGGGAGGGGCAGAGGGAGAGAGAGAATCCCAAGCAGGCTCTGTGCTATCAGCGTAGAGCCCAACATGGGGCTCGATCTCACAAACTATGAGGTCATGACCTGAGCCAATCTCAAGAGTCAGACGCCTAACCAACTGAGCCACCCAGGCGCCCCTGAAATATTTTTAAAAAGAAAATAAAACTGTTTTTTCAACCCCTGAAACATCCCTGGGAAGGCCAGTTTGAAGACCCCACCTAGTCCAACCGCTTTATTTCTTATAATTAAGTCTTAAAATACAGGAAGTGTTTTACAAGGAAGGATTCCATCAGTGGCTCTCCATGACCACAAAAGTCCTTTAAGGGCAAACGGACTGCAATTAGACAGTCTCCAAGGGACACTTTCTTGTCTATTGAACTAAAAACAGACTTAGAGTGTGTTCCTTCAGGGGAGGCAGTGAGATTCACTTCAGGAAGAAGAAAAAAACCATCTCTTGTGGGAAGGCAATTGGGTGTAAGCATCCTCCACTCCACCAAACCTCACCCTTGCCTTGTAGTGCTTGTCACCCAAGTTTCTTTCCATCCTCCCTTGTTACCCCATCTGCCTATCTGTCCATCCACCCATCCATCCATCCATTCACTCATCCATCCATCCATCTACCCACCCAATCCATCCTTCTTCCCTTCCTCCCTTCCTCCCTCCCATCCATCCATCCATCCATCTACCTACCCAATCCATTCTTCTTCCCTCCTTCCCTCCCATCCATCCATCCATCCACCTCTCTTTTCTTCCTTCTACTCACCCTCTCCCACCATCCAACCACCCTCCATCTAATTCTGACTATGTCAGCCTGAGGTGAAGGTGATCTTTGGCCTCTTTTCTCCTCCCCTAGTCCCTGCTCAACCCTATCCCACCTCCAGCTCCTATGGGGAACAGGGCCACGGGGTTTGCACCGTTCCCTAGGGTCTGGCAGAAGGCAGTGCCTCTGAGGACTCTGAGAATTTCTGGACAAGTGGAAAGAGAAGGGAAGTGTAAAGCTGGGGTGGGTGTTGGCAGGTGCAGGGGTTCTAGGAGCACAAGCGAGCCCCTCAGAGGGTCTGGGGCAGTAGTACACACAGGAGGCCTGTATTCTGGGAACCTTGGGTTGCTTCTCAGCACACACAGGTGTGCATGGGGTTCCAGCAGAAGGGGCACCAGGGACTCCTGGCCGGATTAACTAATTCTTCCTGATCCCCCCCCCCACCCCAGTTCTCAGGTAGGGCAAGGAGGGTTGGGTCTAACCCCGCCTCCGGTCTGCCCAGGAAACCAGCCATCAGGAAACCAGGGAGGCCAGGACTGTCCATGTGGCTGGAAGAAAGCCCTGAAGAGGGAAACAGGGACTGGGGGAAAGGGGGCAAAGGGAACGCTGTGTCCACTCATTTCCCGTGGGCAGGGGACACATCCAGGCGGGGCCATTTCCTTTTCGGGGTCTGTTGAGGATGCCCTGGTGGGCTGGCTTCCTCATGCTCTGTGCTCAGAGCCTCCAGCTTTCCCTGGGCACAATGACAGGGCTGCTTGCTGCCCGCCCCACCCCCCCTCCAACCCCACTGGGCTGGGAGCCCCCTGAGGGCCCTCAATCCTGGCTTGTTCATTTTCACATTCTAGGGCCCAGCACGGCACATGCTGTTTGCTGGGTGAATGAATGACAGTTCACCTGCCACAGGTGGGACGGGCAGGGAGGAGGTATGAAGGCTGAGACCACCCCATCCTCCTTGATGGAGCCACGAAGGTCCTAGAACCCTCAACACAGAGTCCGCTTGGACCAAGATTCAGTGAGACCCAGATTTCCCCAGTGCCTCAAAACCACCCTGGGGCTGTGCTATGATGTGAAGAGTCACATCTGAGGTTGAGACCCTTGAAGGGGGCAAGGGGTTACTCTCAGATGGAAAAAGAGGCTCAGGGCCATGCATGGGTGCCTCACTGGTGGCCACGGGCGGGTCCTCTGGGGATGGGAGGGCTTCACCTGTGCCTTGCTGGCTTCTCCTTCTCCAGTGCCCTGCCTGGACCCCTCTGGGGACCCAGAGTTGCTGACCAGGAAACCGGCAGATTTAGCCCAGCAGGTCTGCCCACACGGTCCCTGCCCGGAGTCAGCTGGGGGTGACTCCGGACAGCTGACAGGACAAGAGTCCCACCCGGTGTCAGAACGGAGGAGAGGACAGGCAGGCAGGAGGCAGGGGTCTGAGAGGGGCGTGGGGTGAACAGGAGAGGAGGGTGCAGATTGACGAGCTCGTGGAACTCCAGCCGGCCTCCTATGAATAAACTCCCAGGACAGGAAGCAGCTGGTGAAGGCCAGCGGGCCCGGGATTCACTCTCAGGCCTGGTTGATAAAATGAGGGTTCAGGGTGACTCCACACTGGCGGCCTCCCAGCCTCTCTGGGGCCAACGGTTAGCTCTTGTCCTTCAGGCTGCAGGGAGGGAAGGGGACCAAGACATCCGGCCCCTCTCAGGCCACGGCCGCCCTGTCCGGCCCAGGGTCCCTGCCCTCCTCTCCCTCAAAGCTGCCCTCACCGCAGCTCCAGCCAGCCTGAGCCCGAGAAGCCCCAGAGTTGAAGGCCACTGTTACCCACTTCTCACAGCTGAGGAGACCATGAGGCCAGAGGTCAGAGGTCCGCGGGTCCAAGCCCTGCCTGCTCCCCAGGTCCCTGGCTCTGCCCCTTTGGGGCTCCCACCCGGCACAAGGTGGCTGTCTGTTTGGATCTCTCTCCCCATCGTGAGGATGAGCGAGGAAGCTCACGGTTACAGGTTGACCCTCAGGCATCACATGCTGAACTTGGCCCCCAGTGTGCTGTCCTCGCCATTTCCCATCTACATCTTGTCTCCTGGATAAATGTCATTCATTCCAAGTTCCCTGTGACCCTACCTAGTGCCCAGCACGCTGTTCTCCTTTGCTTTAAATGCCAAGCCTACTTGTGGACTCCTATTCATCCTGCAGAACCCTGCTTGAATGCCCCCTTGGTTGTGAAGCTTCTCTGGCTGCTCCTTCTATCCTTCAATAACACACAATAATCCACAATAACAACATCATGACACAACAGCAAGTATCTAGTGAGCACTTTCCATAGGCTGGGTACCCTCCGTATGTTTTCTCCTTTCATCCTTACAATTCCATGAGTGGGTATGGTTACTCTGTCCATCCTGCAGGTGAGGCTCAGACAGGTAAAATGACTCGTCCAGGGTCACACCACTGGTGCAGTGTAGTGTGACCCGAGACTCACATGCCCAACTGCCAACACTGATCTTTGTGCGAGAACACCCCTGCCTCCCCCGCAAGCTTGCAAGGTCCTCTGGGGAATCCCATCCATTCTATCCATCTGGTAACCTCAGCACCCAGCAAGAGTAAAAGCCAACTAACACTGTCACATGACATTGGCCCAGGGAGGTCTCTAGAAAAAAATCTGCTGGCCAGAGAACAGTGAGGGACTCTTCTCCACCCAGCCTTGCCTTCTTTGCCCAGAGATGCTTGCATGCAGGCCTGCACTTGGCATTCATTGCTGGAGTTCAGCTGCAGAGAGCACAGTCCCCCTCCCCAGTGACGTGAGCTGGGTGGTCTCCGGGCGGATCCCAAGAGGAGCATCTGTTTATAATCGGCGGCCCCGGAAAGATCTAAGTCCCTCGGAAGGTCTTTGGCAGAACAGCTCATGTCTCACGGGTCCCATGTCTTGGAGCGAAGCGATGCTGAGTTGGTTTCCCAGAAGGAAGAAAATACCCACCAGAGACCCCAAACCATGGCAGGGAAGGGGGGTGGGTGGGAGGGTCACGGTTTTGAGGGTGCACAGCTCTCCTCCACTCTTAGCACCTCCAGCGGGAGGACGTTCATAAAAATCCATTCTCAGAGCTTCATGTGGCCCGCAAGGGGTGCGGGATGGTGACGCTGGGAGCACGGACACGTACTGTCCAGCGGAAGTTAAATTTTAAGCTCTCTTCTCTTTCACAGTCCTGCCTGTTTCCAAAAAGAGACCCCCTATCTTTTGAGAAGAGTGGCTGAGAACACAGGCTCAGGAGCCAGAGACTGCTGGGCTCAGTTCTCTGATCTACCCCTCAGAAGTTACATGAACTTAGACACCCACTGAACCTCTCTATAAATTAAGGTTATGAATTTCAAAGGGTGGTTGGGAAGATGAAGAAAGGACATGACAAATGCTCGCTATTATTATTATTCTTATTATTAACCCAGGAACATAAATAGATCTCTGCTCGCAGAAGATCCCACTCTCCCCCCATAAAACTGGGGTCACCGGGGTGACAGATGCTTGGAAGACCGGGGCTTCATTGCCTTGTTTCTAGACACAGCCTCAACTGGGGCCGCACTGCAGAATCTTAGAGACCTCTCCATTTCCATCCTTCCACTCGACTTACAAGACCCTCCTTTGTCCACAGTCCTGGGCCCACGAAGGTGGACACCAGTGTCAAAACCGTCCAAGGATTTCCGGAGACAGGTGTTCCCGCTGAGCTCCGGGAACCGTGGGGGAATCTAGCGAGGAGCCTCCAGGGCTGCTGAGGGGTGGGAGGCTTGGTAGACGGGGTCCCTGCTCCGCCCCCCCCCCCCGCCCGGGTCATTCAGAGCACTGTCACTTTTATTCGTCTTCTAGAACAGCCATTTCTATACAGATTCCGTTGCTACAAAAATAAAACGAAGTTTGAATACTACCGCTCTGGATCCTTAGCCCTTTCTTCTCTGGAACGGAAGCTTTTTCTTTTTTTTTCTAGGAATGAACCCCAACCAGCTGCCTCCAGCTCTCACCCATTGGGAGTGCTGGGCGGTCACCCCCAACAGGCAAGCAGCCCACCTTGTCTTTCAAAGACAACCCTTCAGAATCCATGACAGTGATGGGATACTCCCTCGAGACATTTCAGATTTTCTAATCTTCCCACCTCCCCCCCTTCCCCGAGAGCCCCGTTTCTGCCCTCAACATGCACCCGTTTGCACCCTGCCCTTTGCATAGCCTCCGGTTCGCTGTCTGTGTCCCCGCCGCTGATGTGTGACCCCAGCGGGTCAGAGGGGGCAAAGGCACTGGGCCTCCTTGCTGGGGGCTCAGGCCAGAGGCGGCTCCCCCTTCCTGTCCCCGTGCTGCCGAGCTGCCCGAGTGACAGGCAGGGCAGGCTCGCGCTGGCTTCGCTCCCTGTTTGGGCCTGCCCAGAATGTTCTGGCTACCGCCGGCTCAGCTGTTGGAGCGGACTGTTAGGAAGCTCCTCAGATTAGATCAGGCAGCAGTGTCCTCCTCCCACGAGTCCCTGACCACAGCCTGGAGCCGGACAGAGACTTCCTCCCGCCGAGGTCCGCCTGGAACTGGCCCGTGGGAGCCACGGGAGAACCACGCAGGTCCCCACCCAGCCCTCTGGCAGCTCTAGGAGGGGGGCCCCAGGCCCAATCCGAAAATGAGGAAACTGAGGCACGGAGGGGCTGTGTGATATGCCCGAAATGACTCAGCTGGTAACGGTACAGCCGGAACTCCAACCCGCTGGGTCTGATGCCCAGTCCTGTGCACTCGGCCGCCGAACTTCACCTGCAGAGTGAAGAGCCAAGTGACCCCATAAAGGGCCACATGTATGCACTGCACAGCTGTCACCGAGTGCACACCACATGACAAGGGCTGGACGGCAAGGCGTCCACCTCCCGGGAAGCCGCTGCCCTGTGACCGTGTAGCACGTGGCCCTGCTGACCAACTATGTGCCACATGGGTGACAGTAAATGATCCTCAACACTTGGCGAGGCTACCGGGGGCCTTTAGAGGCTGAGGTGGGAGAACAGGTGAGGACAGGACCCACTGTCCCTGAGCATAGGTCAGCACAGTGGCCGGGGGAAGTCGGCGGGGGGGGGGGGGGGGGGGGGGGGGGGGAAGGGGTGTGCCAGGAGCATCCCTGGTTCTCCCAGCGGGCAAGGAGAACGGGACTCACTGCTGCCACTGCTAACGTTTCTCGGGCGCTCGCTGTGTGCCAGGCCCTGCTCTAGGCACTGTAGATGAGGTCCTCACTACTGCCCGCAGAGGGGCATAACAGCTTGACTCGTGCCCACCCTCCCCAAGAAATTACGTCCAATTCCTAATCCCTGAGACCCATGCGTGTGACCTTATTTGGGAAAAGGGTCTTTGCAGATGTAATGAGTTAAGGATCTTGAGATGAGATCACCCTGGATTAGGGTGGACCCTAAATCCAATGACAGGTGTCCTTAGAAGAGACAGAAGGGAGACACACAGAGAAAAGAGGGGAGAGCCCTTCCAGGGGGCAGCCATGTAAGTGTGGTCCAGGAGAAAGGAAGGAAGAAGGCTAGGCCATCTTGGAGCTGGTGGAGTGGAGTCCCCAGGAGAGGGTGGCAGCATGGACAGGTTCAGGTAGAGTCCAGTTACATACTGCCCTTGACCTCTGGGACCAAGAATATGTATTTGATCCATAAATAACATAGGGCCACTAGAGGCTTTTTTTTTTTTTTTAACAGTTTTAGGTTCACAGCAAAATGGAGCAGGAGGCACAGAGAGTCCCTACATCTCCCCTGCACCCCCTCAGGCACAGCCTCCCCGACTACAACGTCCCCCATCAGCGTGGTACACTTGTTACAACTGAGGAACCCACACTGACGCGCGTGAGGTCCCTATGCCTTTTCCAGAATGCCATACGGTTGGAATCACAGTATATGGTTTTTTCAGACTGGTTTCTCGCACTCAGTATATACATTTAGGGTGCCTCCGTGTGTCTTCGTGGCTTGATGGCTCATTTCCTCTTAGTGCTGAATAGGATCTCATTGCTTGAATGTTTCAGTTTATTTATCTGTTCACTTAATGGAGGGCCTCTTGGTTGCCAGTTTTGACAGCAATGAACAAAGACGCCATAGACATCTCTGTGCACATTCTTGCTTTCTGACTTTCCAGATCTCTTCTCGGACACACATCTCCCTCCAACAATGGAAGCCCTACATCCATGAGGACAGGGGCACCGCGCCCCCCACCCCGCGACACACACACACACACACACACACACACACACACACACGCACACCTAACACTTTCACCTGCCAAGAGCCATGTCTTCAGCAACTATTCAGAAACCAAGTAGGACAACTGGGCTAAGTCCCCATCTCATCCCAGGGTGTGATTCTTGTGACTCTTTTTGGTTCCAGGACCACTGGGAAAACCTCCTCAAAGGGAAACTATCTCAAAGGCTGCCTCTAAGGCAGAGCAGAACAGCTTCTCACTTCCAGCCCGAAACTCAGGGGCTGATGTTTCTTTTCACAAACACTAACAGCCTACAAGCCCGGCCCAAGGGTTGCACCTCCTTCTGTCTACCCGTAGACCACACTTGGCAAAACCCAGGAGTGGGAAAACTCAGGCCAGAATTGCTAGCTGACACCTCATGACCTTTGCCCCCGTTCCCGCATCTGGACCTCCCTCCGGGGGCCGTTGCAGAGAACACCAGGTGACCTTGAGATGCAGGTGCCAAGAAGGGGAGGAGAGCCAGCGGTTACAGGCCACTCTCCAGCATGGTGCACATCTCCAGCATCACCATTCTGAGAAATGGGACCATAAGTGCCGTGCGTGCATGAAGCTCAGACAGGCTAAGTAATTCATGCAGGCTGTGCAACCAGAAGTTTCAAAGCAGCTTCAACCTAGACCCCAAAGCCAAGTTCTTTCACTGCTCCCTGTCCTGACTCACTCACTCGCTCACTCACTCGCTCACACATTCAAGGGGGCTTACTGAGTGGTGACCGCATGCCAGGCAGTGCCGGAAGCTCTGGAATACAGCAGGAAAGTTCTTTCCCCTCTCCTGGCATTTGCTCTCACGAGTGTACGGGGGAGATGGGGAACAATGAACATAGGAACAAATGCAATACATAAGGGTGGCCAAAAGTGCACGGAAGGAGAGGGAAGCTTGGTAGGGGGGAGGCTGGATGGAATGATCCCCGGGTGGGAGTGGTATTTACTTGGAAGGGGGACAGGGAAAGCCTCTGTGATAGGATAACATTTGGGCAAACTTGAGGGAAGTCAAGGAGGGAGGGATGCAGATATCTGGGGCAAGGGCCTTCCAGGCAGAGGGAGCAGCCAGTGCAAAGGTCCTGGGGTGGGAACGAGCTCAGGGTGTTGGGGTACAGCAGGGAGGCCAGGCGGCAGACATGAAGTTGAGCACTGCAGCTGTAAGGAGTGCGGGGTGGGGGTGGGGGCATGGAATTCTATTCCCAATGAGACTGGAAACCCTTCAGAGGGTCGTCACCACAGAAATGATCACTTTTGACTTGGCTTCTGGAACGAGTTCTGACTGCTGGATTAGGGGTTGGGAATGGGAGTGGGAACCAGGGCGGTGCAGGGGGGCCTGTCAGGAGCTGCTCTACAGGCGGGTGACACTTGAGGCAGATGGGGCAGTCGGGTGAAGGTTCTGGAAGAGGAGGGTTCAGGACTGGGCAGCCAGAGGAAGAGGGGTTCCAAGAGGACCCCAAAGGGTTTGGTCTGAGACGCTGGTAGAACAGTGGTCCTGCACTGAGCCTCTGAGCCTCCCTCTCCAGGGAAGGTCGGCTTTGGCAAGTCCCAGGTTCGGAGGAAGAGAAAGGTCCCGACTTCGATCCCCAGGTCCCTTCAGCATCCAGAACACCGGGCTTAGGCAAAGCGAGGGGGAGGGGTGGTGGAGAGTGCGGAAGCGGTTCCAGGTGGCGAGGGCCGCCTCCCCAGGAAGAGGGTGCCTGGATGCCGGCCAAGCAGGCCAGCTGCCCACCTAGCGCGCCCTTGGCCAGCTACCCACCTAGCGCGCCGCCGGTAAACACCCCAGTTTCCAATAACAAAGCGCCGGCCATCCCAACACCGCCCCTGACAGCGAAATGAGCCGCCGCAGCCTGCTCCGTGCAGGGAGGCGAGTCTGCGCTCACATGATGGGGTGAGGGGGTGGCAAGGAGGAGCCGCCGGGCGAAACCTCAACGGGTCTGGCAGGAGGCTCCAGGAAGTCTTTCTGAAAGCGGGCCCAGGGGCGGGCGGAGGGTGGGGGCCCGCGGGGGTCCCGGGAGGGGGTGGGGCAGGGCTGGGCTGGAGTCCTGGGTGGGGATCGGGCTGGGATCCCGTTTGGCGGACGGAAAAGGAAGGGAGAGGGTAGGGAAGAGGGCTGGGAGGTAGATGTGGAGGGGGCGGGGCGGCGCTGTGGTCCAGGAGGTGAGGAGGGTGGTGGGGTAGGGGCTTCAGGGAGGTGTCCGGAGCGCGGTTGGGGAGGGGGCGGGGTAGGTAGGGACCGGGCCGGGGACGGGTTGGGGTGCGGATGGGAAGGGGCGGGGGGACGTGGGGCGGAGGGCCAGGCTGAGGTTGGGGATGCGGGGAGGGGCGCAGAGAGGAAGGGGGCAGGGGAGGTGGGGAGGAGGGCCACGCTGGGGCTGGGGTCGCGGCGCGCGCGGGGGCTGGAAGGGGTGCCCCTCCGACCGCCGCCGGGACCGCCCGCGCTTCCTCCCCGCGGTAAACAAACGGCGTGACGTCACGGGCGCCGCTGGCCCGCGGCTGAACCCGGAGCTGTAAATGAGATGCAAGGTGCCAGCAGCCTCCAGGCCGCGAGGCCTGCGCGCCACACACGCTCCTCCGCGCCGGCCTGAGGTTACCCCAGCTGCACACACGGACAGGATGCTGCAAACGCCACCAGACATTGCAACACGCAGCCAGTCTGCTGGCCGCAGCGTGAACCCTCCGCCGCCCCCCTGGCAGGCACGGGCCCAGCTGGAGCGCGGCCTCCCTCCTTCCTCCGGAGCGTCCCCGGGGGCTGGCGGCGTCCACCCATCTGGGGTCAGCCTCTCCGCTGGGGACCCCATCCCCTGCCTCTCGGGGCGGGAGGGGGTTTTCAAAACCGAGGGCTGAGCCTCTGGGGTCAGCTCTGGGCTTTCTGCCCAACAGACTGGGGAAGTGCCTGCCTTTGAGCTCGGCTTTCTGGGAAGCTCATCCCTCTTCATGGAAGCAGAAGTGCTGGGGTGCTGGGGGCCCTTCCTCCAGGTGTGAGCAGATGCCAGCGTGTCCCGCCGGCTGCCCGCCTCCACCAGGCAGGGGACCACCGTTTGTTCCAGGCGGCTCCCAGAACGGCCCTGGCCCGCACACCCTTGGCAGCCCAGGTGTCTGAACTGCTCTTGGGAATGGCAGGCAGCCTGGCTGGGGCCGGCAGGCCAGCACTGTGCTCTGGAGTTGATTTGCTGTGTGACTTTTGGATGAGTCACTTGGCATCTCTGGGCATTACCGTCTTCCCCCCCACCCCCCCGGGGAAGTGGGAAGAATCAAAACTGGCCTCCCTGTGCCGCTGTGGGAAGGTCAAAAGTGCACGAAAGCCTCACCAGGCTCCTGGGGCTGGCTAGAAGCCTTCAGATCCGGGGCCCGATGCAGAACCTGGAGACACGGAAAGGAACCCAAGCAGGCCCTCTCTCCTCAGCCACCTACCAAACTTGCCTTCTGGATTTCCTGTGAGTGGCCAGGGCTTTGGGGACATATGGGCAAATGGTTCACTGTGCCCAAGGAGCCGCCACACTGACTCCCCTCTTTGGACCCCACTAATTCAAGTCCTTGTGGCGACTGGGGGGGGGGTGGGTGGGTAAAGAAGAAATGACTACAGATCTTTAAAAAGCAGCCCAGGATTGCAACAAGGCACCGTCCAACACCAGAGCCAATTCCAGCTTCCCTGTCACCGAAGTTAATATTTAAATCTCTCTCCCTCCCATCACCCTGTTTTATTGTCTTTACAGCATTTTGCCGCTATCTGAAATTTTAAGTTATTTCTTGCCCCCCCCCAGCACACACTTTCTAGCATAGGCTTTCGGGATGAATTCCCAGCACGTGGCATGGTCGTCAGGTGCCTGCTGAGCATGTGAGCGAACGAATGAAATCATTTTGCCTCTCCTGTGAAACGGGTGATAATGTGTCTTGAAGGGGTTCTCGGGACGGATGAAGTATGGCCCACAGGCCTCGCACGAGGAAGCCGGGCGGGGCCTTTACATGGACCGGGCTCTAGAGCCATACCCAGGGGCACGGAATGCCAGGTCACGTGCCTTCCCCTCCTGCCCTGATCAGCGGGAAACATGGCCCCAACAGACCCACTGCACGATGCAGAATGGACAGCACATCCCAACAGACGGCTGACGACCGCTAGCTGATTCACAGTTGCCTACACACCCACTCTACACATGCAAAAAAACCAAAAGCAGTCAGTACGGAAGCGTATTAGATTTAGCGGTGAAAACAATCGTGTCACAGTGGTCCCCAGTGCTCTAGGATTTATTCAAGAGCTTGTCTAAGGTGCTTCAGTGAGGTCTATAATCCCCTAGCCTCAGTTCCTAAATCCAAAGTCTCCAGAGTCCTTTTTCCCCACCCTCCTCTTAATTTGATCTATACATTTAAGCAAGTCCTCAAGGGGCCATGGACCTGAGCTATTGGGCCATCTTATAGATGGGGCACCGAGGTCCCAGAAATGTCAAGGGCCCGGCCAGGAGTAGCTGAGCTGGGACCCCAACCCTGGTAACACTTCTGCTGGTGGAGGTGAGACTATAGCTGTTGTTTTGGGAAAGACAAGACTGATTTTTCACTGGGGGAGGGGTGATTCTTTCAGCATCCCCTTCCTATCCCAGCCAGGCATCCGGGGGTCCCTGAGCTGGTGTGCCCAATAACACACAGCTGGTGCGTCCCAGGAAGACCTCCGGCTAATTAAGCATTATTTATGGCCCGGCCTCCTGAGGACAAGCTTTAAATTACTTGCAAGCTGTGCCAAGGTAACTATCTATCCTACAGGCCATTAATTAGGAATCGGTCTGATCTCTGCAGGAGGAAGGTCAAACGCCATGGAGTTGACCCTTCCGGCTGGCTGGCGTCATGCTATCAGGCTGGGGATCTGGGCCTGGAGGGCTGGGGGATTTGGGGAAGCAGTGGGACGTTTTGCGGCGGGAATCGGCCTGCTCAGCAAAGGCGAAAGGATGCTGGGAGCAAACCTTCACGGTTCTTGCCTGGCCCGGATGCTGGGCCATAAGGGGATTCCCTTCAGCACCAGCCCTGCAGAAAGAGGAAAATTCTGCTGGAAAACCAGGCTTCCCTCACCTTCCAGGAACCCGGTCTGGTCCTGCACCCTGTAGAAGCTCCTCTTTGGCTCCCTAGTGCTCTTTCAATCCAGTCTGTGGCCACCAAGTACTGGGAGGTGTCGCCCTTTACCATCTCCCATCACGCTACTCACACTTCTGTTCTAGCCGGCCCAACCGCCTCTCCCATTTTCCAGACACGGACTTCCCCTTCGCCTGGGATGTTTTCTTTCCGTGGCCTCCACCTCCTCCTTGATGTCTCGCCTTAGACCCCAGGCCGAGCCACTGCCAGCCTTCCTTCTGCAGAAGCCAGACTGCCTGGCTTCAAATCCCACGACTATTCGTGCTGTGTGATGTTAGGCAAATATTTAACGTCTCTGAGCCTTATTCTGCTCATTTAAAAAATGAGGACAGGAACGGTTCCTACCTCTCAGATGGTCCCTGTAAGTCACCTAGTGCACAGGAAGAGCTGCATTGACAGCAAAGTCAGAGACTGGTTGGAAGCCCTAGCTGTGCCCATAGCTGACTCCCATCACGGTTTGCTCATCAGGCACCCATCACACCATATATGTTACTGAGGGCCACTGGTCCATTTTCCCAGCTAGACTGAGGCTGGAACCCAGAACCTTGTGTTTTTTTCTTCTTTTTTTAAATTATTTTTTAAAAGTTGTTATTTATTTACTTTGAGAGAGACAGAGAGAGCAGGGGAGGGGCAAAGAGGAGGAGAGAGAGAATCCCAAGCAGGCTCTGTGCTGCCAGTACGGAGCCCGATGTGGGGCTCGAAGTCACAAACTGAGATCATGACCTGAGCCCAAACCAGGAGTTGGAGGCTTAACCGACTGAGCCACCCAGGCGGCCTTGTGTTGTTTTCTGTGTAATGTCCACCTGGGCCCTGTGACCTAGGAGAGCCCCCTGTGTGCCCTTCCCTCCTATCAAATCCGCCCCCATTAGGAAGCCTTCTGGTTTGACCCAGGAGCAGCTGCTCCCCCAGCACAGGGTCAGCAAAAGTCCCTGTTTTTCCATTCTGCTCTCCAAGGACAAACCTTCCCTGGGGATGTCCTACTGCCCTCATCACAATACCAGCCGCTCTGTGGCAGGAACTGTGACATCTTCCATCCTTGGTGACTCTGGATGGCACCTGAAACAGAGCTTTGTATTCAGCAGGTGCTCAGGGCAGATCCAACCAGCATTTTCTGAGCCCCTGCCCAGCATGCTGGACCATCTCCTGGAATCCTCCCAGAAGCCCTGGGAGGCTGGGATTAGCCCTGTCACTTTGCAGATGAGAAAGCTTCCCCAGGACACCGGGCCCTAATCCCCAGAATTTGTGAAGGTGTTACCTTGCAAGGGAAAGGGGGATTAGGGTTGCAGATGGAATTAAATTTGCTAATCAACTGACTTTAAAATAGAAAGATTATCCTGAATTATCCAGGTGGGCCCTGTATAATCGCAAGGGGGCCTTACAAGTTGACACGTGGGGCCAGAAGAAGGGAGTAAGAGGAAGTTGTGAGGAAGCATGGCAGCGGCTGGCTTTGGAGACAGAGGAAGGGGCCACCAGCCAAGGGACACAGGTGCCTCTAAAAGCTGTGAGCGCAGGGAAATAGGTGATCCCCTAGAGCCTGCAGAAGGAATGCAGCCCCGACACCTTGACTTTAGCCTGGGGAGACCTGTGCCGGGCTTCCGACCTCCAGAACTCTAAGAGCCTAAGTGTATGCTGTTTTAAGCCACTGAGCGCGTGGCTGTGTGTTAGCACAGCCACCGGAAGCTCCTGCAGAGAGGTTGAGGAACTTGGCCAAGGTCTCCGGCCCGAGGAGCTGGGATTGAAACTCGAGTCTGTCTGCCCCAAAGTGTGTGGGCTGTCGGTGGCACAGCAGCCCCTCCCCATCTAACCTACCCTCACCGGCTTCAAACAAACCGGTCATAAGTGCTTTTGTAGAGGGGGTACGAGACGGGTTGGAGTGAATAGTCAAACACGATCCTCGGCCGCACCCCGGGGCCAACACATACTGAAGGCTTGTTTTGTGCTCAGGACTTCTAAACATTATCTCATTGAGTCCTCCTTCTACAGATGAGGAAACTGAGGCTCAGAGAGGTCTAGAAGCTTGCCCGGGGTCACTCGGCAAAGTAAGTGGAAGAACTTTGGTTTGAGGTTTCCGAGCTCAAAATCTGAACCACTGTTCTCTACTGGCTCCTGGAACAGGGCCAAGAAGCCAATGCGGGTGTGCGTGCCCAGCACGCGGGAGCTCGTGTGTGTGCGTGCAAACACACGCCCATACCCCGCCCAACACAAAGGCCCAAGAGGTGGCCCCAAAACCAGGACAGTGGAGCCGCCAGCCAAGGAGGCGTGAGCCCTCAGAGGGGTGCAGGGTGGCCCCTGTGCTCTGGGCTGGAGGACCCCCACCCATTCCCCTGCATTCTGCTGCGTGCTCGCAGGGAAGTGGCCTGGAGAGGTGAGGCGGGAGCCCTCTGTGCCAAGTGAGAGGTGAGGACGTGAGGCGCGGGAGCCAAGGGTGGCCTGATGTCACGTGGGGGTGTCTGGCAGGACTGCTAGCTTGCTGTAAGGTCGCCCTGCCCTTTGTGGTCACGCTGGCCCCAGCTGCCCAGGATAACCTGCTGTGGGGCCCGAGAGGGTCGGAGCATGCTGTGCTGGCTGGCTGGGCTCTAAAAGGACCCTGGTCCTGGGAGTTCTAGAAGTTCTCCAGAGACCCTTCTTCCCACCCTGGAAGGACCCAGTATGGGCTCCCTTTTGCTCACCTGCCTGTGGCCAGAAAGGAGGGAGAACTGGGCTTCTCACACCCAGGAAACCACCACGATGAACAGTGACCCCGCAAAGGGACTTCCTTTACTCTCCTATCATAGCGGCCTTCAGTCTTCTAGAAAAGGTCACGAAGAAAGTGTTGACAACCTGCGAGGCCACCTTGACTGGCTGCTCATTTTGCCTCTTTGAGATACAAACTCCCCGAGGGTGAGGAGGTTTCAGCTCAAGCCTAAAAGGACCACTTTGTCCTTTTAGCCCCTAAGTGTCAGTAAATGACCTGATAATGTCTGCAGGACCAGACTTGGGAGACTAGACTAGACTGGCTAACAGGTGGGCCTGGATCTCCTGGAAGTTTCTGCTTGAGATGACTAAAACCTGGACTGATGCTTCTACAAGGAGGACTAAACACCTGCTCCTAATACCCTTGCTCCTGGTAACAGCATCCCACAGACCCCCACGGAAGCCCACCTCCCCACTCTCAACCACTGTGATTGGCTGGGGCTGGTCCACCCCTGACTCAGAGACAGGCCTGTAACCCATCACTAGCGACTGCTTCAGGCTCAACCCAGTCACAGACAGGGGGACTCAAGTCCTGGATCCTTCTGGAACTGCTGAGCAGAAGAGACCACTCCATCCTGTGGACTGGGAGCTGGGGTATTTAAGGCAGCGAGGGGCACACGTGAGCAGGAGGCCTGCCCAAGGAGAGACTGAATCCTGACACCAGTGTTTGAGCCCCTGAAGCCATGCCCAGAGGTAGTCCCATCCTCGGACCTTCTGGTCACAGAGGTCGACAAACCAGTCTGAAGGATACCTCCAGACCCACCATCAGAACTGTAGCTAATGTTGTTTGATGCATTTAAACTCCCTGGCTGTTAAAGTCATCGGCCGCACGGAGTCTGCTGGGGGGCTGTCAACATGACCTGTTCTGTTCCATAGAATGATTCATGAGGAGGTACCAGAATCACCAGCTCAAGAGGACACCTTGGGTTTAAATCCTGCTTGGTCACTTACTAGATGTGAGATCTCAAGTTACTGACCCCCAGAGTCGTGGCCAGTAGAGAGAGGATTGGAACGGCACCAACGCTAGGCCTCACTGTGGGGAGTAAATGACTTACATGGAAAGTGCTCAGAACCAGCCCCCGGGCCCAGTAGGCACTCAGTGAACACAGGCTCTAAACTAGCCAGGATGGGTCGATCACGTATTTGCTCAGGCAGCAAACGTTTATCGAGTGCCTACTGTGTGCCCGATACTGTGCCAAGTGCCTAGGACGCTTGGTGAGCGAGGAGACTTGTCTCCTGCTCCCCGAGGACCTTACAGTCTTTTGCATCAGACACATGGCAACGAGCAGCCACAGAGCGCCCCGAGTTGCCATGGTAACCTGTGACTTTGGCCTCACCACAGCACAACCCTGACCAACTGAGCTACTTGGATGCTGAGATGAAAATGACTAATGAAAACCCACAGAGGGGAAGCTGGGTGGTTTTCAGGGGAGTGGGCAGCCCGGCGCAGAGCAGAGCAGAGGCTGAGCCCTTGGCCAGCCTCCCTCTGCTCTTCACCCACAGAAACGCCTGCACCCACGAGGACAGGGACAGTCATTACCGGCCATCTTAACAGGGATGGAGGCCTCAGTGGGTGGTAAGACACCAGGCTCTCAGCCCTCTCTCTGTGGGAAGACTGATTCCCTCCCACTGTCTTCTAGCTAAAATTGCTCGAGGGTTTCTGTGGCATGGGTGGGATAACCCCCTTCCTGGGGAACCTCAGAACCAGGTCAAGTTCAGCCAGCATGTTCTTTGCCTTTTGCCCCTCCCCCTCCCACACCTCCCCATCTCCCGCGCTAGGTAGACTACCTGGTTCAGTAAACAAAAGGTGCAGAATCATGGTTGGGGCGTGTCCACTGTCCCCCTGCCCTTACACTGCCCCCCCTCCCCCCCCACCGCCTCCCCCCTGCCCCCAAGCTGGCCCCCTTTCTACCACTCCTGCTCCCCAACTGCCTCACCCCTCCCCCATTGCCTTCCCCCTCTCCCCCACACTGCCCCCCCCCCCGCTCCCCCCCTACCCCTGACTAGAAGGAACCATCCTTTCTTGCAAATGATGAACTAGGAGGTTTACATATGTTATTTCACTCAATCTCCACACCTTCATTTTTCAGATAGGGGAACGGAAGCCCAGAGAGATAAAGTTACTCGTCTAAGGTCACACCGCAGGTGGCTCTTTATGGGATTAGGAACTGCATGAGTGCTGTGGCCAGGGGGCTGGCCTCTAGCCCTCAAGAGACCCATGGATCAGCCCTTGGCTCTGGGGCTGGGGTGGTCAAATCCCAGTCCTTCAGGGCTGGATGCTGGACTTGGGAGGCCCCTTCAATCCTGGTTGAGAAATGAAGGCTTCTAGTTCACGGACTCCCTAGGGGTGGCGGAGAGGCCCTGGCTGAGGACTGAGCAGGACGCGGGGTTCCACATGCCTGGAGTCGAGGGGGGTGGGGGTCCCGCTCGCTCCTGTAGGGCCAAGGAACAAGCTCACAGGAGGACCCATCAGTCCACATGCTTCTATGCCTTGCAGGAAAGAGCCAAAGATTGAGGACCCAGTGTGATGATGCTTGGCACATCCAAGGATCAACTGGGGAGAGGCGTATGCCCTGAGCATTTCCTAGAACAACTATTTTTAAGCTGTGTTTTTTTTTCTTCTCTTGAAAGTAATGGCATTCTTTCAAAATGCACACAAAAATTTTACATGGAATTCAAAGGTATTAAACAGAAGTGAAGCCAATCTAGTTAAGTGGCGGTGGGGGCCCCTCAGAACCCTATTTTTCCCACCTCCCATGTGGTCCCACCTTCTTGGAGCCCCTTGGATGCTCTGGAACCCAGTTTGAAAACTGGCTCCTAGAACCTCAAATGGTATCGGGGGGCTGTGGGGGCCTAGATGGGCCAAATATCTGTAGAAGTGGGACATATAGATAGGAGACAATTATCTATAAACACCTCCCAGGAGGGATATTTCAAATGCGGACAAAATGGTCACACTGTTCATGATCAAAACGCTTTTTTGGCACCTTCCCTGGAAGGCCCCTAAACAGGGATTTCAAGGTTGCATTCACCAAAGCAAGGGGAATGGCCAACAGAGTCAGAAAGGCTGGGGCCAGGTGGCCGGTGCTGAACTGACTGTTGTTGGCATTAAGCACCACCAGGCCACAGATCTGCTGTCCACTTGGGCTTGGCTCTGGCTTCTGGGTCCCAGGACACCAGGGGGTCCCCTGCCTGTGGTATGAGCTCAAATCCTGCACCGGAATCCAAGCCTGAAGGACTTAGACGTGGTGCCAAGCTTCCTAACCTGGCGTATGGGATAGGCATCGGGGGCATCCAAGGACCACTTAAAAGCATAAAAATGTGTATTGCAGGGCACCTGGGTGGCTCAGTCGGCTAAGCGTCCCCCTACTCTTGATCTCATGGTTTGTGAGATCGAATCCTGCATTGGGCTCTGTGACGACAGTGTGGAGACTGCTTGGGGTTCTCCCTCTCTTTCTACCCCTCCCCTGCTTTCTCTCTCTCTCTCTCAAAGACAAATACATAAACATTTAAAAATGTGTCTTGTGGGGCGCCTGGGTGGCTCAGTCCGTAGTGTTCGACTCTTGACTTTGGCTCAGGTCATGATCTCACGGTTGTGACATCAAGCCCTGAGACGGGCTCCGCCCTGGGCGTGCAGTCTGCTTAAGAATCTCTCTCTCCTGGGGCGCCTGGGTGGCTCAGTCTGCTAAGCGTCTGACTCTTGATTTCGGCTCAGGTCATGATCTTGTGGTTTGTGAGATGGTGCCCTATGCTGGGCTCTGTGCTGACAGCATGGAGCCTGCTTGGGAGTCTCTCTCTCCCTCTCTCTCTCTGCCACTCCCCAGTGCATGCATATTCACGCTCTCAAAAAAAAAAAAATGTGTATCGTATATTCTTAGAACAGGGTTTATTTATTAAAATTTTTTTTTTAATGTTTACCTATTTTTGAGAGAGAGAGGGAGAGGGAGAGAGAGAGAGAGAGAGAGAGAGAGAGAGAGAGATAGTGAGTGGGGGAGGGGCAGAGAGAGGGGGAGACCTAGAATCTGAAGCAGGCTCCAGGCTCTGAGCTGTCAGCACAGAGCCTGATGTGGGGCTCGAACCCACGAACCACGAGATCCCAGGGTTCTACAATCAGCAAAAGATGAAGACTTACTACAACTCCCTACATTGCCACCTCCTCCAAGAAGTCTTCTAAGATTTCCCTTAATGTGCAGTGATTGCTCCCTTCTCTGTACTATCAAAGCTCTTGGTCCCTTCAGAGGATCGAGCTGGGGGCGGGGGCTCAGGGTTAGCTGGAAGTTGTTTGCACTCACTGTTCCCGCAAAGCTGGCTCCTGGCATATTGGAGGGGTTACACTGCTTGTCAAATTAAGTCCAAATGAAGTAGATTTGAAGCACAAACTGTGTTGTTTTCCTGCTTTTCAGTTGTTTAAAGCAAACCCTGATAACCAAGGATTACCTTAATCCTTTGGCAAGTATCCCATTCATTGTATGCAAATACTTGGTGCTTAAAAGTGTTTTGAGTAAAGGGGAACGGAACTGCATCCTGGCCCATCCTGTTGACTGCGTCCTGTTGACTCTGGTACAGCTTATCAACCCTCTGTCCAGAACCCTCTGTGCACGAGGCCCCATTATTTAACAGCTTGTCTCCTGACCCTTCTGTAACCCTGACTGGGGTAGGCGGGGCCAGGCTGAGATGATCTGTCCTCGTGGCCAAGGGCCCAGTTTGGAAGCTGGGAATCCTGAGTTCAGAGTCTGCCTTCGGCCAAGCATCCCGGACAATTCACCTCACCTGGATCTTAGAAGTGGGCCACCGATCACACCCACCTCGGGACGTGGGCGAGACAGAGAATGTGAGGAAGCACTGAACGGTCACCCAAGACTAGACCAGGACAGCCACCTGGGGAAAGCACCTGTCACGTCAGTACTCTACTCACTTACAGCTGCTTATAGCACGCGGTCGTGCAGGGTACTAGGAGCCCAAGGAAGCCCTCAGCATCCAGTTTGGGGGCCGCAGGGTCTGAGTCATGACTGAAGGTCAGAGTGAAGGATGTGACAGGGGCCTGTCCCGCACCTTCCCTTCTCCTCTCTCCAGCACCCTGAAACACCCAAGCAAAGGAACGACATGACCCCTGAAGGACACCGGTGAGGTCACGTCGAGAAGAGTTCCTCTTCCAAGTGTTGGCTGATCGATGCTGGTATCCTCTCCCCTTCCTGGCCCCTGACCCTGCCTGGGTCACTGTCCTCACCGTAGTAACCATGATTCAGAGCCTGAGGGGTGGAGGGGCCCCGGGGGGCCGCCCAGAGCCTTTCCCTCCCTGCGGCAGGCGTCCACAGCACAAGCTCTCCCCGAGCAGCCCGCTTGGCTCCAAAGGGCAGGACGGCGGTCCTGGTGCGGGACCCCAGTGCACATCCCGGAGCACCCCCCACCCCCCGCCCCTGCAGCCTGGCGCCGCCCTTCGCCCTACCTGGCCCAGGCCCCTTGCCTCTGCGAATCGGAAGGCCGCTGATTCCGTCTCCAGCCCCTAAAGGAGTCACGGATTTGCCATCCAACCTAAGTCCCTGTCATCCTGAGCCCACTTCCTGGACGCTCTCCAACTGCTCAAGGACCCTCTCAAAGTGTTGACCAATCCTGACCACAGTGCTCCAGAAGTGCTTCGACAAAGTGGAACGGAAAAGCGTCTCCTTCACCCTGGGCACCAGAACATCTGCTTCTGTTTTCATTTTAGTTGTGGGGGGAGGGGTGGTTCATCCTTATGACCATCCAAGCCATCTTGCCGGAGCGGGCTCATCTTTCCAAAGCATCAGGGGCTTTGTCAGTCTGGGGACAGTCATCATGCCAGACCCTGAGTGCCACTGGGAGAGAACCTTGTTTGTGTGGTTCCTCTGCTCGCTGAATCAAGCGACACGGTCTGACACGGTCACAACTACCCAGAGCCATGCCACCCTCCAGCTGGCTGGCATTCTTTGCCGGAGGTATCAGCGAGAAGAGATCGGGACCTGGCCAACAGCAGGTCTCCCCAGAAGACTCTGAGGCCTGGGTCCCCGATGACTGCCACCCACTCCACTAGGGGTGCTCCGGCCCACCTAGATCCCCTTTCAGCCCGTTTGCTTCCATCCGACTCTAGAGACATCGGGAGGACACAGCCAACGTCTTCCCAGTCCCACATGCAAAACTGAGGTCCCGCCCTGAGAAAGAGGCTCTCAGAAGAGGGCGGAGCAGGTCTGGTGCGATGTTCTGGCCGTGGGGGGTGGGGGGTTGGGCTGCAGAAATGCACAGTGGCCTCCGAACAGCTCCCTGCCCCCGGCCTGATAACACCTCCCTTGTCTTGGCTTCTGGCAGCCCCGAGATCCTGCTAAGACTCAGGTTAGATCTGTCATTTCTGTGCCCCAAACCCTCCAACTGCTCGCAGCTTCACTCAGCGTCAAAGCCAAAGCCAGTTCTAGAGATTGTGGCTCCCCACAAGCCCCTGCCCTAACCGCCCCCCTCCTCCCCACCCCTGCACTGCCGGGAATGCCATTCTCTCCTCTCCCACCATGTCCTCTTGGGTCTGCTTTGCCTCATTTGTGTTGCCCTGTGTTTCCATTAGGACCTAATGTGCTCTCTATTTTATGTCTCTTGTTTATTATCTGTCTGTTTCCTTCACTAAACTGTGGGCTGTTTACATGGCTGGATATTTCTGTCTGCTTTGCTCCTTACCGTTACCATATCCCCAGTGCCTCTGATACCTGGCACACCGAAGGTGCATAGGTTTGTTGAGTGAATGACTAAGGGAATGGATGAATGAATGAATGAATGGGTTCCCGCCCACCATTCATTTGCTAACCTGTTCTGGTATTTGGCCCTCTCTTTTTAAGAATACAGAGTACTCAGTTTTGGAGCGCTAACGCCTCCCGCACTGGTCCCACAGTAGTCGCATGGGCATTTGAGGATGCCAGCATCTAAGCAGAGACCCTTCTCTCCTTCTCATTTGGATTTAACTTTTCCTGACCTTCATGGTTCATCTGAATAATACGTTTCAAATGTTTCCTTTCAAATATCTTATATACTTAGTGTATTTTTAGATTGTGTCTTTTGAAGGCAGCCATAAGGAGAGCCTCTTAGAACATTCCAGGTGGGGTGGTGCTTTTGCACAAGGATAAATGAGGAGAATACGTTGGGTCTGGAATCCTTCCGGCACCGATGCCCAGGACTCTGTTGGATTTTGATGGCAGTGGCAGGTTGGGACAAGGTCCTTCCGGGACAAGTTGCAGTGGCTGTGACAATCGGATAGATTTCCCAGGTAGAAAGGACAGCCAAGGGCTACCTTCTCATAAATATGGCTGAGGTCAGGGGCACCTGGGTGGCTCAGTCGATTGAGCGTCCGACTTCAGCTCAGGTCATGATCTCACACTCCATGAGTTCGAGCCCCGCGTCAGGCTCTGTGCTGACAGCTCAGAGCCTGGAGCCTGCTTCGGATTCTGTGTGTCTCTCTCTGTCTCTGCCCTTCCCCTGCTCATGCTCTCTCTCTGTCTCAAAAATAAATAAAAACATTTTAAAAAATTTTAAAAAATATGGCTGAGGTCATATCTCAGTGATGAAGTTGGAAATGGAGCAGGGAAAGGAACCATAATGATGAAGATCCCAGAGGGCTCCGTGCAGGGATCACAGCCATGGCTCTGAGAAGCTTGAAGCTCATAAGAGCCTGGACTCGAAGCAAGGATTAGTGGATAGGCTAGGTAGACTGGATGTGAGATTCTTGACCGAGGCTCAGTATCGCTAGACCTAGTGAGCATTCTCTAAAGCCCAAATAGACAATCTGGTGACTTTAGGATAAAAGCTGAAAGTTCTAGGGGCGCCTGTGTTGGCTCGGTCAGTTAAGCGTCTGACTTCAGCTCAGGTCATGATCTCCCAGTTCGTGGGTTCAAGCCCTGCATCGGGCTCTGTGCTGCCAGCTCAGAGCCTGGAGCCTGCTTCAGATTCTATGTCTCCCTCTCTCTCTGCCCCTCCCCCGCTCATGCTCTGTGTCTCTCTCTTTCAAAAATAAATAAATATTTAAAAAAATTCAAAAAGAAAAAAGGTGAAAGCTCTCCTTTGACATGCTAGCTGGGAAATTTGGGCCCCTGGATCCCTTGAAAACTACAGGTTGAAAATATTAAAATTTCCAGGGCGCCTGGGTGGCTCAGTCAGTAAAGCATCCAACTTCAGCTCAGGTCATGATCTCACGGTTTGTGAGATGGAACCCTGCATTGGGCTTTCTGCGCTCAGCACACAGCCCACTTCGGATCCTCTGTCCCTCCTACCCCCCTCCTTCTGCCCCTCCCCTGCTGGTTCTCTCTCTTTCTCTCTCAAAATAAATTAAAAAACTTAAAAAATAACATTAACATCTGTAAGAGTTGAAACAAACCCATGGCAGACAGCTCCCTGGAGGCTGTTGACATAGTTGAGGAGTGGGAGTGAGCCTCCCATCCAGTGTCGGCACATTTCCCAAATCTGAGCTGCTTCTTTTTTTAGTCACTGGGATCTGATGAGTAGCAAGAAAGACTGAGATCAGCAGTGAGGAGGACAAAGGGGTTCTGAAGAGGTCTCTTCCTCCCAACTCAGGGAGCTTATTAGCAATCTGTTGTTTCCCTGGGAGGCTGATCCATAAAATGAGACTTTCAAGGCGTGCCAGGATCTCAGGGGTCATTGTGTCCTCTCTCATTTTATAGGTGTGCCTGTCAGCTGCAGCCCAGAGAAGGTAGCTCCTTTCCCAGGGCTGCAGCAGAGCTGGGTCTAGAACCCAGTCTCTGGCCTCCCAGCCCAGGTAAGCCAGGCCACAGCTGGCACGGATCCAGTTGTGAGGTCTTGTTCCGCAGGGGAAGTGGGTGAGGCCGTAAGAGGGAGGTGTTTGCCCATTCATGACACAGCCCAAATTGTAAGGCCCATTGTTTGAAACCCAAGGACCTGATGCTATTGAATGGCTTTTCCCAAATGCCACAGGTAGGACAGGTGCCTTACCTTTTTGCTCCAAGACACAACAAATGGGAGCCTGATCCTTTTCCCAGAAACTTCTGGCAAAGTCTGCATTCAAGGTGAGGTTGGAGGGGGGAAGGGCCACTGACCTTCATCACCCATCATTGTTTAAAGTTAATTTATTTGAGAGAGAGAGAGAGAGAGAGAGAGAGAGAACAAGTGTGCAAGTTGGGGAGGGGCAGAGACTGAGAGGGAGAGAGAGACTCCCAATGGGAGTGCAGAGCCCAACGTGGGGCCTGAACTCACGAACCGGGGAGATCACGACCGGAGCCAAAGTTGGACGCTTAACCCACTGAGCCTCCCGGGCGTCCCATCCATCATTGTTTACTACTATTTTGTTTACTAGCTATTTTGTTCTGGTGACTCTGGGTCCCACAGGAAGCCCTGTCGGGACCCCTCTCCACTCTTCTTCCTCTTTCCTATTTTTATTTGTACTGGCCTGACTCAGAGTCTGAGATATGACTCCCCACCTACCTCCCCAGCTCCCTATCCCAATCCACAGTATTGTCTTTCTTTGCCTCCGGCCTCCTTTCCCCAGTTCCAATGGGGTGCATAGTCTTTGATCAGGTGATATCTTGCACCCGGAGTGACCTTTTCACATCCGGAGTGACCTTGTCACATCCCTTCAGGTTGACTCAAATGCTACCTCCTTCCTGAAGCCCTTCTGTGAGCTTCTGTTATAGCTTAACAGTTCCACTGGGCTCCCACTGTGTAGTGTCCCCTCCGCCCCCCACCCATGAATGGGCACCCTAGAACCTCTGAATGTGACCTCATTTGGAAATGAGGTTTTTGGAGATGTAATCAGTTCAGGCTCATTCATTCCTGGCTGAGGCTTCATTACACATTGACTGGTATCTTTATAAAGAGAGGAGAGGACGTAGAGACTGGGACGGAGGGGAAGGCCGCACGAGGAGGCAGAGACTGGACAGATCCCACCACAAGCCAAGGAATGCCAGGAGCCCCAAGAGCTGGAAGAGGCAAGAAGGCACCTCCCTTAGAGTCCTTAAAGGGAGTGGGGCCCTACTAATCTGTGCTGGTGGCCAGAAGAAACGAATGATCTGTGCCCTGACTCTAAACACCTGCCACTGTCTCTGGGTCTTTATTCGTCTTTGCTGGGCCCACCCCCCTCTCCAGGCTTAGAGCTATACCAAACACCTGCCAGACACCTCAAGGAGGGTCGGTGAACTAGACGGTCATCACGGCATAGACGGGCCCGGGCCTGGCCCAGCACTGGGAATGGGAAGGATATGGGACTGCTGAATGGATGGGAAGGAGAATAGGATTCCCAAAGCCACATAAAGGGCTACTTCCTGGCTAGCTGCTTTAGGGACAAGGCTATCAACCCACGTGCTGTAAACTCAATAATAGCCAAGCAAGCACAACTCCAAGCCGGTTCTCACAGTACCTCATTGAAAGGGGCGGGGCCCTGACTCCCAGCTCTAGCCGTCCTTCATGGATGGACTGGGTCCGCATTTTTTTGCCCCTGCCTCCCTGGGCCCACCATCACAGCCCAGGGCTTTCATCTAGCTGGAACAGCCACTGCAAACACTTCCAAACAAACAGTCCAGTTCTCCTCCTCCCAGGGCCCCCCTGCTAAAACCCTGTCAAAGTCAAAGACTTGGGAGGCTGTGCCAGCTGACCAGCTAGCCGGATGCGCCCAAGCTCTGTGAATGCTTTCATGGAAAGAATTACGGGGGAGCACAGAAAATTTAAAAAAGGAGTATAGTGGGAATAACCCACTTGGAGACCCTGACCATGGACAGCCCTGCCTTGGTTAACCTCAGGATGGCATGGGTAAGAACAGATGTTTCCAGGTGAGGGAACTTCTGACTCCTGGAGCCTTCCTGTCCCTTTAAGAAAAACCCTCCTTTGGGTCACCTTTGTAGCCTAAGGCACACTTCCGCCCACAAATATTGCCAAAGATCATTATGAGAAAAGGGGGGGGGGGAGGGGGGTTGCCGCTCTTTCCCAAAGGTAAACGGACTTCTCTTCTGGATATGCCACTGTTGGGAGAAGCTCTTCCTTCCTTCTTTCTCTTTTGGGGGCCTTCCCCCTCCAGATCTGATCCCACCCAAATCCAGGTTGGAAGGGCTCTCAGAGGCAGCGCACACACTCCTGGGCTCAGGATTGTCCCAAGGCCTTCTCCCTGGCCCCAGATGGACCCAGGCAGATTCCAAATTCCCCACCATGGCGGCAAGTGGAGGGCTCGTTAAAAACCATCTCTAGTAATTGGTCAGACAGTTATTAGTTATAGGGAGCACTCTTGTTCGTCCTGACCGGGCTGATGACTAAACCTAAGCATGAACGGCCCTGGAAGTTTCACGGGCCCCCATGGATCCTGTTTCTGGTGACGGGATACCAATTTGAGACATATTTCTAATTGGCCCTGAGTTTATACCCTGGAAGAGAATGTCCATTCCAAGTAAGGTGGGACAGGGTTCCCAGTGCATGAGCTTGTGGGGTGCCACTCCGCTCGATTTCACTGCCTCCCCCTCCCATGCCATATACTTCTTTAATTTAGGGTTGTTTACACTAGTCAAGTTTCTCCAGATTGACAAAAAGAGTTCTTCGTAAGCCTACTGCAGCCAGTTACAAAAGCAGTGAAAGAGACCAGGACTTGGGCCAGCTGGAAGATTCTGAAGAAAGTTTCTGCGGGATGCAGACATCCAAGGAATGACAATCACACGCGACTGTCCCAGACCCCACATATCTCCACAAGGACACCTTCATCTGCCGTCCTGATTCCCCCCCTCCGCCCCTCCCCACCCCTCCACAAAGACCTTTGGGAGACTTTCGAGGCGGCATCACCCCAAGGCAATGAAACTGCTGAGTACAACTCTCTTACTTCTCCTTTTTCAGTGTGTCCAAGGGTTAAAAACACTTCCGAACTACCCTTCCAACTGCAAGGTCAAGCAGCTGTCCAAACCACCCAAGGAGAAGCAGGAGCCAGGGACAGCCAACTCCAGCTAGCTGGGCCACCACGGCCCTCCCCTCCCCCACGCGGGCCCGGCAGAGGAAGAGTTAATCGCCATCAGCTTTGGCTGATAGTTCAGGCTCCAAAGTTCAGTCCCAGTCTGAGCCACCCCGGAGGAATTGTAAATCTCAGGGCAGTATTTAACAAAACAAAAGCAACCTGGAATTACATGCAGGTTTGGTTTTCTACAGTACATATTTACTTAATCCCCTAGGTATGTGGCTCCGTGTCAGATCAGCTGGCTTTGCCGGCCCTTCCCCCCCCCCCCCACCCCCCTCGCTCTCAACAGTTGAAGTTTCAAACTAATTCCCTGATTTTGCTCTTCCTCCTCACAGGGCTGGCTTGAGACAGTCTGGCCTGCCAGCCTCCAATCTCTCTCTCTCCTTTGCTCTAGTCACCGGGTGAGTCAGCCTAGCTTGGGTCAGAGTTGGGTGACAGCCGGCTCACCCTCCCCACTCTCGGGCACCAGGTCTGGGAAAACCAGAGGAAGAGATGGTGTAACCACCAAAAAGCTAAAGACAGCCCTGGGGAGGGGGAGGGGGAGGGCCCTCCCCACAGTGCCACCTCCCCATTTACTGGGGAGGGATCCCCTCTGGGGCTGCATCTGGGGGGGGAGGGGGCACGGTTGAAGGTGAGAACAAGGGCGCTTTATCAGCTGCCATTACCCTTGTCCCCCTCTTTCTAGATTTCCAAATACCTGGGCGTGGGAGTGCATGTCAGGCCTGGCTATACATCCAAGACCGCTCCCCACCCCCCTTTCAAACCCAAACCAAGTATCCCCTCTCTTCGTGCCTCCAGAGCTGCAGCCGCCCAGGTTGGGGCTGGGAAGCGGGTTGCCAAGGAAAATACGAAGCCAGCTAGCAGGCGGCTCCCAGCTCTACCCAGGAGCGCACACACCCTGCACTCACCAGGGTGGTGGCATCGAGGGGAAGGCGAGGGGGGAAAACACAACACCTTCCTTCGGGAGGGAGGAATGTGGGAAATGGGTGGGTCTCCTAAGTTTCGGGGTGGCGGCGAACGGCCAACCGGCCGCCGATCCCAAAGGAGCGGACCAGCTCCGGACCTGCCAGAAAAGACAGTCTGGTGCCCGGGAAAATTTACAAGGTGAAACTGGCTAGCTCAGCACTCGCGGGTGGCGCCGAGAAGTAGGGTGGCCGGCGACTCCTCTGGGCGCGGGTTCCGGCTGCGGCAGCAGGTGGGCGTCCCCCGCACCTTCGGCCCCCACCCCCTGGAGTCGCCGTGCCCCGGTACCTTTCTGGCGCCGCGTTCTGCGAACTCGCGAGCGAGCTGGCGTCCGATGCCTCTCCCGCCGCCGGTGATGAGGACGTTCTCCCGCGACAGGTCCCGAAGCTTGGCGGGCAGCACCAGTCCGACGGCTGCTTTGGCCACCAGATAGATCATCTGCAGAGGGAACACCACCAACGCGCCCAGCCATTTCCACACCATCCTCCGCGCCGCGGAGACAGGCAGGGGGGCGAAACTCCCCGGACCGAGCAAAACAGGAATTAAAAAAAGAAAACACCCCAAACAATAATAAATAAACCGAATGAAAGGGGGAGAGAGGCGTCCCACCTGGCCACTGTTGAAATCACCTCTTCCCAAAAGCAAAGCACCGGGTGAGAAAAAAAAGAAAAAAGAAAAAAAAAAAAAAAAAAAAAAAAAGAAAAAGAGAGAGAGAAAGAGAGAGAGGAAAAAAAAAAAAAAAAAAGATAAATCCTCCTCGGGAGGAGAAAAACCGTCTGAGAAGGTTGGGACGGTAAGAGGGCTGGAGGGGAAGCCGGAGGTGGAAAGTTCTAACAAGAAGTTTCTTGCCCCAGCAGCCGTTTAGGCTGGGGAATTCTCAGGTAATGTTTACAGGCTGACAGAGGAGTTTAGGCAAGGGGAAAAACAAAAAGGCACCAACCACACGCACGCACCCTGCTACAGTCCCGCGGTTTCAAAGTGCAAGATTTAAAAAAAAAAAAAAAAAAAAAGAAGGCCGTTTCCAAATTGTAGCGCCCCCCCCACCCCTTCTCCAGGAAAAAAAAAAAAAAAAAGTGGTGGGGGGGGGAGTGCTTGCAGCTCCCAATTTCAGCCCGCGAAAGTCTCCCGACTCATTGCTATTCTTGGGCTCAGGAAATTGCTTAAACGCGATCTGATTGCCAGCAACGTGCAGGAGAAGTGGGGGGTCCCGGTGTCAGTTTCTTTACGTGCATGGCTCGCCCTGGCGCGCGCTCGCTCTCTCCGGCTCTCTCCCTCCCTCTCCCAGCAGAGGCCGGGAGTTGCCGCTCGATCCGGCTCCCTTTCTCTCCCCTGTTAGCATTTATTGCCTTCTTTTTGTCCTTTCCAACTTGGAGAGGGCCCGGGTGCGGAGCGCGTGTGGATCGGACGCCCTCGTCAGCGCCGCCTTATTCATTCGCTCCCGGGGCAGCAGCGGCGCGGAGCGAGAGGGCTGCCCTTTTTTCCCCCCCATTTTTTAATACCCCATTAAGTCTGATTGACAGTTAAAGTTGTGCGGAGGCTCCACTACCGTTCCTCTGAGTGGCTGCCGCGGGCTCCCCTCCCCCCGCGCAGTGCGGGGCGCGCGCGCGGGCGCGCACCCGGGCTCGCTCCGACTCGCGCTCTCCCGGGCAGGCTCCCCTCTCTGCAAGCCGGGACTTGCCGGCGGTGTCCCTGAGGGCTCGCGGCAGTAACTCGAACACGCTGGAACCGACTCCTGCGAACCGGCTCCCTCCTCGAGACATTCCTCCCGGTCGGGGACGCGGGCTCCCCGAGCTGGGGCGCCCGCGGGCCAGGTGCCGGGTCCTGCGCGCGGGGCAGGCCCGGGGGAGCTCGCGCACGCTTTGATCCAACCAGGTCGACCAGGGGTTATTTCAGGCTCTTTGGTCACCCCCTGCCTCCAGGTAGGACCAGGAAACCACTCCCGCCCTTTGCCCAGACGCCTTCTGTCTTCACTTAGCGTACACTTTCTTAGTCGGCCCGAGTCCTTCTTGTTGCTGGGGGGAAACAGCTGGGGAGCAGGGTTTTGTTTTGAGAGGCGTAGGGCGGGGGGTGGGGGGGGGGAGGTGAGCAGGGTAAAGGAACCTCTGCCCCCAAGGTGCCAATAAAATCCCCGTAAGATTAGCTGGGAGCATATTTATTGCTCATCTGGGGTAGAATTACCTTGAGTGACAGCAATTTCTTTAATAACAAAAGCCTGCAAACAAGACGTCCTACACCGGTGCCCCCTGCGCTGTGCAGGCAGCGTCTTCTGTCTATGGGTCTCCTTGGGCTGCCCTAGCCTGGCACCCACCTTGTCACCTCCTGCCCTCCCCCCCCCCCCCGCAGGGAGAATACCTCCTCTGCCGGAGGGTGGGAGCCTGCTATTTAGAGATGTCTGCTGCGGGAAGTCTGGGAGGTGAGTCACGAAAAGGCAGCCCCAGTTAAAAGTGCTGATGGGACTTGCCTCCCACTGCCCCTAACCGTCCCAGGCCAGCAGGGGAGGGGATGAGCCGGGCAACTACCCTGTAATCTGGGACAGTGGTTCCCCAGCGCCAGGCTTGTTCAGGCGAGGAAGCTGGGCCTCACCCCCAGACGTTCTGATTCAGCAGGGCTGGGTGCACTGGAATCCCTGTGTTCCACCTGGTAATTCTGCTGCGAATCCGGTGAGAGAACTGCTTTCAGAAAAGCTGCCTCGGGGAGGTGGCGGCTGGGGATTCCACAAAGACCCTCTAGTCTTGGGGAGAGGTTCTGCAGGTGAGGGTCCTCCTTCCCGAGGAGTTGGGAAACTCATCTGGACAGCCACTGGAAGAACAGGAAAGGCTTGGATGAGTGGGGTTGGAGGAGAAATTCTCCTACACTGAGGGTTTATATTCTGACATTTAATCCTCCCGTTGACCTTGTAACGGGGGTATTAGTAGCTCCGTTTTCCTGGTTACCCGGCCAGAAACTGCAGGAGGGAGGGATTCCAACATGGACCTGATTTCTCCTCCCACCCCACCGGACTCGGGCACAAGCGTGCGACAGAGGTGGAGGATGACGTTCCCTCCTGTCTCCATTCGACCCTCCACAAGTGTGACAGAAGGGGCGGGCCGTCGCCCTCATTCCCACTCCCAGACTGGGGCTAAAGATAGGACTCTGTCGAAGTGCCTGACACCTCCCACCTTGGAGGTCTGTAAAAATGGAAAAGAAATCCCAACCTGAGAAGAGACCGGCCCTTTCCAGCCGCCGCCACGCCTGGTGTCCGCGGGCCTGTTAATCAATCAGCCCCTGGGAAAGTCTGGAGCTGGAACCCCACCCCCCTCCCCGGACTCCGCCTGTTATCATCCCTTATCCTCGGAACCGCCTAGTGGCCTGCCTGCGACACTGCACCTCCAAGCTGCCCCAGCCAAGGCCTCCCACGTTTCTGCTCACTCCCCAGCTATCCTTTTTCTTCCAGACCTTCCTCCTACGTAGTGGCAACACCCCGAGCCTA
Source organism: Leopardus geoffroyi (assembly GCF_018350155.1). Lineage (NCBI taxonomy): Eukaryota > Metazoa > Chordata > Mammalia > Carnivora > Felidae > Leopardus > Leopardus geoffroyi. The sequence continues at coordinate 9,353,091 of NC_059328.1, forward strand.
GAAGGGCCTGCGAAGATCATAGCCCCACCTCCCCACATGCCTGCTGCTTTATGGAGGAGGAAACTGAGGCACAGAGATGTTAAGCAATTCATAAACACCGTGGCATGTTCACCTATATCCCCTGGTCCCCCACATGTGACCTGCCCCCTTCCGATGCCAGGCCAGCTGGGGGACCACTGGTTTCTGCCTACATTTCCCCTGGGTGTGTCCTTGGGATGGAAGGCAGGCAGTGGGCAGACAGACAGGAGGTTGAGGACTCACATTGACCTTCCGGGTATCAGGTCCCTCAACACATATTCTCATTTAAGAAAGGAGCCGGTCCGCAGAGGTGGGTGTCCTCACACCCATTTGACGCGGGAGGAAACAGGCACAGCAAATCCAAGTGACTCACGAAGGCCACATGGGATGGTGTCCTTTTCTTTCCCAGCCGTCAGCTTTGGGATGAAATCAGAATGAAAAGGAACAAGTCAGGCGATCCTAAGAGGTGCTGGGGGTTGGCTTATGGCCGGGAAGCAGACAGCTTTTTTCTGCTTGTTTCACCTTCAGGATGTGGATTTTGTGGGCCTGGCATCCCCGTGGGCCTCAGGTTTCTTCTGTCATCAGCTCCCCCATAGAGGTGTTGTCACCTCCTCTGTAGAGGATCCCCCCCCCCCGGGTCCTGAGAAGGATGAGGTTGAAGGGGCACTGGGCTGGGGGGTGTCCAGTCCAGCAGGTGGGCCCAGAGGGTCCCTGTGGCTTGGCTTTGGTGAGAAATGCATGGGCAGGACCCCTTCCTGTTGCCCCCATCCCTTGTCCTTTGCTCTTGGTACCCCTCCTCCCTTAGTTTCCTTGGGGACAGGGGGTGAGGAATTTAACTTCAGGGCGAAGTTTGAAATTTCACATCCCAGCCCAGGGAGAGGGCCCCACAGTGCCTCCCCTCCACCACCCACCAAAAAAAAAAAAAAAGAAAAACGTGAAAGGAGCCTTTGTGGGTTGGATGGAGTGGGGGGTGAGCTGTAGCCTGGAGAACTAACTTTTTCCATGACTCAGCTCTCCTGGCACAGGGCAGGCACAGGAGGTACAGAGACCCAGCAGGGCAGTTTGGGACCCGCCTCCTAGTCCAGAGCCAGCCCATGTCAGGGTTAGAGGTGGGCCCCCAGGAGAGCCTCCCCTGAGATCAACAGGGCCCTGGATAGGCCACGAGGCTGTAACCATCTCCCCCCCTCACTGCCCACTGAGTCCCCTGTTTTTTACTTATTGGCATCCCCAGTGCCAAGCACATCAATGTTCATGGCACTTTCCTTCGCACCACCTCAACTGAGAAACTGGAAAAATAAACGGGCATCAAGCCTTGCCTTTTATTTACGAGACTCAGAGAAGTTAAGAAAGTCACCCAAGATCACACAGCTAGGAGATGGAGATGGGACTTGAACCCTGGTCAAATGCTCTAAGTTCTGTCTACTTTATCCAGGGATGTCTCTCAGAACGTGTAGGACTCCCTGGGGTGCTGGTCAAAATACAGATTCCTGGGCTTCCAGCCTAGACTAGTAGGGTCAGGGCCCACGAGTGTGCATGCAGGCCAGGCAGGAGATTGTTGGGCACCCAATGGTTGAGAACCTTCCAGGGCTGTTGCTCCGTGGCCCCTTTGGTACTTACAGCCCCTGCAGGAAGGTCTCCCCACCTCTTCCACCACCGTGCAAGCCCTTCCCTCCTCGGCACTTAGGCTGTATCATGGTGTTAAGCCCTCCCTCACGGGCTGTTCTGGGTTGATCCTTCTTGTCAGCTCGAGATACCTAATGGGGGGAGAAAACGGAAGCCAGAGGGAAGGAAGTGCTTTCACTCACCTATTCGGTCCTTCCACCAGCCCGCCAACCGTCACGGAGTCCCCTACCTGGGCTGCCGCTGATGGGACCGGAGGCAGGGGGGGTGCGTCAGAGAGGAGCAGCTTGGGTTCAAGTCCCAGCTCCACCAGCGCCCGCATCTCGAGCTTCCTCGTTTGTCAAGGGTGGATAATAATGAGGATAGAATTAGATACTCCTACAGTCCCCTACCAGGAGGTCAGTGAGTGCCGGCTCTTGTTTTCATGGCACGGTCCCTGCTTGTCAGGGCCTTTCAATCTTGCTAAGGAGTCAGCCTGGCCACATGCAGAGAAACATTTTATGGGGTTCCAGAGCAGGGCTTCTGAAACATCTCGCCAGGCTGGGCACTCCCTCATTTGACCCTGTTACCTTCCATCCCCATAGCTGCCAACACTCTTTCTCCAAGACCTTTTCTCTCTGGCCAAGTAACTTACCTATTTATCTGGCAATGTTTCCTTTAACTCATGTGCTATTTTTTTTTTTTTTTCCAGGAAACTCTTCCTAGCTGCCCCCTGAGTCCCCAGTGTCCTTGCCTTAAGCCAAGGCTTGACCCCTGTGTTTCCCTCCCTCCTACACTGTATCTGGTTCCACACACCAGGACTCTCACACCAGACTGGCAGCTTCTCAGGGGTCGAGGCTGGACTGCCTTGGTGGGTATGTGACCCATGCAGGGGCACTGGGCCCCCAGTGAGGTCAGTGTTCTGTTATCACCATCTTGAAACTGGTACTTAAAAAAAAAAAAGAAATGTTGATTTATTTTTGAGAGAGGGAGAGAGAGTGAGCAGGAGAGGGACAGAGAGAGGTGGAGACAGAAGATCCGAAGCGAGCTCTGTGTGACAGCAGAGAGCCCGATGTGGGGCTCGTGAGATCATGACCTGAGGGGAATTCGGTCGCTCAACCGACTGAGCCACCCAGGCGCCCTGAAAATGGTCATTTTTTAACTTGTGTGATTTCTAAGCGAAGTTGTACCTTCTCTCCCCCAGTAAAGAAACCGAGTCACTGACACGAAGCCTCGGGAGGAAAGTTAGTGAAATATTTCAAATGTCTCTTCATTCATTCATTCATTCACTCACTCACCAGCTATTTATTGAGCAGTTACTGTGTGCCAGGCCTGGTTCTAGATGTTGGAGAGACAGCAGTAAGGACGTGAAGGTCCCTGCCCCCACGGGGCGGGCATTCTGGCATTGCTAGGAGGTGAAGTGTGCCAGGGAGAATATAACAGGGTAGGGGACGGAGAGGTGAGAGTGGGCAGGGGTCCGAGTGACGGTGGTAGGTTGAGCAGTTGTTCATGGGGGCTGGCCAGGGAAGGCCCTGCCGAGGCGACACTGAGGCAGAGACCTGAGTGGAGTGGGGTGTGAGACCACGGAACTGCAGGGGAGGAACAGGAAGTACCCAGGCAGGAGGGTGCTTGGTGGGCTGGAGCAGCCAGAGGGGAGGGTGGGGAGAGGGGGTGGGTGGCTGGGGTTAGCTCCCCCGGGGTCTCCACGCGCAGTGTGGTCTTGGACCAGCAGCGTCAGCATCACCCGGACGTGTGAGAAATGCAGAGTCCCAGGCCTCACCCTGGACCTCCTGAATCAGATTCTGCGTTTTATTTAGAGTGGTCCCCAGGTGCTTTTTGTGAACATTGAAGTTTGAGAAGTGCGAGGTGGTGTCCCTCAAGCCGGTGTGACAGGAGCAGAGGGGAGAAGCCCCGGCTTCTGGGTCCAGAACAGCCCACAGGAACCAGGAGCAGGTGCGGAGACAGCAGCGGGGAGGCCGTGTGGGATGGGCAGGGGAGAGACGGGCAAGTAGTGACACCAGCAAGCTCTCTCCTGGGAACGCCCAGCTCGGGGGCCTCCCTGGAGGTCCCTTCCTCCTCCAAGGGACACTCCTTTTGAGTGGGATTTTAACAGCGATAACTCCACACACACACACACACACACACACACACACACACACACACACAGCTTTATCTGACCATCGGCGACTTTGCCCTGAGCAGAACAAGCTGGCAGTGTTGAATGAGGGGGTTGGATTTGGAGAACCTTGTGGTCTAGTGGAAACCAGTGTCCCAAGCAGTGTAAGAGGGGCTACCTTGTGTGGGGGGGCATCTTTGTGGAGACGGCCGTGTGGGAGGACGTGAGCCGTGTGAGGGGGTGCGGACCAGGGGTACTTGTCCAGCCAAAGGAAACAGGAGAAAACAGCCTTCAGTAAGCTCCCTGTGGGGAGGGGGACACTTGGTCTGCAAAGGCTGGAGACGTTAAAACACTAATACCCACCCCCCCCCAACCCCCGCCCACTTCTAATACCTAACATTTACCAGGAGGGCCCATTTTCTCCTTGGTGAGGCCTAGACAATGGGACTGGGTACGTATATATAAAAAAATCAAAACCCAAAACCCAAAACGGATAGAATGGTTTCTTTCATCTGTGAAAACCCGTCCCCCACAGGTGAGTATTTTCCGTGGAACTCCTCCTTCCCAGGGCCGGGATCTGCTCGCCCAGGCAGGCTTTCCTGGTGGGTTCTGTGGGCTTCATGCGAGTGGACGCTGGGGCAGGCCGTGTTTATTCTGGCTGCCGGGACTGGGTGGAGACGCAGGCCGCAGCCAAGGCCGGGAACGTGGCAGGAACACAGACAGGGTGGGGTGGGGTGGGGGTGAAACCTGAGAAATCTTGGGCCGAAGCCAGGAGGGCACCCAGTGGTTGTCACCTGCCTCCAGGCCGGTCACACAATCCTAACTCAGGGCGTGGAGTGTAAGGTGTGAGGATGGCTGTGGGGCTGGCACGCCAGCTTGGGATCCAATCTCTGCCACTCTGTAGCTGTGTGAGTTTGGGCAAGCGATTTGCCTTTCTGAGCCTTTGTGTTCTCACCCCTAAAGTGGAAATTCTACCACCTACAGAGATGATGTCTTTGAAGGGCTTGGCATCTGACGGGAAGAGATGCTCGGTGGGTGTTCTTTTCCTTTCTTCTGGCCACATGTCCTCAAGGAACTCACTGGGGCGGGGTGGAGTGGGTGAAGAATCTGAGAGTCTGAGAGAGAGGGGCATTCGCCAGGGGGGAGGTCAAGAGGGCCTGGAGGGGGTGGGGGGAGGGGGGATCCCTGAGCAGTAGGGTATAAAAAGCCTTCCCTGGCACTAGAGTGTGCCCAGAGCTGGTGCCATAGGAGTGCTCAATCCTTACCCCGGGCCAGGAGTCAGCAAACCTTTTCCGTAGAAGGAGGGCTCTGTGGACCATACGGGTCTCTGTTGCAACAACTTGACTCTGCTGTTGTAGTAATAGACATGTAAATGGACAAGATGTAAATGAGCAATATGTAAATAGGCAACATGTGAATAGATAATATGTCAAGAGCTATAGATGTGCCCTCTCTGATGATCGTGGCCGTGTGCCAATAAAACTTTATTTATGGACGCTGCAATTTGAGTTTCGTATAATTCGCAGGTCGTGAAGTATCATTCTTCTGATTACTTTTTTTAAACGTTTTTACTTATTTTTGAGAGACAGAGTGTGAGTAGGGGAGGGGCAGAGAGAGAGAGGGAGACATAGAATCCCAAGCAGACTCTAGGCTCTGAGCTGTCAGTACAGACCCCGACTTGGGGCTCAAACTCACCACCCGTGAGATCATGACCTGAGCCCAAGTCAGACAATGAACCAACTGAGCCACCCCGACGCCCCTGATTACTCTTTAATGTAAGAACCAGGGACACCTGGGTGGCTCAGAGGCCTCAGCGTCCAACTTCGGCTCAGGTCTTTTAAAAAATGTTTATTCATTTTGAGAAAGAGAGGGGAGAAGGGGTGGAGACAGAGGCAGAGACAGAACACAGAGCCTGACACAGGGCTCAAACTCATAAACTGTGAGATCTTGAGCTGAGCTGAAACCAAGAGTTGGATGCTTAACCGGCTGAGCCACCCAGGTGCCCCTCTGCCATTTATTATGAGAGCTGTCTTTAATTAATTGATGACAAAGACAGCCCGGTCCCTGCCTTCAGGAGACAGACCCCTTGGCTTTGCATGGACGTCCCAGATGCCCCAGGCACCTGCCTCCTGCCACGTCTGGCTTGCTGTCTCTCAGAGGACGGGGACACAGGGCTCCGTTCTGCCAGCTCTGGTTCCACTGTTGAAAAGCCCTTGTTGGGGCAATGATTTCAATGTCTTTTTGGAGTTTGCTCTTACCGGTTTATAAAAACGAGTAGAGAGGGGCGCCTGGGTGGCTCAGGCGGTTAAGTGTCTGACTCTTGACTTTGGTTCAAGTCATGATCTCATTCATGGTTCTTGGTTTTGAGGCCCGCATCGGGCTCTGCACTGGTGTGGTGGAGCCTGCTTGGCATTCTCTCTCCCTCACTCTCTGCCCCTCCCTCTCTCTCTGTCTCTCTCTCAAAATGAATTAAAAAATAAACCTAAAGAAAGAGTAGAGAAATAGACAAACGGAAGTGCATATATTCATAACGTAAAGATTATGTCTCTTAAATGTCAGAAACTTAATAATTATCGTTATTATTTTACTTTCCCCCGAGCACTTACCAGACCCCAGGTCCCCATGCTTCATGTGGATTACCTCACTTCGCCATCACAAGCCACCAGCTGATGGGGTACGGTTGTCATCCCCATTTAACAGATGAGGAAACTGAGGCCCACGTAAGAGGAGCAGCTTGTCCAGATTGTGCGGTTTTGAGTGGTGTTGTTGAAGCACAGACAGGATAATCAGATCTTCTGGGCTTCGGTGAATCTGTAGCCCAGTCAGACGCTCGTTGAAGCGTTCGTAGTTACGTGGAACAGTTGCGTGGGCAGTTACGAAGGAAAACAGCAACCATCCGCCCACTCCCCAGTCAGATGTACAATATTGGCAATATACTCCCTCGTTTAAAATTTAGTCTAGGGGCGCCTGGGTGGCTCAGTCGGTTAAGCGTCCGACTTCAGCACAGGCCATGATCTCACGGTCCGTGAGTTCGAGCCCCGCATCGGGCTCTGTGCTGACAGCTTGGAGCCTGGAGCCTGCTTCGGATTCTGTGTCTCCCTCTCTCTCTGACCCTTCCCTGTTCATGCTCTGTCTCTCTCTGTCTCAAAAATAAATAAACGTTAAAAAAAATTTTGTCTACGGGCGCCTGGGTGGCGCAGTCGGTTAAGCGTCCGACTTCAGCCAGGTCACGATCTCGCGGTCCGTGAGTTCGAGCCCCGCGTCAGGCTCTGGGCTGATGGCTCAGAGCCTGGAGCCTGTTTCTGATTCTGTGTCTCCCTCTCTCTCTGCCCCTCCCCCGTTCATGCTCTGTCTCTCTCTGTCCCAAAAATAAATAAACGTTGAAAAAAAAAATTAAAAAAAAAATTTAGTCTAATAAGCAGGACATAATTGGGAATTTTATACTTTTTTTTTTTCAAGCTCTCTGGGAAGAGAAGCCTGTTTTCCCACAGTTATGGCAGTAACACCTCTAAAGTGTTGGGACACAAATTTGTATCAGCAGCATGATCCCACTGTGGGAAAGAAAAAGCCTAAAGTACATGTTCATATTTATTTAGTTAACCATTTGGTCGGGATTTACTGGGTGTCGGGCAGTAGATGAAATGCCTCCTATTTGTTGCACTTAATCTCATTTAATCCAAATGGCTCCTTTGAGGAAGGATCTATGTTCCCCATTTACATCTGTGGAAATGAGGGTCAAGCCGCTTGGTCAAGGTCCCGGAGCCAGTGAGTGGCAGGTATGGAATTCAAATTTAACTCGGTTTTACTTCAGAGCCCATTCTCTCTGCTTCCCTCTCTCCCTGCTCTGGACCTTTATCTTTCCCTGTCTCTCTCTCCACACACACACACACACACACACACACACTCACACACGCGCACGCACCTGTTCAGGTGTGCGCACACATCCACACACAGAGGGACAGAGGGAACACATCGAAAAGGTTAACAGTTGCTGCCTCTGGATGATAGGAGTACATGTGGTTTCCATCTCCTTTTTATGTCTTTTTACATATTCCTAACGTTCTATAATGAGTTTATGTGAAGGAAAATCCACTTGATGATCTTTTTGTGCAAGTATGCTTGTTTTAAAGTCAGCAGGATACAGGAGTTCTGGTGTGAGGCCGCAGGGCCCCTGACCGCGGGCCTCTTCACAAAATCCGCTAACAAATAAGACAGGGGAGTCAGAACCTTTGCTTCTCGGAACTGCCTATCCGTCCTGTAATACCTTGCTTTGTAGGAAAGTTCTGTACATAAATCCCATAAAATCCCGTCATGTGGAGCTGACACTGAGCCTACCCAGAACCAAATCTGCTAATGATCACGGCTTGCCAGGAGCCTGCAGAAGTGATCAGACATGTCACAACCCCCAGGCCTGCCTCCTGCCTAAGCCCTTTTCTAATAAGGGCTCTTTTCATGAGTTTATAAAAACACTTTGTCCAGATCACGTTGGGTCTTTATTCCATCTTACTTGGGTGCTGAACGTCTGTGGGGCCGGAAGGGGCCGAGGCTAGCCCTGAAGTTTGGGACCCAGGGAAAACCACCGGTTTGTAAATCCAGCAGGAACCGCCCACCTCCCCCACCCCACTGACTGGGCTCTCTCTGAGGCTGCTGCTGTGGGTGAGGGTGGCCGCCTCACCTAGAATGGCACCTGGCAGGGCCACCTGACACTCCATAGGTGTCCTTCCTTTCCTGCACTTCCCCCAACATACTGCCCCCGCACAGGTACCTACTGCCTAGGTTTTCGTAGCTCAGGGTTTAAAAGTTCGTAAACTGTAGGTCTGAAAAGACTTACAGAAAAGTCGCAATAATGGGGCCAAGAATTCCTGGGTATTCTTCACTCATGTGATAATGTTTTTTTAACAGAATTATTAATATTTTTTTAATGTTTATTTACTTTTGAAGGGGAGAGTGAGAGACAGAGTGTAACTGGGAGAGGGGCAGAGAGAGGGAGACACAGAATCCGAAGCAGGCTCTGGGCTCTGAGCTGTCAGCACAGAGCCCAACACGGGGCTCAAAAACTCACAAATGGTGACATCATGCCCTGAGCCGAAGTCAGATGCTTAACCTAACTGAGCCACCCAGGAGCCCCTCATGTGATAACATTTTATAGTTGCTTGTATCCATCCATCATCTGTCTGTATATATTTTTCCTGAGATTACATTGCAGACCCAATTGCCTGATAGTTCCAAATACTTTGTATACGGGTCTTAAAAATAAGAACTTTCAGGGCACCTGGGTGGCTCAGTCGGTTGAGCATCCAACTCTTGATTTTGGCTCAGGTCAGGATTTCACGGTTCAGGGGATTGAGCTCTGAGTTAATCTCTCTCCCTCTGCCCTTCTCCCACTTGTGATCTCTCTCTCTCTCTCTTTCTCAAAGAAGAATTTTCTATCACATAGCCACAGTACTTTTTTTTTTTTTTTTAACTTAAAACGCTTATTTCTTTTGAGAGAGAGAGAGAATGAGAGCACAATCAGGGGAGGAGCAGAGAGAGAATCCCAAGAAGGCTCCACCTTATCAGTGCAGAGCCTGACGCAGGGCTGGATCTCAGGAACCTGTGAGATCATGACCTGAGCAGAAATCAAGAATTTGTTGCTCAACCAACTGAGCCACCCAGGGGCCCCATAACTATAGCACTTTTTAAGTCGAGATCAGGAAGTTGACATTGATACAATGCTGTTATGTAATAATCTACCAGCCTTATTCAGATTTTGCCAATTATGTCACTAAAATCCTTTATAACAAAAGAAAAGCATTGTATTTCTTTTTTTTTTTCTAGTCCGGGAACCAGGCCAAGGGAACACGTGGAACTTAGTTGTCAAGCCTCTTTTAACTTCTACATTCTGGTCTTCTACCTTTCTTTGTCTTGCATGACCTTGACATTTTGGAAAAGCACAGGTTGTGATGGGCTGGACTACGTTCCGTCTAAATTCATATGTTGGGGCCCTAATGCCAGTACCGTAGAATGCAATTATATTTGGAGATAGGACCTTTAAAGAGGTAATTAAATTAAAATGAGGCTTTAGGGTGGTCCTAATCCAGTCTGACTCGTGTTACAAGAAGAGGAAATTTGGACACACAGAGACCCTGTGGATATGTGTGCAGAAGGGAAAGACCATGTGAGGACACAGGGAGTAGGTGGTGTGGGGGAGGGAGAAATTTCTTCTTCCTCCTCAGGATTCTTCTAGCTGGTTTAGGCATTACACTGATAGGAGACAGAGTAACAGGAGAGAAAACCAAAGTCTTATTACACACACACAGAAGCCTGATAATGAAATTGAGACCCAATGACCAAGGTAGGCGGTTTTTATACATTCTAGACAATGAAACAATAAATTTGTGAGGAAGTGACAGGATAAAAGAAAGCAGGTGTTGGGGAGCTGTAATTAGTAAGGAATTCTGAGCAGAATTTAGGCTGCGACAGTAGATTAGGAAAAAAAAAACCACACACAACAAAACCCAGCAGGGTTTGTTTCTACAGCTTTCTCGACTTTAAAGTCCCCTAACTCTGGTGAAAGGCATGTCTTTTTACTTAGCACAGAGAAGGTGTTTTTCACGTGGGAGATTTGTGTCCTGCTCTCAGGAAGACAGAGGAGGGTCTGCGTGTCTTTGTACCCCTGGTTGTTTCCCAAGTAGCTTCAACGGAACATAGTCAAGATAGCATGGTGGTCCATTTTGGGGGTGGCCTGCGGGGGGGCCCTACAGTTTGCTCCTCTGTAACTGCCCATGGGACCTCACATATGAAAAGCTGAGCCGATGACCGGGGAGGGAGAAGCTGAGCTAGTGAGTGAGTGGTAAGAGATCTGCAAAGAGAGGAAACAACATAGAAAGAGGAGGAACCAACAGAGGGGAACAAATTGGAGCCCATTTCCGCACATCCCGCTAAGCCAGGTCCATACCCCGGAGGCAGATGGGTCCCATGTCATGTCCGTGCTCCATTTATCTGCTGAGAAATATTAATTCTCCCTTTTAACAGATTTAAGTTCCATGTTACTTGTCCTGCTTGGTTTACAAGGAAGCAACCTTGTCCGCCGATGATTGCACAGGCTCCTCCCTGCTGGGCAGTCGGCGTATCTAGGGCACGGCTGTCTTGGAGAATCACAGAGGCTAAGCTGTTGGCTTCTGACTGGAGTAGTGTCAAAGTTTGCACAGTGGCATTGAACTCTTGTTCCATTACCATAGAGAGATTTAGGATTGCCTTTTCTTTTCTTTCTTTTAAAAAAATGTTTATTTAATTTTGAGAGAAAGAGAAAGGCAGAGCACAAGTAGGGGAGGGGCAGAGAGAGAGGGAGACATAGAATGGGAAGCAGGCTCCAGGCTCTGAGCTGTCAGCACAGAGCCTGACACGGGGCTTGAACTCACGGACCTTGAGATCATGACCCGAGCCAAAGTGGGGTGCTTAACCTACTGAGCCACCCAGGTGCCCCCACCTCCATTTTTCATGTGGTGCTGTCAGTCTCTGAGAGCAGAGCAGGTTGGGAAATAGCTGATGTAGGAGGCCCATAGTTGGCCCTGGCAGCAGTAAAGCTTAGTTTATCATCCAGCCAAGTGCGTCCAGAATTTTGATCCTCCCAAATATAGTTTGTGGTATTGGGCAATCTCAAAAGGGGAACAGTTGTGATACCCCATGCCACACAGGGCTGATCTGCAAAAACATTTGGTGATTTGGCAAATGTCTGTGCTAGTTATTTTTAATCTCCTTGCTAAGTTTGAAGATGCCATTGTCAGCATCAACCCACAGGGTTTGACTGCAGTGCCGTTCTGGTATATCTCCCAGAAGAAGTCAGGTGGCAGGTCTATTTTCACTGCAAAGGGAAAAATGTTCAGCTATTGTTTCTACCCTGACAAGAGACAATCCTGGAGCTTCCGTAGAGATTTTCTGGGGCCCGAGTAACTCACCAGGGAAAAGGCAGAGTGGCATTCTCCCGGCTGTGGACACCATAGCTGTGGGCCGCCCATCTTCCGTGCTCAATGCACCGGGTGTCACATCAGTGTGAACGAAGACCAGGTTCTTTGCAGTATCTGAATGTTGACACAGTCAGCACTCAGACCGATTAGTCAATGTGGCCAGGTTTGGTAAATGGGCATAGGGGGGTGTTTGGTTTGTGCCCGACCTGCTGAAAACCAGAGGGTCACTAAAGAGCGAGACACAGGTTGGAAAAGAGCCCATAGTGGACACTTACAGAGGGAAGTAGGGTAGATGGAGACCAGCACTCTGCAGTCAACCTTCTATTAAGTGACTTAAAATGTGAAGAAGTATTCAAAAGAAAGTTTTGTTTTTGCTTGTTCTTTGTTTTCAGTGTCATGGAGTCTTAAAAAAACGAGAAGAGTAAGTAAAGGAGAAGCTTCTTGATCTGTGCTCTGGGGAAGAGCTGTCCACACAGTGGTGTGGTCTGCTTCTGGGGCCTGGGACTTGGCCCTGGAAATCTTTGTTTTCAGGCCACCCGTAAGAGTAATCTCCCAGTCGTCTTGAGAGGGACGATCTGGGTCCATTTTGGTGCGGCTTGCACGAATCCAGGAGGATTTTTCTCATCTTTTGATGGCAGTGTAGGTGGCCGGTAGCACCTCACAGGGTCCTTCCCAGCGAGATGGCAGTGCGTGGTTTCTTCCAGAGACCTTGATGGAAACCTGGTCCCTGGTCAAAAGGGATGGTAAGGATCATCAGGTGATGGAAACCATGTCTCTTTGCCTGTTGGTGATATGCCGTAAGTATACCAGTTAATTCTTGTACATAGTCATGGTATCAGATTGTTCACTTAATCCACGAATGAAAGGTTTACAGATGCCCACAGGCATTGGAAGACCAAGCATTGTTTCAAAAGGAGTCAAGCCATGGGGTGCCTGTGTGGCTCAGTCGGTTAAGGGTCCAACTTCGGCTCAGGTCATGGTCCCACGGTGCGTGGGTTCGAGCCCTGCGTTGGGCTCCATGCTGACAGCGCAGAGCCTGCTTTGAATCCTCTGTCTCCCTCTCTCTCTGCTCCCCCTCCCCAAAATAAATAAACATTAAGGAAATAGAAGCATGAGTATTGAAAAAAAAAAGTCAAACCATATCTCCTCTTTGGGGAATCCCAGATCTTAGTAAGGGCCAAGGGCAATGGTTCTGGCCATTTAAGTCCAGTTTTTTGACAGATCTTTCTTACGTTCCTTTTTATGTCTAGATTTTTAGGTTTTATTTATCTTGGTGATTGGGGATGAAGTTTTAATGAGTACACCCCAATTTTTTGCAAACGGGTGGTTTATCTCTCTGCTAAAGTGAGTTCCTTGGTCTGACTCAATCCATAAAGAGATGCCAAAAAGAGGAGTAATCTCAGTTATTAATTTCTTTACCACTCTAGTGGCATCAGCATGTCTAGTTGGAGAGCATTCCCTCTATCCACTAACCATGCAAACAATAGCCAAACAATGAGAATAGCCCAAGGTTGAGAGCCGATCTAAAAAATCCATTGGAAGTGCCAACAAAAGGCAGTGTGGGCCAAAAAGGATAGACTGATTTCTTCCAGAAATCTGGTGAGGTTTACAAGTAGTGCACTGGGAAATAATTTGGCCAGAAATTTTGTGGATGCCAGGGCAAAACCAATTGTCTTTTTAGTTCCTTAATTATCCCATGTTTGCGCATACGTCCCTTTTGGTGGGAGGTAAGTACAAGCCAAAAGGTACAAGAAAAGAGGCCAGGGGGTCTTTTTGGCCCAGTGTGTAATCCATCTGATAATCGTTTGACACCCTTTTGTGTCCAAGTGTCCTTTTCAGATTGTGGGGCATTTGCCCACTAATGAATAATATCACTCAGGGAGAAAGGTAGAGTTAAAAATTGGGTGGAAAAAGGCTAAGGGGGTCAGTTTTGGCTGCATACTTAGTAGCTGTGTCAGTTTTCTCAGTACAAGCTGAGCCGTGAACAATGGCGATTTCAGAAGAAGGCGAATAGCTTGTAGATCAGCAGTTATAGGCCTGTTAGCAATGGGAGTGCCTGTAGAAGTTAAGAATCCCCAGGATTGGGGCGCCTGGGTGGCTCAGTTGGTTAAGCGTTCAACTCTTAATTTCAGTTCAGGTCATGGTCTCATGGTTCATGAGATCAAGCCCTGTGTTGGGCTCTGCACTGACAGCACAGAGCCTTTTTGGGATTCTCTGTCTTCCTCTGCCCCTTCTCGCTGCTCATCCTCTCTCTCTCTCTCTCTCTCTCTCTCTCTCTCTCTTTCTCTCTCTCTCTCAAAATAAACAAAAAAAGAATCCCCGGGATTTCCAAATTGTGCCAATAGCATGGCTGACTCCAAAAGCATATTTGGAGTCTGTGTAAATGTCAGTTTCTTCTTCCACCAATGTGCAGGCTCTAGTAAGAGCTCTGAGTTCAGCCATTTGGGATGAGTTTATGGTGGGCAAAGAACATGCCTCCCGTGTTTCATGCGGGGAAACTATGGCATAACCGTAGTTTCCCTGCAAATTTCACTTACAAGAGCCATGAGATAGAAGCATGTCTGGATTATCTGGAGGGATGTCTGACAGGTCCTCTTCTGGTTTTGAGACCATGATCTGTAGTTGTGAGGCAATCATGGGGAAGAGAGCTGGGCTCTCTAGCATCAGGAGAGGGAGTAAGGCTGCTGGATTGAAAGGTTACCTTGATGGAAGATGATGGAAGGGTTAGTCAAGAGTTTGTAAGTGGTCTGTTGCCATGTAGAGGGGTGCTGTGTCTTGTAAGAGAGCCCCCCACATGGGGAACATACAGGTGAATGGGGGATCCTTATGCAAGAGTACTGGCTTTGTCAATCAAGGCGCAGCTGGGGCCACTGCACGTAGCATGGGGGCACGTCTGATGCCATAGGGCCTAACTGGCATGAGAAATATGCTATCGACGGTATCTGTACAGGTCGTTCTAGAACGCCCACAGCAGCCCCATTATTTTCAGGGCAATATAGATGAAAGGGCTTGTCAAAATTAGGTTAAGCCAAGAGCCAGGGTGTAGACAGAGCTAATTTTAAGGCTTCAAAGGAGATTCATGCCTCTGAGGTCCAGACTCCAAGTTGATATCAGGGAGAACAGCAAACAAAGGTTCAGCAAAAACTGCAAAATTAAGAATCCATTAGTTCCAGCATCCAGTGGCCCCTAAAAATTTCCTTAAGTGCTTTCTCGTTTTGGGGTGGGGCGGGGGGGGGGACAGAATTAACTCAAGGCGTTTTGGAGTGAGCTTTGGAATACCCTGAGACAGCGTGTGTCCCAAGTCGATTGACAGTTGTTTGCGTCCATTGGAGTTTAGATCTAGAGGCTTTATGGCCTCCTCAGCTGGTGCCAGCAAGACAATGGGAGAATCTAGAAGGGCTCCCTACTTAGTTTAATCATAGAGTGAAAGGTCATGAACATATTGCATCAGTGTGGGAACTTGGGTAAAGTTATGGAATCTCGATGGCTTTCAGGACTTGGGAAAGCACTGAGGGGGACTCCAGACTCACAGACTCACGATATCCTTGGGGTATGCGAGTCCAGGTTAATTGTCTCCCTCCAAATGTAAGTGCAAAAAAGAAACTTGTGAGTCAGGGTACAGTGGGGTTGAAAAGAAAGCCAAGGAGAAGTCAGTTACCGCGAACCAGGTGCTTGGCCAGGAATAATGTAAGAGTGTCAGCTGCCCTGGGGACCGCAGGCTGCCAAGGAATTACAAAAGAGCTTATGGCCCTCAGGTCCTGTAGGAATCAACAAACTTATCTCCCTCCAAGTCAGTTTTCCCTTGTTTCTTTACTGGCAGGACTGGGGTGTTACAGGGTAGGATAGTAAAGATGAAGACACCCCGTTGGAGGAGAAAGTCTCTTATTGGCTCAATTCCTTGCTCCGGGTCTTTGGAGAGAGAGGATTGAGGCAGTCATGGAAACAGTTTCTCTTCCAAGAGATGCACACATGTTCCTCCTTTGTAACAACCCAACTTCATTTGCATGTGTGACCCAAAGACTGATTGGGACACCTTTTCACTTTCTTTTTTTTTTTTTTAATTTTTTTTTCAACGTTTATTTATTTTTGGGACAGAGAGAGACAGAGCATGAACGGGGGAGGGGCAGAGAGAGAGGGAGACACAGAACCGGAAACAGGCTCCAGGCTCTGAGCCATCAGCCCAGAGCCCGACGCGGGGCTCGAACTCCCGGACCGCGAGATCGCGACCTGGCTGAAGTCGGACGCTTAACCGACTGCGCCACCCAGGCGCCCCTTCACTTTCTTTTTACTTGAGTAAGCCCTACACCCAACTCTTGACCCGGAGACTGGGTTGCAGACTCTACTGAGTGAGCCACCCAGGTGCTCCAGAAGATAAGTCTTTAGAAGATGTCCTAGCGCCGCCTGGGTGGCTCAGTTGGTTAAGCGTCTGACTCTTGATTTCAGTTCGGGTCATAACCTCACGGTTCGGTTCAGTGAGATCTAGCCCCACATGGGTCTCTGCACTGACAGCACGGAGCCTGCTTGGGATTCTCTTCCTCCCTCCCTCTCTCCCTCCCTCTCTCCCTGTCTCTACCTCTCTGCTCTCTCAAATAAATAAATAGACTTTAAAAAAAAGAGAGAAAGACTTATCTTCTTCAGAGGAATTTACAACAGAATGAGTTTCTGGTAAAGAAAATAAGAAACGCAGGGGCTTGGTGTGATGGTAAAGAAAACAAAAAGGGCCTTCTCACTGTGATTTATCGTGGCATTGCATTTACACAGCAAATCTCTACTGAGAAGGTTTGCAGGGGAACAGCTGCACTCTGGGAAGGCACTGGGAGCGACCGGAGTGATGCTGGGCTGGCCTGAGATCTGGGCTGTGGCACCAGTTGCCCGGAGACTCTGAAGGCTCAGAGGAATCAGAAGTGGCCAGTGGAGACAAATGCTCCAGACCAGCGGTAGACAAAGTCACACCCATGTCAGCTGCGAAACCCTCTTTCGGATCCTCTATTTAAAGTTTTGTGGTAGGCTCCATGCGGCTGAAGAGCGACTGACCCTATCATTTTGGGAGAGGGGAGGTTGGGGTTTGGGGGATTGCTTTTCAAACGTTCCTTTTTCTTAAGTACAAGACAATTTCTCTTCCAATGTCCTGGGGGTTTGTTTGTTTGTTTTTGTAATATCAGCACTCGTCTGGAGGCAAAGAGGGAGATCTCTGAGTGGGCTTCAAGTTATTCTCAGAGTTACGCTCTCGCCTTTGCAAAGATTCAAGCCACAAAGTGAGAATTGGTGCTCTTAGTAAAGCCATTTGCAAGGGACTGGGAAGCTGCCTCCATTATTACCCTTGGTGGTTGCCCCGTCCAGCCCATCACATGATTGTGGATTTGTTCTTCATACCAGGGAGGAAATTTCCTGCTAAAGCAGAGGTGAGGAGATTTCTGTGCTCTGGGGGTTCCGGATTTAATGCAGTGTGACTTAGAAAAGTTTGTGTAAACCATTCAACAAAGGCTTTCGGGTGTTCCTCTTCTCTCTGAGTACGTATTTCAGCCTTAGACCAGTTAACTTTTGGAGGAAAGCCCTCCTCTAGCACCCCTGTTAACCCTGAAATACCAGCCTCTAGCTGAGCCACCTCCTTGTCAGTCATAGGATGCCCGGGAGCGTCTCTGGCCATGATTCTCCTGCGAGGGGCGTCTCTCCAGGGACCGTCTGGCCTGCCCAACAGCCATCATATAATCACGGGCTGGAAGGTTACCCCTCGGTAGCCACACAAGCTCTCTGTGAGTGGGGCTGTGAATAGCTACTCATCTTTCGACTTCCTCTCTAAATTTGGTAGGATCCTCTGAGACAGGAGATAAAAGGGTCTTTATAACTTAAAGGCTCCCTGGCTGGCCCAGCTGGTAGAATGTATGGCTGTTGTGCTCAGGGTCGTGAGTTCAAGCCCCATGTTGGGCACAGAGCCTACTTAAAAATAAAGAGGGGGTTGGGGAAAGAAGTAAAAGGTCTACTGCTGTCCAGAGTACATGAACTCTTTGCAGCCAGCATCCAGGATATGTCTGTGAAGGACACTGCATGGGAGTGTCTGAAACTGGCAGAGCTTGAGTACAGAGCCCCAGAAAACAGGAGGAAGGAAAAGGCAGCACAAAAGGAGCTTTACTGTCCCTCCTGGGTGCTCTTACTAGATTCGCTTCCTGACATTCAGCATTTACCCAAGAAACCTGCCTTCCCTGTGCCTGGAGATCCGGCTGAGGCGCTCTCTGTAAAGCTAGTAAGGAAAATGAAGTGTCAGTAGGCGGCTGGTTCTCTGAGGGTTCTTTGGAGAGGTTGGGGTTTTAGGATTTAAGGAAACTGACTGAGGGGCTGAGGTTGGGTTTGAAAGGGGAGGTCTAGACAAGGGGCCCAGAGATCCAGAAGTCAAAAGATTTTCTGGAGGGTCAGGCATAGGGGGTTGGGAACAAAGGGAGGTATAAGAAGGGGGTTTATGTCGGATTTGTCTTTTGCTTTTTCTTGTGACTTCTGTTCTTTCATTTTATTAAGGGATTCCCTAAGGCCAGCCGTTATACTTTTGTGTGTGTGTGTGTGTTTTCCTTTCAATTTGATCTTCCCATAAATACCAATAACTACTTGTAACAAGAGCTCTCTACAATTTTTTCAAATATGGACGTTTTTGTAGTTCAAAAGACCCATCGTCTGGCCAGTGATGAGTGGGATCACGTTAGAATATTTATGCCAATAGCAACTGAACCCGGTAAGTCTCTTCATGGAAAGACATGGAGGCAACTTTCCAGGCTTAGAATAAATCTTTACCATGGATACAAGAGGGGTCCCTGGAGAGGGCATAGACGATGTAGCCCCATGATCCAACATTGACTCCCAAGAATAGCCTAAGAAAGTGAAGACCTTTGTTGCATACATGGTAAGAGAGGCGTAGGGAAAAAGGGATCTCCAATCTCCCATGAAAGCGTGAGACACCTCCAGTCACAGGCCCGCTGGTCTGTGACACCAGGCAGGTGCTACCAGAATGAGACTTTCTAACGCTAACGAACAGTGAGGGTTGAGATGACAAAGGCCTTTATGGACTGGGACCTCTCGGGACAAACTTAAGTAAGTACACCCTCTGGATGGCAGAGACCAGAGAGAATGTTCTCGCTGGTCACAAAGCCAAGCTCTTAGGACACAGAACACGACCAAAGGGGAAACCTCATCTGGTTTTCACAGAGGGAAGCCACAGCAAAGTTTGTCAAACAGACGCAGATCTGCACTCAGCGGGCTGGGAGGTTATGGGGTCTGTGCCTGCGTTCTGCTCTGCGGTGATTCCTTTCTAGGACAGAGGATACCAGAGGCAGACAAAGGAAGGCAAAGACCATCTCTGGGAGGATTAGTAACCGAAGGGTACTCTACCCAATTTTTACCAAGGGTCGCAAAGCCCCGTCGAGTTCCACAAGATTTCATCCTGCTAATCTAAATTCAGAGACAGAAAAAAACAATTCTCCCTACTCTTGCTGCACTGGACCCCGCAGACAGAGATTCTGGGAGGCCGACATGGTAAGAAATCTCCCCTTCTGCTGGCTGGACGTCAGATGTCCCAGGACCTCTGGGCTGTGTCTGGGTGAGCGGCGTCCAGTGAGTTAAAGGATCCTGCCCGCTACGCCGGTCATAGGGGAGGGAGAAATCTTACTCGTTCTCCCTGGATTCTTCTAGCTGGCTTAGGAATTAAATCGATCTGAGACAAATTAACGGGAGGGAAAGCCAAAGTTTTATCACGTGTGCACGGAGGCCCAGCAATGAAACCGAGACCCAAAGAAATGACCAACACAGGCAGTTTTTATACATTTTAGCAAAGAGACAATAAATTTGTGAGGAATTGATGAGATAAAGGAAACTGGTGCTTGGAAGCTTTAATTAGTAAGGGATTCTAAGCAGAATTTAGGCCGATAGATTAGAAAAAACCCAGTAGGGTTGTTTCTACAGCTTTCTCGACTTTTTTTTTTTTTTTTAATGTTTCTTTTTGAGAGACAGTGTGTGTGCATGTGCTAGTGGGGGAGGGGCAGAGAGAGGGAGACAGAATCCGAAGCAGGATCCAGGCTCTGAGCTGTCAGCACAGAGCCCGACGCGGAACCTGAACCCACAAACCGTGAGATCATGACCTGAGCGAAGTCTGACACTTAACGGACTGAGCCACCCAGGTGCCCCAGCTTTCTCAACTTTCAAGTCCCTCACTCTGGTGAGAAGGATGTCGTTTTACTTCTTAGTACAGGGAGGGTGTTTCTCCTGTGGGAGATTCGCATCCCGCTCCCAGGGGGACAGAGGAGGGTCCGAGTGACTTTGTACCACGGGTTGATTTAAGTAGCTTCAATTCAAGGTAATCAATATGTCATTTTGGGGTGGCCTGCCTGGATCCTTTTGGTGGCCACCTGCAAGCCGAGGAGAGAGACCTCAGGGGAACGCAGACCTTGATCCAGGACTTCCAGCTACCAGAACTGAGGGAAAATTAATTTCTGTTGTTTCAGCGCCCCTGTCTGGTATTTTGTTACAGCAGCTGGAGCAGACTGATACACAGGTCAGTTACTTTGGAAACCATCTCTCGGCTTGGTTCTGGATCATTCTTAGTTGTCTCTTCTTGCCATCTGAGATGCCCTGGATGGTTCCTCTAAGACATCGCTCCTTTATCAAGTGAAAATTTATTCGAAATTTTGCTCACCTTGCGGAACACACGCAGAACTAGTTACTCGCAATCCAAAGTTCCACTGTATCTGTATTTCGGGGCTCGGCTGACTCAACACCACTTTGAATGAAGCGACTCTTAGGACCGCTCCCCCCACACCGGGCCCTTCTTTCCTTTTTGGAACGTGTTGGGATAATAATAGCTATTATTTGTTGCTGATCTACCATATGCTAGTATATAAATATAATTCATTTAATGCTATAACAACGCAACCTAAGAGGCAGGTACAAACCCACTTTACAGATGATAAAGGCAGAGGAGAACTCACCTGTCCAGATCTTACATAAGACTGAGTGCTTCTCCAGGATAGGGCTGGGTGGCTTTGTGAGCACGTGACCTGTGTGGTCACACGGGGCCCCACACTTAGAAGGCCCCCACGCCTGGTGTGCCATTTTGAAAACCCTAGTCATTTTTGAACAAGGGAATGCATTTTCATTTTGCACCGGGCCACAGGGCAGCAACCAGTCCTGTGTTTGGCTGCTGTGACCTTGCACTATTTCCGCTCTGCACCCAGTGAAGCCACTGGAGTGCTAGCAACACTTGTTTGTTCACGTTAGTTTCCCTCCCCAGCCTGGGGCTTAGGAGACGGCAGGAATGGTATCTGAATCATCTCCTGTCCTCAGCGCCCAGGACAGAGCCCCGCACGGTAGAGATGAGCAGGAAATGTTTGTTGAACAAATTGACTAATGAATCAACTATTGATTCAAGACAAAGGAGGGCCAGCATCCAAGGTAGGGGTGTTCCCCCAAGGCTGGCTTGGCAGTAACAGTCATTTGCCACGTTGGCCTCTTACCTGTCTCCAGAATCAGACTGGGGAGAAGGGCAAGGGGAGTGATCTGGAAAGGACTGCCTCTGTGAAAGAAACAAAGGCTTCTGTTGTGGATGGGGGGGGGGCGGGGAGGAGGGAAGTGCCTGCTGTTCCTCATAAGAGCCCGAGCTGCTCTCCAGTCACCCAAGCTGCGGGCACTCCTCCTCCTGGAAGGCAGCCTGGCTTCAGAAAGCTCACCTGCTTCCTGGCTTCCAGCACACAGATGCTGTTTTCAGAGGGTGCAGAGGCCAACCAGAGAGCCCCTGATGATGGATGCTGGAGAGTCAGCCAGTCCTTCCTCGTTTTTCAAGCCCTGGTTGAATGACACCTTCTCCCCAGGGGCCTCCCAGATCTCTCCAAGGCAGAGTGGCTCATCGTGTCCTGTGTGTTCATCGCTCTGGGTTTCTAATGAATTTTAAGTGCTGGTTTTGGGCTCCCTTCACAAGAATGGATGCCCAGGATGGTGAGGATACCAATAATCAGCATGGCTACATTTGATTCTGACAAAAAGGTCCTGCAAGTAGGGATGATTGCAATGTACCCAACCCCTAAGCCCCCAAACCTCTCCATCTCTACCAGCCTTACTCCCTTACCTCTCCTGTCACCCCCTCAGTGAGGCCTTCTTGGAAGCCCCATGAACCCTGTGATATCACCTTACCCCCTTTCTGCACCCTCCACACACACTCTTTTTCCTTCTTCGCCTTATTTTCTCAGTTGCACGTCTCATCGGACTCACTATACTTAGTTTGTTGTCTATTTATTCTCCAGATCTCTCCGCTGAGAGTCTCTGAGTGCAGGAATTTGTCTGCTGTGATCCCGGTACCTAGAGCAGGGCCCAGCCCATAGTAGGTGCTCAATAAATACTTATTGGGTGAGTCAATTCCCACTCTACAAGACAGGAAACTGAGGTTTGGGAAGGTCAAGCCACCAGGCCAAGGTCGTGGGGCTTGGTGAGGGGCATCTAGTCTTTCTTTAATCCCTGGGGGGCCTCAAAAGTTTCCACATGGAATTCCCGTGTCCTAGCAATTCCGCTCCTAGTCACACACCCAAGAGAAATGAGAAGGTATGTCCACACAAAATCTTATATGCAAATGTGCATAGCATTATTCATAATAACCAAAAAGTGGCTCTCAGCTTATGAAGGGAAAAACAAATGTGGCCCATCCATATCCTGGAATACTATTTAGCCTTAAAAAGAAATGAAACCTTGTTACATGCTGCAACATGGGTGAATCTTGTCAACACGTATGCCAAGGGAGAGAAGCCAGACAGTGAAGGCCACGCATGATAAAATTTCATTTATGCGAAATGTCCAAAAATAGGCAAGCCCATAAAGGCAAACAGCAGATTGTGGTTCGCCCGAGTTCGGGTGGAGGGTGGGGGAAAATGGCAGGGTGACTGCTAATAGATACAGAGCTGATTTTTTGGGGGGTGATGAACATGTTCTAGAATTGACTGTGAAAACGGTTCCGTGACCATGTGAATAAACGAAATACCACCGAATTGTACACTCAAAATAAGTGAATCGTATGACATGTGCCTTATATCTCAGTAAAGCTGTTATAAAAAAATACTCCCCGGGGAAGGGGTGGATGTCCAGCAAATCTAGGCAGAGACCCTGCCCTCCCATCTCACATGTGGTGGGGAGACAGACACAACTCACTGGTCACAAAAGCAAATCCACACTTGTGGGGATGTCCTATAGGAGAAGGTGGGGTGTAGCGTGTATGGTGGGGAAGAGGGGATTTGCCCAGGGCAGGCGGGGTCAGTGGTGTTGAGGAAGCCATACTCGAGGGGAGAAGACCACCTAGGATCCCTGTCCCTCACACTTAGAAGCCTCAGGTTACACTGTCCCCAGGGGACCAAGCAACTTGAGGAATTGGGCTTTGTGTGTCTTAAGCTCCACCTGGGGTCAGCAGGGGCCCCTCCCTAGGGGCTGGCATCTGGGCACCTGTGGGGGTGCCTTATGCTCTCTGAATCCCTGGCTGACAGCCACACTGGTTCAAATCCTCCTGGAGGGAGTTGAAAGACCACCCCTTGAAAGATATGCCCACATCGTCATCTCCTGGATGTGGCCTAATTTGGACAAAAAAAAAGTCTCTGCAGATGTGCTTAAGCTAAGAATCTAGATCATCCTAGATTACCCAAATGGACTCCAAATCCAATGACAAGTGGCCTTATGAGAGAAGAGAGGTGCACAGAGAAGAAGAGAAGCTTCAGGAAGGAAGGCAGAGGCTGGAGCGATGCAGCCTCAAGCTGAGGAACCCCCGAGCTCACCAGAGGCTGGAGGAGGCCAGGAGTGATTCTGCTCCAGAACCTTCCCAGGGAGCATGGCCCTGCCCACACCTCGGCTTTTGGACTCCCTGCCTCTGCAACTGTAGGAGAATAGATTTCTGTTGTTTTAGGCCGAGTTGGTGGTAGTTTGTTACAGCAGGCCCTAGGAGACCCATACACCTGCCTTCTCCACTTACCCACTATTTTACCTGGAACACATTTCTTAGTGCTGCTGAGCCTGGGTTTCCACGTCTGTGAAGTTTCTACACCAGGGACACGTGAGGACGTGAGGTGATACGGCTGAAGCTCTCAGAGAAAGGCCTGGCACCCCCTCTGGGCCCCTCGCTTGGCAGCGAGCATTTAAGGTTCTCTTACCGACCAGTTCTGTCTCCTGCGGGGGCACAAAGGAACTTTAGAAGCCCCCACACCTGCCTCCTTGCATGGTTTGTCACACCTAAGTCAGGACCCGGGCTCGTCAGGGGCTCTGGAGGCTGTGTGGTATGAGAGGGTGATGATGAACCATTGTGACGTCATGATTAGCCCCATGAAAGGGATGGCAGGATCTCACAGGTGGTCGGACCACAGTCTCTGGGTTAGATTCCTCGCTTTGCTACTTCACTTGCCACATGGTCTTGGGTAAGTTACTTAACCTCTTGTGCCTCAGTTTTCTGACCTGAAAAATGGGCATGATGTTCATTATGCTGCTGGCCTATCGTGTTTCTAAATGCTTAGATTCGTGCTAGAGAACGCTATGTTGTTGTTAAACACATATCCAACTCAATAAAGAGGACATTCCTTTGAATCTGAAATCTAACCACATTCCCACTTGAGGCAAAACTGCCTCTTCACTGCTCGCCCCACCTTGCCTCCAAAGGGGTGGTCACCCCCGCCCCCACCCCCCCACCCCCCCCACCGGAGGGTTCTTGGCTGGGTTCTTGCTTAGGGTTTTCCCAGCCAACACTTCTGAAGGCTGGGAGAAGTGGATAATTGCTCTGGCCCTTGCCCCAGTGTAGCTTCAAGTTGTGAGTTACACCTGCCCCCTGAATTCTTAGAATTCTTGGCTATCCAGGAGTGTCCTCAAGGGGTCTGCTTCCAGGGCTGGGTCCGCTGGGCTGACTTACATTGCAGGGGGCTCAGGCCTCAGTCTAGGGAGGAGGATGGAGTGGGGAGGGGGCATGTAGGACAAGGATTCCCATTGTCCCGTGAGGCCCCGGCATCTGGGCTGGGCTCAGGCCCCGCCTCATCTTTGCCAGGAAGTTGACATTCCAGGATTTCACCCTGTGCAGAGAGGGTGGGTGGTGGGCACCACGCAGCCCGGGCACACCCCAGAAGACACTGCACCACTCCTGAGGGAAGGACCCTGGGCCCTTCAAAGAGGGAGCGAGGCCCTGGACTACTGCCCACTGCTTTGCTTGTGATCCGGACAACTTTCAGCCTCCCGGAACTTCATCTTCTCACCGGTAGCATGAGGTCCGTGACATCGCCCCTCAGCACGGGGTGGGATTCTGGGCCACCACCTCACTGTTCTTGGCGTCCCCAGGGGACTCTGGGGCTGTCTGGGGAAGTCAGGGTGAGGCCCGTGCCCAGCCAGGATGCCCTGTCCTCACAGCACAATGAAGACCTCGGCTGGCTGTGTGTGGGGACGTTCTGATCTGCCGCCCAGAACTCCCTGTGTTCTCCTCCCTCCGGAGTTTGTTTTGGGACCTTGATTCCAAACCCTGCTGTGATCGGGGACGCCCCACGTGTCTCCCAGTTTCGAGTTCCAGAAAGCCACCCACTCACGAGTTCAGGCGTGTTGAGCCAGCACAGAGAGCATCTCTGTGCGGGGCACTGGCCTCGGAGGCAAGAGAGTCCTTGAAGGTAAGCTTCCTTCTGTCCATGTGTTTGTCCATCTGTCTATCCATCTATCCATCAGAGAAAGGATGGGCTGAGCCGTTCTACTTCCTGGGTCTGTAATATCGGTGTCCTCATCTGTTCAGTGAGGATTACATCAGTACCTACCTCTTGAGGTGCTTCTGGGCATTAAACAAACGCCATACAGCTGTGCCTGGCTTACCGTAGGCACTAAGCCAATGGCGGACCTTATTTTCATTACTGTTGTGAGCATTGATATTAGCACTGTGTTGCTATGGGAACCTGCATAAAGTTAACACACAGCCTTGCGCACTTGGTGGGAGCTTCTTCAACTTTGGCTGTAATCTTGGGAAGCCGATGATAAGAGTCTGCTTCTTATCAGTTTGTTTACCCCAAATGGCTCTTGGCAGGACCCATGCTTGGAGATGCTCAGTCAATGTCAATGGTTTACCAGTTGCACTGCTGCCTTGACCGCCCGAAGTTCTAGCCTCAGCAGCCCCCCTGATGTGCTCCTCAAACAGCCTGCGCTTCTCCAGCAACGCTGGCTTGGGAAATTTCAAGACGACACCACATAGTCCCACTGCTGTCCCCTCGGCTCCCTGACCCATGTCCCCCACCCAAGCTGGAGCTAGGGTCTCAGTGAAGCCACACGGGGTGGAGGTTGTGGGAAGAGAATGGTCTGGGAGTTAAAAACCCCAAAGCTCTGAACTCTCCTTGTCCTCTTTGTCCCTTAGAAACTCTATATTGGGAGGAAGAAAGACTCTTGGTTAAGGTTGTGGACTCGGGGTCAAGCTGCCCAAATCAAAACCCCTGCTTCTAATGCTTATTAGTCCAGGGCTTCCCCTCTTTTTGCCTCAGTTTTCTCATCTGTCAAATGGGGATGAAAGAATATGTATTCTCTGGGCTTCTACTGAAGAGTCAATGACATGACATTCTTTTAAAAATTTTCTTAATGTTTATTTTTGAGAGAGAGACGGAGAGCGAGCAGGGGAAGGTAATAGAGAGAGGGAGACACAGAATCTGAAGTAGGCTCCAGGCTCTGAGCTCTCAGCACAGAGCCCGATGCGGAGCTCGAACTCACGAGCCTTTCAGGCATGAGATCATGACCTGAGCTGAAGTCGGCTGCTCAACCAACTGAGCCACCCAGGCGCCCCTATGACATGACATTCTTAAAGAACGTGGTGCGGTGCCTGGCGCTTCATAGGTGCTCAGCAAATGCTGTTCTCTAGTAGGTTCAACCCCAGCCCTTTCTTCTCTGGAACACAACATGGCAGAGGGTTACTGCCCTGTCTGCTGTCCTTTCTGGGTCCAGTGGCTTCCCCCTCCATTTCCAGGCTTCTCTTCCCTGGGAGGGACCACCCCTGTGTCTCAGGCACCCTGAGGGAGCTTGCCAGACTGAAGCCACAGCACATGCTAGTATTTCCCAGACAGGGCTCCACTCCACACATCTCCCATGCCTCCCACCACCCATAATGTGCTAACTAACCCCCTCTGCTTCTAGGCTGCAAGTTATTCCTTCACCGCTACTTATTTACCTCTGAACTCACATGGAAGAGCAGGAGGTGTAACTACCTCGACCAATGTGTGTTGTCTTATTTGATACAATGAGGCACTATTATTCCCACCTTACAGATGATGCAACTCAGACACAGGGGGTTAAGTACCTTGCTCAAGGTCTCAAATATAGTCAGAGGTGGAGCCTGATACAAACGAGCTCACCTTCTTGATTCCATACAAATTTTAGGATTATTCGTTCTAGCTCTGTGGAGAATGCTAGTGTTATTTTGATAGGGATTGCATTGAATACGTAGATTGCTTCGGGTAGTATCGACATTTTAACAATATTTGTTCTTCCTATCCAGGAGCATGGAATCTTTTTCCATTTTTTTGTGTCTTCTTCAATTTCTTTTATAAGCTTTCTATTGTTTTCAGTGTATAGATTTTTCACCTCTTTGGTTAGATTTATTCCTAGATATTTTATGGGTTTTGGTGCAACTGTAAATGGGATCGATTCCTTGATTTCTCTTTCAGTCACTTCACTGTTGGTGTATAGGAATGCAACCGATTTCTGTGCATTGATTTTATATCCTGCAACTTTGCTGAATTCATGAATCAGTTCTAGCAGTTTTTTGGTGGAATCGTTAAGGTTTTCCATATAGAGTATCATGTCATCTGTGAAGAGTGAAAGTTTGACCTCCTCCTGGCCGATTTGGATGCCTTTAATTTCTTTGTGTTGTCTGATTGCAAAGGCTAAGACTTCAATACTATGTTGAATAACAATGGTGAGAGTGGACATCCCTGTCTTGTTCCTGGCCTAGGGGGAAAGCTCTCAGTTTTTCCCCATTGAGGATGGTATTAGCGTTGGGTCATTCATATATGGCTTTCATGATCTCGAGGTATGCTCCTTCTATCCCTACTTCCTTGAGGGTTTTTATCAAGAAAGGATGCTGTATTTTGTCAATGCTTTCTCTTTATCTATTGAGAGGATCATATGGTTCTTGTCCTTTCTTTTACTGATGTGATGAATCACATTAATTGTTTTGTGGATATTGAACCAGCCCTGCATCCCAGGTATAAAAATCCCACTTGGTCGTGGTGAATAATTTTTTTAATGTACTGTTGGAACCAGTTGCCTAATATCTTGTGGAGGATTTTTGCATCCATGTTCATCAGGGAAATTGGTCTATAGTTCTCCTTTTTAGTGGGGTCTCTATCTGGTTTTGGAATTAAGGTAATGCTGGTTTCATAGAAAGAGTTTGGTAGTTTTCCTTCCATTTCTATTTTTTTGGAACAGTTTCAAGAGAATAGGTGTTAACTCTTCCTTAAATGTGTGGTAGAATTCCCCTGGGAAGCCATCTGACCCTGGACTCTTGTTTTTTGGCAGATTTTTGATCACTAATTCAATGTCCTTATTGGTTATGGACCAATAATTCTTCAAAATTCTTCAAAATTCTTCAAATTTTCTATTTCTTCCTATTTCAGTTTTGGTAGTGTATATGTTTCTAGGAATTTGTCCATTTCTTCCAGATTGCCCATTTTATTGGCATACAATTGCTCATAATATTCTCTTATTATTGTTTGTATTTCTGCTGTGTTGGTTGTGATCTCTCCTTTTCATTCTTGATTTTATTTATTTGGATCCTTTCCTTTTTCTTTTTGATCAAACTGGCTAGGGGTTTATCAATTTTGTTAATTCTTTCAAAGAACCAGCTTCTGGTTTTATTGATCTGTTCTACTGTTTTTTTGGTTTTGATAGCATTAATTTCTGCTCCAATCTTTATTATCTCCTGTCTTCTGCTGTTTTTGGGTTTTATTTGCTGTTCTTTTTCCAGCTCTTTAAGGCATAAGGTTAGGTTGTGTATCTGAGATCTTTCTTCCTTCTTTAGGAAAGCCTAGATTGCTATATACTTTCCTCTTATGACTGCCTTTGCTGCGTCCCAGAGGTTTTGGGTTGTGGTATTATCATTTTCATTGGCTTCCATATACTTTTTAATTTCCTCTTTAACTTCTTGGTTAGTCCATTCATTCTTTAGTAGGATGTTCTTCAGCGTCCAAGTATTTGTTACCTTTCCAAATTTTTCCTTGTGGTTGGCTTCGAGTTTCATAGCATTGTGGTCTGAAAATATGCACGCTATGATCTCGAGTTTTTTGTACTTGCTGAGGGCTGATTTGTGTCCCAGTATGTGGTCTATTCTGGAAAACGTTCCATGTGCACTGGAGAAGAATGTATATTCTGCTGCTTTAGGGTGAAATGTTCTGAATATATCTGTTAAGTCCATCTGGTCCAGTGTGTCATTCAAAACCATTGTTTCCTTGTCGATTTTTTGATTAGATAATCTGTCCGTTGCTGTGAGTGGGGTGTTGAAGTCTCCTACTATTATGGTATTATTATCAATGAGTTTCTTTATGTTTGTGATTAATTGATTTATATATTTGGGTTCTTCCACATTTGGTGCATAAATGCGTACAATTGTTAGGTCTTCTTGGTGGATAGACCCTTTAATTATGATATAATGCCCTTCTGCATCTCTTGACACAGTCTTTATTTTAAAATCTTGGGGCACCTGGGTGGCTCAGGAGGTTAAGTGTCCGACTTTGGCTCAGGTCATGATCTCGTGGTCCATGAGTTCGAGCCTTGCGTCAGGCTCTTTGCTGACAGCTCAGAGCCTGGAGCCTGCTTCAGATTCTGTGTCTCCCTCTCTCTCTGACCCTCCCCCATTCGTGCTCTGTCTCTCTCTGTCTCAAAAATAAATAAACATTAAATAAATAAATAAATAAATAAATAAATAAATAAATAAAATAAAATCTAGATTGTCTGATATAAGTATGGCTACTCCGGCTTTCTTTTGTTGACCATTAGCATGATGGATGGCTCTCCATCCCCTTACTTTCAATCTGAAGGTGTCTTTAGGTCTAAAGTGGGTCTCTTGTAAACAGCATATAGATGGATCTTGTTTCTTATCCATTCTGTTACCCTATGTCTTTTGATTGGAGCATTAAGCTCATTGACGTTTAGAGTGAGTACTGAAAGATATGAATTTATTGTTATTAGGTTGCTTGTAGACTTGGAGTGTCTGGTCGTGTTCTCTGGTCCTTTCTAATCTTTGTTGCTTTTGGTTATTTATTTATTTATTTATTTCTCTCTCTGTATATATTTTTTCATCTTTTCTCCCCTCATAGAGTCTCCCTTAAAATTTCTTGCAGGGCTGGTTTAGTGGTCGCAAACTCTTTAATTTTTGTTTGGGAAACTTTTTATCTCTCCTTCTATTTTGAATGACAGCCTTGCTGGATAAAGAATTCTTGGCTGCATATTTTTCTGTTTCAGCACATTGAATATATCCTACCACTCCTTTCTGGCCTGCCATGTTTCTGTGGATAGGTCTGCTGCCAACCTGATCTGTCTTCCCTTGTAGGTTAGGGACTTTTTTTCCCTTGCTGCTTTCATGATTCTCTCCTTGCCAGAGTATTGTGAATTTGACTATGATATGCCTTGTTGATGGTCGGTTTTTGTTGAATCCAATGGGAGTCCTCTGTGCTTCCTGGATTTTGACGTCTGTGTCTTTCCCCAGGTTGGGAAAGTTTTCTGCTATGATTTGCTCACATACCCCTATTTCTCTCTCTTCCTCTTCTGGGACCCCTGTGATTCTGATGTTGTTCCTTTTTAATGAGTCACTGATTTCTCTAATTCTTAAGTTGTGCTATTTTGCCTTAATCGCCCTCTTTTTTTGTGCTTCATTATTCTCCATAAGTTTGTCCTCTATATCACTGATTCTCTGTTCTGCCTCATCCATCCTTGCTGCTGTGGCATCCATTCGTGATTGAAGCTCATTTATAGCATTTTAAATTTCATTCTGACTATTTTTCACTTCTTTTATCTCTGCAGAAAGGGATTCTAATCTATTTTCGACTCCAGCTAGTACTCTTATTATTGTGATTCCAAATTCTGATTCAGACATCTTGCTTGTATCTGTGTTGATTAAGTCCCTGGCTATTGTTTCTTCCTGCTCTTTCTTTTGGGGTGAGTTCCTTCGTTTCATCATCTTGAAGGAAGAAAAGGAATTAATGAGGTAGAAAAATTAAAATTAAAAAATATTAAAATTTAAAAAATATTAAAATTAAAAAGTTAACCCCCCCCCCCCGCAGTTGAGTAAATGATGCTAGATCCTAGATGTGTGTTGGCCTGGGTGTTGAAAGTGGCTTGATAGATTAGAGAAAAAAGGGGGAAAAAAGAAAAAAAAAGGAAAATCATTTGAAAATTTGAAAAAAATGAATACACTGAAGTAGACTAAATTGAAATGATGGAAGTAAAATAGAATTTGAAAATTTTACACAAAAGGAAAGAATATAGTAGAAAAAAGTTAAAGAAAAATATTTTCAATAAAAATTAAAAATAAAAAAGAATTTTTTCTCTTTCTATATTCAAGAAAAAGAAAATAAATGAAAAAGATAAAAAAGAAAAAAAAGGAAATCTTTTGAAAATTTGAAAAGGTGAATACACTGAAGTAGACTAAAATAAAATGATGGAAGTGAAAGAGTTTGAAAAACTTACACAAAAGTAAAAAAATATAGTAAAAAATTCAAAGAAAAATATTTTAATAAAAATTGAAGGTAAAAATGAAGTTTTTCTCTTTCTGCATTCAAGAAAAGGAAATGAAACGAAAAAAAAAAGAAAAAAAGAGATCGTTTGAAAATTTGAAAAGGTGAATACACTGAAGTAGACTAAAATAAAATGATGGAAGTAAAATAGAACTTGAAAAAAAATTTTTTTTAATTTTTTTTCAACGTTTATTTATTTTTGGGACAGAGAGAGACAGAGCATGAACGGGGGAGGGGCAGAGAGAGAGGGAGACACAGAATCGGAAACAGGCTCCAGGCTCTGAGCCATCAGCCCAGAGCCCGACGCGGGGCTCGAACTCACGGACGGCGAGATCGTGACCTGGCTGAAGTCGGACGCTTAACCGACTGCGCCACCCAGGCGCCCCAGAACTTGAAAAAATTTACACAGAAGTAAAAAATATAGTAATAAAAATTAAAGAAAAATATTTTTAATAATAATTGAAAATAAAAATGAATTTTTTCTCTTTCTGTATTCAAGAAAAAGAAGTGTAAAAGAGAAAAAAAAAAGAAAGAAAATTGAATAGATGAGCCTGCTAACAGATTGAAGTAGGACTGAAATTGCTTTGTTTTCCCCTAGAAGTCAGACTAGGAAGCGCTTTATAGTCCATAAATTAAGCCGGTGGTGAGACTTCTGTTCTTGAACAGCGAGGTTGACCCGGTTGGGCGGGGCTCAGTGTAAGGGCTCCGCTCTCCACTAGATGGCGCTGCTAGCCTCCTGGGGTGGGTTCTTGTGGCGCTCGTAGGTGCGTATGCGCATGCGCGCGAGCGGTGAAATGGCACCACCCAGCTACCCGGTCTGTTCTCCCCATCAGCAGTCGCGCACCCGTGCTCTGTCTTCAGCTCTCGTCTGCTCCCCGCTTCTTCCCTCTCCGTGACCAGGCCCCAGGCAGTTGCTCTCTCCCGAGTTTTGTCTCAGACGCGGCTGTTTTCCCCGGCCCCTTACTTCCGAAGGGCTGCGGCTTCGGCCCCTTCCGCCCCTCTGCGGGAGGGTCTCCCCGGGCAACGGCCGACGCCGGCTGCACCCAGGAAAGTTCGCCAAACCGTGCTGCTGCCGAAGCCCAGAGACTGCGGCCGGGTGCCAGCCGCCCCAGAAAAAGTTTGGGAGCTAGCGTAGCAGCAGACTTTCAGGGATTATGGAAAATCGCAACACGCATCTGGCACCAGGCTTCACTCGTAAGGACCTTGTTCCAGCACCAGCGATCGGGGCGGTTCTCTGGGGTCTGCTGGGCCCAGGTGGCCTCACAGCCTCTACCGAACGCCCTTCCGGCAGTGGAACCGCTTCTCCCCGTGTGGCCCGAGAACCTTCCGGACCCCACTCTGCTCCTGGGGATTCGCCCTTCCCGCCAGAGCACCCACCGCCAGGTATGGAGCTGGGGAGTTGCAGCCTTTGCGCTCCCCCTGTTTATTACAGTCTTAATGGAATTTAAACCCTCTTCTTTCTCCTTTCTCCCTTTTTAGTTCAGTCCCTGCGGCTGTTTCCAATTTTCCACTTTCTCTCCAGCTGCTTTTGGGGAGGGGTGCTTTTCCCGTATTCTGTCCCCTGTCTCCGTCGCAAAGGCACCCCCCTGCCCTCCGCAGCTTATCTCTCCCCAAGTACCTGCGCCGTGTACCTGCTGAATTCTGTGGTTCAGGTTGTGCAGATTGCTGTGTTAACCCTCAGATCAGTTTTCTAGGTGTGCAGGATGGTTTAGTGTTGGTCTGGCTGTGTTTCATGGACACGAGACACACACGAAACTTCCACGCTGTTCCGCCATCTTGGCTCCCTCCACAAAAGCCTGAGCTCACGCTCTTGAGCCTCAGGTTACATACTGAGTGACCCCATTCTCCAGCAGCAGCAGCAGCAGCAGCACTGTGGGCTGCTGTGAAGATGAACTGAGAATACACACCTCCTGCTAACTCAGTTCTTGTCATATTGGGAAGAGCTCACCGGAACTTAACCCTGTGGGGACACTGATAACAATAGCTTCTAGTGTTTCGGCTCCTGCCGTTCCCACCCCCCCTACACTGAGATCACGTAGGAGCCTTGATCACAGGACCTGCCTGCTGTACATTCCCCATCTTCCTCCCCTATCCAGTTGAGTCCATACATAGTAAACCCCCTGGAAAATGGGCAGGTGCTGGAAGCCTGACTGCAATGCAGAAATGCAGATTTAAGATAAATTTTTTATATTAAATTTTTTAATGTTTATTTATTTTTGAGACAGGGAGAGAGACCTTGAGCAGGGAAGGGGCAGAGAGACAGAGGATTCAAAGCAGGCTTTGCACTGACATCAGAGCGCCTGATGTGGGACTCGAACTCATGAATCGCGAGACCACGACCTGAGCCAAAGACGGATGCTCAACCAACTGAACCACCCAGGTGCCCCCGAAACGCACATTTTCATTAAGTTTAGGAAAATCACAAAATGCTTTCTTGATTATAAAGTTTATAATCATGCGATGATTGTAGATCTCAATGCCATTAGATGGAGCCAGTTTATGCACCATGGTTCTGGGGGAGGGTCTGGGAGGTCAGACCTACTTGGCTGTTCAGATTTGGGCAGGAGAAGCCACTGGAGTGGGGTTAGGAGGCTGGGCATGGAGTGTGTGTGTGTGTGTAAGTGTGTGTGTAGTGGGGCATACATGGTGTGGAAGGCAATGGGGTGGGGTGGATGCTGGGAGCCAGGAGCAGCATGATCCTCCCTCTTGTTCCTTTGCACCCCAGCGAGGTTTCTGAACTAGCAAGAAGCCGAAAGTAATTGGGTTTCATATGGCAGAGATCGACAGGGCTGAGGCAGAGTTAAGTCTAGACAACACAGTAGAAGGCAGGAAGTCTGGAAAGAAGCAGAAGAAGACATCAAGGATGTGTGAAGCAGGGCTTTGCTCTGGATTGGATGCTTTCAGGAAGGAGGGCAATTCTTAACGCATCTTATTTAGAAGCAGGAGATTAGACAGAGGCTAGAGAAGCAGCAGTCCCTCATATTAGCCATGTTGGGTCATTATATGGTGACTCAGACCATCTCCATATTTTGTCTGTGTTCAGACATGATTACGGAGGGGTCTTGGTTTTGCATGATTCCATCACGGTCACCGGGTGGACTTGTCTGATGTCAGTGTTCTGTGACTTGTCTATGTTCATCAGGAAACTACCAAGGCCCGGGTGACAGTGCCAGCGTCACTGGCTCCTGGAGGTCAAGAGCTTCTTGTTTCTTTCTCTGAAGTGAGTTATAGACACTTGCAGAAATCGGGAGGAGACTGGTTTCCACGTGCACTGGAAAGAGATGTACGAGGTGCCTGGCATATGATGAGCATTAAAGTGTGTGCTCTGTATAGTTTGGTATTTTAGTTTTCGTTAAGCATGTGTCTAGAGTATCTTGTTTTTTCATGGGTGTGCACATCCCCGAATGATACTTGGCACAGAGTAGACAGTCAATAAAATTTGTTGAATGAATAAGTGAGGGAATTTATTTAACCATCCTTCTATTGTTGGACGTTTAGGTATTTCCTATTTCTGGTGTAAATTACACAGTGCTTTGCACACATTAAGTAGAACATGTGCTGTCCAGCTGCCCCAGTCCCCACCACTCCCTATCGCCCCTGATGCTGGGATTGTTATATTTCATCATACATGCACTGTGGTTTTCTTAAAGAAATATTACTCTGTGCCCATGTCTCTACCAAAAATGGAAAGATAAAAGTAGGACTGAGACAGTCGTCCATTTCTAGAGAAACAGAAGTGAATCATTGGCAAAATTGATGAGTATCTTGTGGGTAAAGTACACAAGTTGCGTAAACCGTCCTTGTCTTGTAACCAACTTCCCTTGTCTGTTGGCGTATTGCCCTTCACTTACCGGATTTGAAAGAGCATGCTTTGTCTTCTCTGTGTGAGAACACCCCATATGGCAAACACCCAGCTGAAGAAGTCTCCAAAGGGCAGCATCCAAAGCAATATCCACCCTCAAGGGTAACCTGTGTCTTGACTTATACCACCACAGGCTAATCTTGCCTATTTGAACTTTATATATGTGAGACCATACAGTTTGCATTCTTTTGTGTCAACCCTGTGTCTATGAGGCTCATCTCTATTGTTATAGTTTGTTCGTTTACATTGCTGCATAATATTCCACGGTATACATATGCCATCAGTCATCCATTTCCTGTGGGATGAACATTTGGGATTTTGTTCCCAGTTATGGCTTCTCATGAGTAATGCCTTTAGAAACATTTTTATACGTCTTCTGGTGAGCATATGGATACTTTCTGTCAGATACATTCTTAGGAATAGAATTAAGCCTGGTTGTTTTTTTTTTTTTTTTCTTTAAGATTCTGCCAAACGTTTTTCCAAAGTGCTTAAATCCATTTGAAGCATTTTAACATGGAGTGCTCATGTGGTGGTAAGTATGATTAGTGTCCCCATTTTACAGATAAGAAACCTGGGGAAGAGAGAGGTGAGCTAACTTAGGTCATGCAGCTGGGAAAGGCTGGAGCTGTCCTTCATCACACACCATATTGTTTCTCATGAAGGTCCAACCTGGCTCCTATAAAATGTAGCGTCTGAGACATAGGAGGTGTTTAGTGAGGGTTTGTTGAATAAATGGGCCACTGAAAGAATGGGTCCTCCAAAGGAGGGGCTGAGGGAGCCTCTCAGTCTACTCTGGCTCTGCGGTTGATTTTTAGGGAACAGAACAGTTTGGGTTGAAAGATCTGCAAGGGCTGCCATTGCAACTGCTTCCACCTTTTGAAGAATTTTGGTCTCTTATTTATTTATTTTTTTTTTTATAAATAAAACCTTTTTTTAGCGTTTATTTATTTAGTATTTATTTTTGAGAGAGACAGAGTGCCAGTGGGGGAGGGGCAGAAAGAGAGGGAGAGAGACTCCCAAGCAGACTCCATGCTGTGAGCGCAGAGCCCAACGTGGGACTCGAACTCACAACTGTGAGATCATGACATGAGCTGAAGTTGGACGCTTAACCCACTGAGCCACCCAGGCTCCCCTGAAGAATTTTGTCTCTTAAATCACATAAATAATACATCATCATTACGGATATATTGATAACTCCACCCAGAGAGTCACCGGGAAGATATAATTGGTTATTTCCACATAAATAAACGCTGTTATGTAGTTGAGATTGTCATTCATTTCCTCTGTGATTTCTGTATTAAAATTTTTTTAAATGTTTATTTTATTTTTGACAGAGAGAGAGAGAGAGAGAGAGACAGAGCATGAGTAGGGGAGAGGCAGAGAGAGAGAGAGAGAGAGAGACGGAATCCAAAGCAGGCTTCAGGCTCTGAGCTGTCAGCACAGAGCCCGACGTGGGGCTCGAACTCATGTACTGTGAGATCATGACTTGAGCCGAAGTTGGACGCTCAACCGACTGAGCCACCCAGGCGTCCCATGTATTTTTAAACATAGTTAGAAAGTTCTTTTCCTCTCCAAAGTTGTAAGAGTTCTTCTGTGTCTTTTTCTGGCGCTTTTATAGTTTTCATTTAAAAAAGTTTATATTTGCCCCATTTGGAGTTTATCATGGGCTACAGCCTATGACATGGGTTCAATTTCATTTATTTTTTTCATCTGGCTACCCAACGATCGTACATCGTTTGTTAAAAAGCCCATATTTACTCAAATTGTTAAGGCTTTGAGATATGTTTTAATATCTAGCCTGGCCATTTTCCTTCTATTGTTCTTCGGATTTTCCTGGATGAATTTGCTTATTTTCCATTTGAGATTCTGAAGTAGCTTTTGTAAATTTCAGGCAGGGGGTGGGGTGGGGGGGGGAGATCTATTAGCATTTTTGTTGGGATGTCATTAAATTTTACAATTATACCAGAGGAAATTGGCAACTTTATGATATTGAGTCTTTCCACCCAAGAACATACTATGTAGCCTTCTTTGTTCCTAAGTAGTATTTTAACGTTCTTATTGTAGATTCAGGTATGATGTAAAGAAAGGATATAAATTCATTCTTTTGCATGTGGACATCCAATTGTCCTGGCACCATTTCTGGGAGACTGGTTATTTTTTTCTCCCATTGAATTATCTTGGCACGCTTGCCAAAAATCAGTTGACCATAAATGAGACGGCTTAGCTCTGGACTCTTCAGTTCTATTCCATTGATTCATATATTTACCCTTATTATGCCAGGACGACACAGTCCTGATTACTAGAGCTTCGTACAAAGTTTTGAAATAGGAAAATGTGAATTCTTTTTTCCAACTGTGTTCTTTTTTTCAAGACTGTTTTTGGTATTCTGGATCTGCTTGTTTTCTACAGGAAGTTTAGGAGCAGCTCGTCAATTTCTGTAAAAAAAAAAAAAAACCAACACAGTTGGGATTTTGCTGGGGGGATGCATTGAGTCTGCAGACCAAGTTGACAATATTGTCTTCAGTGTCATGAACAAGGGGTTAAATTCATTTAAGTGTTTTGCAATTTCTTCCCAACAGTGTGTTGGGGTTTTTAGACTTCCTGTTTTGCAACCTTTTGTTAAATTTCTTCCTAAATATTTTATTCTTTTTGATGCTATTGTGAATGGAATTGTTTTCTTAATTTCATTGCCAGCTTGCTGAATTCCTTTATAAGCTCTGATAGTCTTTGTCGTGGATGCTGTGGGTCTTTTTTAATATATCTATATCTATATATAGATATAGATATAGATATATAGATAGATATATAGATAGATGATGTCATCAGCAAATAGAATTAGTTTTGCTTCTTCCTTTTCAACCTGGATGTCATGTATCTATCTATCTATCTGTTTATCTCTATTTCTCTGTTTCTGTCTCTCTAATTATTTGTTTTTGTTTGTTTTTACCTAATTGCCATGGCTAGAACCTCCAGTACGATATTGAATTGAAATGGTGAAAATGGACTTCGTTGTCCTGTGCCTGGTCTTAAAGCAAAAGTCTTTTACCATGGCAGGGAGAATAATAGCCCCTTCCCTCCCCAAAGATGTTCATATCCTAATCCTAGAACCTGCAAATGTATACCTTGCATGGCAAAGGAGAATTAAGGTTGCAGATTGCTAATAAGTATAGAACAGGGAGATTATCCTAGATTATCTGGGTGAGTCAAATGTAATTGCAAAGTCCTTAAAAGTAGAAGGAGAAGCAGAGGAGGGGGAACCAGAGAGAAGGCAGTGTGAGATGGACCTTGCCCAGTGTTTTTTTGGCTTTGAAGATGGAAGAAGAAGGTTGTGAGCCAAGGGATGTGGGTGGTCTCTAGAAGCTGGAAAAGGCAAGAAAACAGATACTACTCTAGAGCATCCAGAAGGAATATAGCCCTCCTGACACATTGATTTTAGCCCAACGAGATCCATGTTGGACGTTTGACCTCCAGAACTGTATAATAAGCTTGTATTGGTTAAGCCACTAAATTTGTGATAATTTGTTACAGAATCAATGGAAACGAATACACACCATTAAGTGTAAGGTTAGGTATGGCTTTTTCATCAATGTCCGTAACCAGGAAGTTCCTTTCTATCTTGGATTTTTTTTTTTGAGTGTTTTTATCTTGAAAGGGTTTTGGATTTTGTTAAGTGCTTTTTCAGCATCTACGGAGATGATCACGTGGCTTTTGTCCTGTATTTTCTTGATATGGTATATTATATTAGTTGAGTTTCACCAATTGAGTTAATCAACTTTGCTTTACTGGAATAAATCCCACTTGGTAATTCATCCTTTTTCTATGTTGCTGGATTCGATGTGCTAGCATTTTGTTGAGGATTTGTGTACATGTATTCATAGGGGATATCGGCCTGTGGGTTTCTTTTCTCTGGTTGTCTTTGTCTTTGACATCAGAGTAATACTGGATTCACAGAATGATTTGGGAAGTGTTCTCTCCTCTTCCAGTAGAAGAGTTTGTAAAGAATGGGAATTAATTCTTCTTTAAGTGTTTGATAGAATTTCCCAGTGAAGTTCTCTCTTTCTATCGATCACACTTGGAGTTCACTGGGCTTCTTGGATGTGTATAACCTTTCTCATCAACTTTAGAAGGTTTTCAACCATTATTTCTTTGAATATTTTCCTGTCCCTTGTCCTCTCTTCTCTTTGTACCCCCCTGATATGTACATTGGTGTGCCTAACGATGTCCCACTTTTCTCGAAGGCTCTTTTCATTTTTCTTTATTTGTTTTCCATCTGTTCTTCAGGTTATGTAATCTCTATCAATCTACCTTCAAGTTTGCGGATTATTTCTTCTTCCATCTCAGGTCTACTGTTAAGCCCCTCTAGTGAATATTTCATTTTGGTTATTATTCTTTCCAATTCTATAATCTTAGTTTGGTCTTTTAAAAAAATATAATGTGTATCTCTTTGTTGGTATATGGTATAGAAAATATTGCCACCATACCTTCTTTTATTTCTGTAAGTGTGATATTCTTTAGCTCTTTGAACATACGTATGATAGCTGCTTTGAAGTCTTTGTTAAGACATCTGGGTGCTCTCAAAGGAAGTTTCTGTTGCCTGTGTTTTTGCTTTTTCTTCTGTATGGATCATATTTCCCTGTTTCTTAAAATGTCTGATTTTTTGGTGATGTTGAAAACTGAGATATTACAATGTGGCAACGATAGATTCCCCTACCCCTTCTCAGAGCTTTTTGCCCATATTGTCTGCTTGTTTGTTTAGTGACTTGGATGGACTATTTCAGTTACATGTGTTTCCCTCAGTGTGCAGTTCCTTTTTTTTAATTTTTAATTTTTTTAATGTGTATTTAATTTTGACACAGAGAGAGAGACAGAACATGAGTTGGGGAGGGGCAGAGAGAGAGAGAAAGAGAATCCGAAGCAGAATCCACACAGAATCCGAAGCAGGTTCCAGGCTCCGAGCTGTCAGCACAGAGGCCGATGCAGGGCTTGGATTCACGGACCATGAGATCATAACCTGAGCCGAAGTCGGGATGCTCAACTGACTGAGCCACCCAGGCGCCCCAGCTTCTTCTTTTTTAAGTTTATTTATTTTTGGGGGGGGGAAGGGCAGAGAGAGAGGGAGAGAGAGAGAATCCCAAGCAGGCTCTGCATCATCAGCACGGAGCCGGATGCGGGCCTCAAACTCACAAACCGTGAGATCATGACCTGAGCGGAAGTCAGACGCTTAACCCGCTGAGCCACCCAGGCGCCCCTCAAGTGTGCAGCTTCTGATGTCACTCCTCAGGGGGTACAGCGTTGGGCCGTGTACCATCAGCCTGGGATGACACTGTTTGCATTAGAGCTCTTTTTGACCTTCGCAGATCTCTCTGTTAAGCTACCTGCCTCTGTTAATTGCAGGCTAGTGAAGTAGTCACTAGCCCAGTAGCCCAGTAGCTCTCAACAGCACCCTGGGGCACAAATTGCCTCACAGGGTTCTGCAGGCTCAGCTTCTGTACGGGGGTGGCTCCTCCAGTCCTCTAATCTCGTAGTGCATGTGGTTGCGTAGCTCCAAGCTTCCATGGTGTAGACAGCTGCTCTAACCCCGGCTCCTGCGGTAGCTTTCCCTTTGCAGCCCCCCGGGGTAGTTTCATTTCAGAGTGCTCCCAGCAAGACACCACCCTGCAGAAGAATGGCTTTAAAACGGCAAGTTTGGAGCTGAGAGGCAATCAACTGATGCCTGGCAAAAACTCAGATGTCCAGCAGCAGCAGAAAGAATAAAAAGTTGTGGTGTATTCATACAGTGGCATGCTATCCAGGAAGGGGCATGGGCGAACCCACATACACGGCATGGAAGAGACATCCAGCACGACGCTGAGTGAAAGAAGCCAGACGTAAAGGAGTCCCCTCTGCGTGATTCTATTTATATAGAAGTCAGAAATCAGCCACGTGAGTGTGGGCTGTTAAAGGAAGGAGAGTGGTTGCCTTTGGTGGGTTTAGTCATGGGCAGGGGGCGGTGGTGATGGGGAGAAGGGACCCCTAGTTGCTAGAGATGTACCGTATCCTGGTTTGGGTGCGTTCACTGTGAAAATTCTTCGAGCGGTATATTGCACGA
This sequence comes from Leopardus geoffroyi, assembly GCF_018350155.1. NCBI lineage: Eukaryota > Metazoa > Chordata > Mammalia > Carnivora > Felidae > Leopardus > Leopardus geoffroyi. The sequence continues at coordinate 9,394,450 of NC_059328.1, forward strand.
TTTATGCAGTCTTCCACAGGCATTTGTGTGGATACGTTTATTTATAATAGGTAAGTAAGATTTGCTTGAAAAAGGATATTTGCACGCTCCTGTTCTTTGCCGCGCTATTGCCAATTCCTCAGCAGTCTATCTCCTTTCAGAGGAGGGCACCGAGATGCAGAGAATAGAGAGAACTTATCCAAGGCCACTGAGCCAGTAAGCTGAAACGGCGGGATTCAAACCCAGGCAGGCTGGCATCTGAGTAAGTCCTCTTGACTCTCGGCCATGCTGCCTCTCCCCACAGCCTGGACTTGAATGGGGCCAGGGCGGCAACCTGGCATGAGATGTGCTTTGGCCAGCCCAACCATGCCATGGTGAGGAAAGCTGGCTGATTCCGCATGGGAAGGTGAGGCCACAGAGGCCTGCGCAACTGTGTGAGGCCTTTCCCTTTGGGGTCTTGGGCAAGACTGGTTTTCTTGGAGCTTTCATTGCTCAGAGAAATAGTCCCTCCAGCTCCCATTGGCCCTGTAAGATGCCACGTTAGCCCACTGAATCACGGCTAAGTCCAAAACCAGTGGGAGCAGAGAGAGAGCTGGTATAGCAGGTCCACGTTCTCCTAACACAAGTGTCCAAGCTCCTCTCTCGGGAGAGGCAGCTGCTAGCAACCTTGGGGGCATGCTCGTCTTGTGCCTGGTGCTCCTGTGCACCTTTTTTGTGGGAGTCTTCGTCTGGACTGTCCTCCAGCATTTCCTCACCGTAGATGTCCTCTCTACCTTGCAACATCCCGCCAAGTTCAGATTTCTGCATTGCCTGTTCCTGTATGCTTTAACTTTGGTGAGTTTGCTCTCGGGCTCTGTAATGGGTTGGGTCTCCCTTCCTCTCTCCCCATAACTTGCCCCTCCTTTCCTCTTCAGACTCTCCCCAAGACATATTTTGTGACACTCTCTTTTGTGTCTGCAGCTCTGTTTCCCTCCCTCTTCCCTTCCCTTCCTCTCTCTGCCCCTCCCTCCTTTTCTTCCTTCAAACACTTACTGAGCACCCGCCACCTGGCTGCTTTCTGAGGATTCTAAAAGGATTGCAGACCCAGCCCCTTCTTCTACAGGGTTTTCAGCCTGACAGGGAATCGAACCGCCTTAAACCACAGCCTCTTTTGCCCTCTGTGCACTCAGCTGCCTGTAGGCTGCCTCCTCTGAATACAGTGTAGGCACATGGAAGGCAGGGACTGCTTTAACTACCTTTGCGACATTGGCCACAGGCACAGACCTGCCACTTGGTAGGTGCTTTCCATTTGCTGATCAAGACATAGGTGAATCTATCCAGCATGTCAGAGGGGCCATGCTGGCCAGGCTCTGAGCAGGGACTAGGGTTGGGGATAGGACGGCACATATTTAGAGCTGCAACAGGTTTGGAAACAAAGGCTTGGCATCTCGTAGGAGGCAGACCACTGGTTTTAACCCAATGTTCCAACCCCTGGGTGTTATCAGCCCAACAGTTCACACTGCTTACTTGGGATGGAGGGCAACTGTAGAAGGAGGAAGACAGAAGGCCTCACTTAGCTGATAGCAGAGTGAAAGGTAAGGAGCCCAGATGGTAGGCAGCCTGCCAGCATGTGCATTCCAGCTCTGGCTGTGCAATCTTGGGCAATGCACTTGACCTCTCTGTGTCTATTTTCCCATCTGCGAAAGGAAACAATGGTGTCCATCTCATCAGGATGGCAAAAGAATTAAATGACACGTGATAAAGGCTTCCTATGTTTGGTAAAGAAATAAAATATGTTTATGTGCTTCTGGAATGTTCCACCATGGATGTGGATGACTCTTAGAGACATGAACACCTCTAGTTTATAATTTCAGAAATGTTACTGACTCAAGGAGACAGGCTGAGGGCAAAACTCTCATCTCTGTTATTTTTCCTGGCCAAGCACTTCACTGGAGGTCGGCCTGTCTCAAACCAGTGGCTGCCATTGCACGGAATTATGGGCCAGTTTGAGACCCAGAAAAAACCAAGGCCTTTCCGACCTTGTTTTCTCCTAAAGAGTAGCCCACAAGCTGCAAGCACCTGCTGATGACCGTGGCTCTGGGGCACTCACAGGAGGCTCGCAGATGGACCTTGGAAGCAACACAGCCCGTTATTTTGCCAGCAAGGTGGGCTTATTCAGGAAGAGTAGAGGAATTGCAATTGGGGACATGCAAGTTATGGCAAACCACCTGCGAGTCCAGAGATCAAAGGAGAGAAGCTTCTTTACAGAGAAGTGGAGGGAGGTGGGAGGGGCTGCTTTGGATGAAAGTCCATTGGAGGAAAAGTGTGAGGTCGGGGAGGGGCAGTTTCTCATTGGCTGAGTTGTGGTATCTTCTTATTGGCTGAGCTTGTTGCTGGGCAAGAAGTTCCTTCCTTCCTCCTGTTGGAGGAGGCAAGCAGGCTTCTTCCGCCCACAAGGTGATGCAAGTCTTCTCGCTGGTCTCCAATCACGATGAGCGGCACCACGCGAGGGCTCCCCCTCTCTTCCCAGGGGGTTTCCTTGTCCAGCTTCACGGCCCTGAAGGGGGAGCTTCGCTTGTGATGTCTCATCCTGATCCCTCCAGCGCTGGCTGCGTGCCCCCAGGACGCACTGCCCATCACGGGGTGTCCATGATGAAGATAATGGTGTTTGGTGGAGGGAGACACACGGGTGACCACATCCATGTACTAAAGCCTTGAGGGGTTCTGAAGAAATCTGGGCAGGGTGCTTAGGGCCTCCAAGGAGGCAGCAGCCATTGCTGTGAACAGGAGGATACAGCTCAGGGATTGCATCAGTCAATGAGAACATGGACTTGAGCTTGGATATGAAAGTCCGTTTGGTGTTTCTCCACCTGCTAGGCAGGTAGAAAGGCTTCCAGGAAACAATGTGAGCCACGGGTGAGTACATGGAGCATGGGGGAACTGCAATGGAGGAGGTGAGAGCTGGAGCCCATCTGAGCCGACAGGAGGCATCTTGACATCAGGGTGCTCGGAGCTGAGCTGGCCAGTGAAGGTCCGAGCTGGCTCAGTACAGAGGCCTGGTGTCCTCAGATGTGGGCTAAGCAGGCCATCTCCAACCAGTTCCTCACCTCACTTTCCTCCAGCTCAAGCAGGGAAATGAAGGTTTTGTTTGGAGTTTTCTTTGGAGAAATCAAAGCCTTGGATGTCTCCACGGAAGGAATGCACTGGGGCATCCCAGGGGACCTGGGACAAGACCCAGTGGGTGTGAGCAGGAGAAGGACTGGGGATCACGCTTGCCAGGACCCACCAGTGAGACACTCATCGTGAGTGGTCATATCTAATCCCCAAGACTCCTCCTTGGGCTGTGGACACCATTCTATTTTGTAAAGGAGGGAAATCGAAGCTCAGAGATGGTTAGTTTGGCGATAAGCTAAAACTTGAGTTCAGATCTTCCTGACTCCAGAATCCAAGCTCTTTCTGGTTTAGTGGTTGAGAACACATGTTCTGCATGTTACTCCTTGGCAGGCAGGGCACTTGACCTTGGTTTGCCTCAGCTCCCCCATCTACAAAATAGAGCTTATAACTCTGCTTGACTTAGAAGCATCACTGAAAAGTTTCATCCAGTTTATAACCACTCGGACCACTACTGGCATGCTATAGGTGACTCATAAATGATGCACTTCCCTTGGGACAAGGACACACTTAATGTGCGGTCCTTGGAAGAGATGATTCCAGTGGTTGAAAGGCAGTGAGTACATGCAACGTGATAACTTGTAACTATATTTCATGATTTATTCAGACATTTGTTTGTTTATAGATAGAGTGACTATATTAGTTTAAAAACAATGGAATTTTATACACATTTGGCGAATAAATGGCTATGTGCCATTGCACCCTTCTTCTGAGTCAACAGCAGGCATCCCTAATCCCATTACTTTCTTTTGTTGAATGCAAACATGGCTTAAGAATCTGTCATGGTGCAGGCTCCGGGCGGGCAATGTTAGGTGTTGACCCAAGTGATGATCCTTTTTGCCATCTGAGGCTGGAGAGCCAAAGAGGAAGGTTGCCTGCCAGTTGTCTTGAACAATTGGCTTTGTTCAATTCAGTGCCCAAACATTCAGCCTAAACATGGTCAAGATCTTTGGCCAATTCATACCGTTATTCAATCAGGATCATTTGGGAGGAAGTTCTGAAACCCAAACCCTCTATGGGGACACAATCCAGAGCCTGTCCTTCCTGATGAGCCTTACCCAGATGAGACAGATGAGAAACTGCAAAAACATCCTAGCAATTACAGGTGACAGGAGTCCTCTATGATCCAGATGGGTCCTGACCTCTCCTAATGTCTCCTTTTCTTTCACTTACGCCTGACAGGGGAATATATTTGAGAGGCTGGGAATCTGCTCCAGGCCCAGATTTACCCGGTTATTGCATGGTTTTGTGAGAACAAAAAAGGATGCTAGACTTGTAGTGACTGACCTGTATTTTGGGACCATACCTGTGAGGCTGTTCCAATCCAAGGCAGAGTCCTCCAGCCCCTGGTGAGGCATCATCTTCTTCCAAGGAGGAGGCGGGTTCATGGGGAACTTGGGTAAGGTGCTTCCCTGCAGCTTTGTAAAGGAAGAGCTTCATCTGTGTGTACAACTTGGCTCACCCTTCACATGAGAACCTTTTTAAGAGTAACTCAAAGGAATCAGCAGTTTGAGGCTTTAAAAAAAAAAAAAATTATTTAGAGAGAGAGAGAGAGAGCGTGCAGGGGAGGGGCAGAGAGAGAGAGGGAGACAGAGTCCCAAACAGGCTCTGCACTGTTAGCACAGAACCTGACACGGGGCTTGAACACATGAACTGTGAGGTCATGACCTGAGCCGAAATCAAGAGTCAGGACACTTAACTGACTGAGCCACCCAGGTGCCCCAGCAGTTGGAGATTTTTTATAGGAATCCCAGGCTCAGTGCTTTGGGCTCAAGTAAGCAAATGACACTCTATGCGAGAAACGTTCTTTTCTGTACTATAATGGTCTTGGTCAAGGTGAGGCTAGTGCTGTGTCTCAGTGGGGCTTTCACGATGCTGGGGTGTTGACTGCTCTCTTCCCTCGCCACCCACAGCTTTGGCCCGTCTTATCCATTTTCCATCCACAGTACATCCCAAACCCATGCATCTCTCCCTGGCCCTGCTACACTACCATGATCCAAGACCCCATGTTCTCTCTTGCCTCGGCCCCCTTGACCCTCACACCCCACAACCACCCCCCCACACACACTTCTGTCGCCCCTCAATCCATTCCTTCCCTGGCAGCCAGAAAGAGCTTGTAAAACTACAAGTCAGAGCTTGTCGGTCCTGGGCTAAACCCTTCTTGTGGCTCTCTGGTGACTTTAGATGGAACCAAGCCCTCAAGTCCTGACAGCTTTGGAGGTCCTGCCCACCTTTCCAACCAGGTGCATGGCGTCTCCCTCCTCCCAAAGCAGTTCACTGCGCTCTAGCCACACTGCCTGCCTCTCAGACACTCCAGGCTCCTCCCCTCTTTCTCTGAATCTTTGGCACCTGCTGTTCTGGCAGCTTCAGACGATGTCTCTCCCCTCCTGACTTTGCATGACTGGTGGACCCTTATTTGTTCATTCAGTCTGACCTCAAATATCCTCTCCAGAGAGGCCTCCCTGAACATCTTACCTAAGGCACAGTCCCTTAGAGTTCCATGCCTGTCTCCATCCCTGACATCATCCCTTTAAATTTCCCTCATGACACTTGTCGTGGTCTGAATTTATCTTGTTCCTTCGTGTATTTCCTCATTTTCTGTCTGTCTTCCCCAACTAAAAATGGAATCTCCCAGAGTGCCAGGAAGACTTGTGTTTTGTTTGCTGCCTTACCTCCAGTGCCTTCCTTGCCTGTGGATTTTAATTTTTGAATGACTGTATGAGTTCATGAACACAAAGATGGATGAATGGATGGGTGAATAACTGGGTGAAAGGATGTGTTCATGGACGAACAAATGGGTGGACAGATGGCTGCCCAAAGTTGCCCATAACTTCCCTGAGATTAGGGTGTGCTGCCACCTGGTGGTGGAAATAGCAATAGCCGCATTTGCTGCCGGGATGCTCTCCTTTTTTTCAGAGGTTAACAATGGATATCTCCTATCTACCGGCCTCCGAGGTCATGCTTCCCTTTCAGAGATCCCCCGGGAGCACCCCATTAGTTGGCTAGGACTGTTAGCCCTCCTCTGTGGGACATGATGTTATTTTAAAAGTGAAGCGAGGCTTCATTTGGGAAATATTCACCCGGTATTTACCTTGTGTCATATCCTGTTCCAGGTACAGGGGACCGAGTGGAGAACACGAAAAACTCTCATGGAGCCTGCTCAAACAAAGAGGCTGGGCAATGAAAGAGAAAGCAAATAAATAGGGTAATTCCACAGAGTTATGGCACAAGATGATGGAATAGAAAATGATTCATGTGCATCTTTAGTTTTTCCAGAGGAAGCTTCTCCAAAAAGGTAGAATTTGAACTCAGGTCCAAGCAACTGATGAGGAGGAATAAGCCCCATAGAGGCTGGGGAACAGCATTCTAAGCCTGTAGGGATAGGGGCAGGCAAATGAGGCCCTTGCCTGGGGCTCGATATTTAAAGGGGCACCAAGAAACTCAGTCTTCAAGATAATTTTATGCACTATTTTCACTTTTTTAATGTTAATTTATTTTTTGAGAGAGAGAGAGCGAGAGCGAGTGGGGGAAGGACAGAGAGAGAGGGGGATACAAAATCCGAAGCAGGCTCCAGGCTCCCAGTTGGGAGATCATGACCTGAGCCAAAGTCAGATGCCCAACCGACTGAGACACCCAGGTGCCCCTTTTTTATGCACTATTTTCAAAAATTCAATATTAATGCAAAAAATATATGGTGAACAAAATAACAACATTTATCTAAAGGCGGGATCCAACAGGGCCAGGCGAATTGTACAAATACAAAGTAGGCTCTTGTCTATGTAAGATTTTCATACGTCCTTCATCACAGATACTCGTGGCATTTGCTTTGATTCCTTAAAAGATTGCACCAAAGTATTATTTATCTCAGCTGCAGAGTGTCTTGGTGGCCCCTGAGTTTTGTGCCCAAGGCAAGTGCCTGCCTCACTCTGTCCCAGCCCAGTTAAGTCTAAGCAGAAGAAACAGCAAGTGCAGAGCTCCAAAACAGGGGCTCGAGGGAGAGAAAGAATGTCAGGGCAGCAGAGCAAGGAGGCAGGGGGATGATGTGGGAAAGGCCAGCAGCGGTCTCCACCCTGGCTGTGCTTTGAACCCCCTGGGGGGGCTTTGAGTCATACCCACACCAAGGTCCTGCCCACGCCACTGTCAGTCTCAGGGGTGGGGCCCAGGCATCAGCATTTTAAAAAAGCTCCCAGATGGTGCTAATCTGCAAGCAGGGCTAAGGCCTCCTTGGGAGCTGCCTGTCCCACTCAGTTTTGTCCCCTCCTCCGTCACGTCCCTCAAAGGGTGATGATGAAGCTGGGGCACTTCTCCCGGTCTGCTCAGTCATTCACCACCGCCCCCGAGGCTGGAATTTGGGAACTCCTGCTGCCCGTGCTCCCCACCCCAGAGACACCGGTTCAATTATTTGGGGCTCAGTCTGGGCACCAGGACTTGGAAAACCTCCCTGGTACTTCTATCTACAGCACAGCCAAGGTTAGAAACCACGGAATTAGAGGCTTATTTGGCACAGATACTTGTCTGGTGCTGTACCAGGATGGTCAATGGACTGTTGATAATGGACTTGTCTGAGAACCTCAGAGGTACCCCTCAGCTAATAGAAATGGCCCATGGGGCGCCTGGGTGGCTCAGTTGGTTAAACGTCCGACTTCAGCTTAGGTCATGATCTCATAGTTCGTGGGTTTGAGCCCCACATCCGGCTCTGTGCTGACAGCTCAGAGCCTGGAGCCTGGTTCGGATTCTGTGTGTGTGTCTCTCTCTCTGCCCCTCCCCTGCTCATGCTCTATCTCTGTCTCTCAAAAATGAATAAAATGTTAAAAAAAATTAAAAATAATAAATATGGTCTATCCAACCATCCCATATTTCTTAATAACATACATTTGTATGCATGCGTACGTAATTACCATTAATATTTTAGAGCAGGCATGCCTACCCTCCCTGGCCTTGGTTTTGTCTGTTTCAAATCACCAAGCCTTCCTTGTCCTCAGTTCCCCCCCCCCCCCCACTGTGGAAGAAAATGTTGCAGCTAGTGAGCCCTGAGGTGCATTGGAGTCCCGATATTCAGGAGACCACGGCAGATGTCAGGTGTCTTACGTGGCCTGGCTTTTTGGTTTTGCAGGCAGAGCCAGCTGGAGTCACTGCAGAGGAAGTAGGGAAAGGAACAGAAAAAGAATGTCACACCCAAAGCGGACACTGCTGGCAGGTTCTCCTCGGGGACTAGGGTGAACAGTGCTGGACCCTGCATGGGGGTGTTGACATCCCTACAGGCCACTCAGGGCGGCTGCTGTGACCGATTCTGTCTTGCAGACTTGTACCAGAACCTGTGCAATTTTCTGGCCCTGGAGACTGATTCTGTGCTGCTGTCAATTGGGTGAGCTGCTGGAGAAAGTCAGTGGGTGTCACTTGGGTGGAAGAAGGTAGGGAGGGGCACGTGGATGATTTGTAGAAGAGAGAGAGGGGCCCTAGCCCCCGAGAGGCATTCTCGCACGTACATGCACGGACACAGGCACAGCGCCGTTCACGAGAGCAAAAACCCAGAAAGAAGTCAAATGCCCACAGCAGGGGTGTGCACAAACAAACTGGGGCATGAGACAGCAAGTGCTGGTGAGGAGGTGGAGAAAGGGGAACCCTCACGCACTGTTGGTGGGAATGCAAAGTGGTGCAGCCACTGTAGAAAACAGTATGGAGGTTCCTCAAAAAGTTAAAAATAGAACTACCCTATGATCTAGTAACTGCACCACTGGATACTTACAATTAAAGAGGATAGATGCACCCCTGTGATTACTGCAACATTATTTTCAATGGTCAAATTATGGAAGTAGCCCAAGTGTCCATCGGCAGATGAGTGGATAAAGATGTGGTGTATATACAACGGAATGTTTTCTAGCCACAAAAAAGAATGAAATCTTGCCATTTGCAATGCTGTGGTTGGAGCTAGAGGGTATTCTGCTAAGCAAAACACTAAGTGACACTATGTTAAATGTACATACAAGTGATTCAGCACTTACATGTAACACCTAATGCTCATCAGAACAAGTGCCCTCCTTAGTAGCCATAACCCATTTAGCCCATCCCCCACCCACCTCCCTCCATAAACCCTCAGTTTGTTCTCTGAGCCTCTTATGGTTTGCTTCTCTGTCTCTCTCTTTTTTATTTTGCCTTCCCTTATGATCATCTGTTTCTTAAATTCCACGTATGAGTGAAATCATATGATATTTGTCTTTCTCTGACTGACTTATTTCGTTTAGCATAATACATTCCAGCTCCATCTACGTCGTTGCAAATGGCAAGTTTTTGTTCTTTTTGATCACTGGGTAATATTCCATTGTACATCCACATCACATCTTTATCCATTCATCAGTTGATGGACATTTGGACTCTCCCCATAGTTTAGCTACTGTTGCTAAGCAACAAATGCTTTTTGATATAAGCATCTGCCATGTTTTTTTCTACTTTTTAAAAAATTTACATCCAAGTTAGTTAGCACGTAGTGCAATATGATTTCAGGAGTAGAATACAGTGATTCATTCCCCACGTATAACACCCAGTACTTAGTGTCTTCCTTAATTCCCCTTGCCCATTTAGCCACCCCACTCCCCAAACCCCTTCAGCAACCCTCAGTTTGTTCTCTATATGTAAGTCTCTTATGTTTTGTCCCCCTCCCTGTTTTATATTATTTTTGTTTCCCTTCCCTTATGTTCATCTGTTTTGTCTCTTAAAGTCCTCATGTGAGTGAAGTCATAGGATTTTTGTCTTTCTCTGACTAATTTCGCTTAGCATAATATCCTCTAGTTCCACCCATGTTGTTGCAAATGGCAAGATTTCATTCTGTTTCATTGACAAGTATATGTATATATATGTACAAGTATATACAAGTATATATATATATATATATATACTACTCCACTATATATGTATATATGTATATATATATGGTGTATATATATATATATGGTGTATATATATATATATATATGGTGTGTATATATATATATATGGTATATATGGTATACCATATATGGTATGGTATATATGGTATATATATATGGTATATATATATATATATATATATATATATATATATATATACCATATCTTCTTTATCTATTCATCTGTCAATGGACACTTGGTCTCTTCCATATTTTGGCTATTGTTGATAGTGCTGCTATATACATTGGGGTGCATGTGTCCCTTCGAAACAGCACACCTGTATCCCTTGGATAAATGCCTAGTAGTGCAATTGCTGGGTCGTAGGGTAGTTCTATTTTCAGTTTTTTGAGGAACCTCCATACTGTTTTCCGTCCGGAGTGACTGCACCAGATTGCATTCCCACCAGCAGTGCAGGAGGGTTCCCCTTTCTCCGTATCCTCGCCAACAGTTGTTGTTGCCTGAGTTGTTAATTTTAGCCATTCTGACTGGTGTTAGTTGGTATCTCATTGTGGTTTTGATTTTTATTTCCCTGATGATGAGTAGTGTTGAGCATTTTCTCATATGTCTGTTAGCCATCTGGATGTCTTTGGAAAAGTGTCTATTCATGTCTTTTGCCCATTTTTTTCACTGGATTATTTGTGTTTTGGGTGTTGATAAGTTCTTTGTAGATTTTGGATACTAACCCTTTATCTGATATGTCATTTGCAAATATCTTCTCCCATTCTGTTGGTTGCCTTTTAGTTTTGCTGATTGTTTCCTTCTATGTGCAGAAGGTTTTATCTTGATGTGGTCCCAATAGTTACTTTTTACTTTTGTTTCCCTTGCCTCCAGAGACATGTTTAGTAATAAGTTACTGCAGCTGAGGTCAAAGAGGTTTTTGTCTGCTTTCTCTTCGAGGATTTTGATGGCTTCCTGTCTTACATTGAGGTCTTTTATCCATTTTGGATTTATTTTTGTGTCTGGTGTAAGAAAGTGGTCCAGGCTCATTCTTCTGCATGTAGCTGTCCAGTCTTACCAACACCATTTGCTGAAGAGGCTGTCTTTATTCCATTGGATATTCTTTCCTGCTTTGTCAAAGATTAGTTGGTCATATGTTTGTGCGTCCATTTCTGGGTTCTCTATTCTGTTCCATTGATCTATGTGTCTGTTTTTGTGCCAGTACCATACTGTCTTGATGATTACAGCTTTGTAATACATCTTGAAGTCCAGGATTCTAATACCTCCAGGTTTGGTTTTCTTTTTCAGGATTGCTTTGGCTATTCATGGTCTGTTTTTGGTTCCATACAAATTTTAGGATTGTTTGTTCTAGCTCTGTGAAGAATGCTGGTGTTATTTTGATAGGGATTGCATTGAATATGTAGATTGCTTTGGGTAGTATCGACATTTTAACAATATTTGTTCTTCCTATCCAGGAGCATGGAATCTTTTTCCATTGTTTTGTGTCTTCAATTTTATTTCATAAGCTTTCTATAATTTTCAGTGTATAGATCTTTCACCTTTCAGTGTATAGATCTTTTGGTTAGATTTGTTCTTAAGTATTTTATGGTTTTTGGTACAATTGTAAATAGGATTTATTCCTTGATTTTTGTTTCTGCTGCATAATTATTGGTGTATAGAAATGCAACCAATTTCTATGCTATCTATAATTTTATATCCTGTGACTTTGCTGAATTCATGGATCAATTCTAGCGGTTTTTTCGTGGAATCTTTCAGGTTTTCCATATCATGTCGTCTGCGAACAGTGAAAGTTTGACTTACTCCTTGCTGATTTGGATGCCTTTTATTCCTTTGTGTTGTCTGATTGCTGAGGCCAGGACTTCCAATGCTATGTTGATTAACAGTGGTGAGCGTGGACATCCCTGTCGTGTTCCTGACCTTAGGGGGAAAGTTCTCAGTTTTTACCCTTGAGGATAATATTAGCAGAGTGTATCTTGTATATGGTTTTTAATCTTGAGGTATGATTCTTCTATCCCTACTTTCTTGAGGGTTTTTATCAAGAAAGGATGCTGTATTTTGTCAAATGCTTTCTCTGCATCTATTGAAAGGATCATGTAGTTCTTGTCCTTTCTTTTATTAATATGACACATCACATTGATTGATTTGTGGATATTGAACTAGCCCTGCATCCTAGGTATAAATTCCACTTGATTGTGATGAATAATTCTTTTAATGTATTGTTTGATCTGGTTGGCTAGTATCTTGTTGAGGATTTTTGCATCCATGTTCAGCAGGGAAATTGGTCTTTAGTTCTCCTTTTTTGTGGGGTCTTTGTCTGGTTTTTGAATTAGGGTAATGCTGGCCTCACAGAATGAGTTTGGAAGTTTTCCTTCCATTTCTATTTTTTGGGACAGCTTCAAAAGAATAGGTGTTAACTCTTCTTTAATGTTTGCTGGAATTCCCCTGGAAAGCCATCCGCCCCTGGACTATTGTTTTTGGGGGGAGATTTTTGATTACTAATTCAATTTCTTTACTGGTTATGGGCCTGTTAAAATTTTCTATTTATGGGTCTCTTAAAATTTTCTATTCTTGTTTCAGTTTTGGTAGTTTATATTTTTCTAGGAATTTGTCCATTTCTTCTAGATTGCCCAATTTATTGGCATATAATTGTTTATAATATTCTCTTAGTATTGTTTGTATTTCTGCAGTGTGGGTTGTTATCTCTCCTCTTTCATTCTTGATTTTATTTATTTCAGTCCTTTCCTCTTTCTTTTTGATCAAACTGGCTAGGGGTTTATCAGTTTTGTTAATTCTTTCAAAGAACCAGCTTCTGGTTTCATTGATCTGTTCTATTGTTTTTTTGATTCTGATAGCATTGATTTACATTCTAATCTTTATTATTTCCCATATTCTGATGGTTTTGGGTTTTATTTGCTGTTCTTTTTCCAGCTCTTTAAGGTGTAAGCTTAAATTGTGTATCTGAGGCCTTTTCTCTTCTTTAGGAAAGCCTGGATTGCTATATACTTTCCTCTTATGATTGTCTTTGCTATATCCCAGAGGTTTTGGGCTGTGGTATTATCATTTTCATTGGCTTCCATGTACTTTTTAATTTCCTCTTTAACTTCTTGGTTAACCCATTCATTCTTTAGTAGGATGTTCTTCAGTCTCCAAGCATTCGTTGTCTTTCCATATTTTTTCTTGTGGTTGATTTTGAGTTTCATAGCATTGTGATCTGAAAATACGCATGGTATGATCTCGATCTTTTTGTATTTGTTGAGGGCTGATTTGTGTCCTGGTACGTGATCTATACTGAAGAATGTTCCATGTGCACTTAAGAAGAATGTGTATTCCACTGCTTTAGGGTGAAATGTTCTGAATACATCTGTTAAGTCCATCTGGTACAGTGTGTCATTCAAAGCCATTGTTTCCTTGTTGATTTTCTACTTAGATGATCTGTCCATTGCTGTAAGTGGGGGTGTTGAAATCCCCTACTATTATGGTATGATTATCAATGAGTTTCTTTATATATGTGATTAATTGATTTATATATTTGGGTTCTCTCATGTTGGGGGCACAAATGTTTACAATCGTTAGCTCTTCTTGGTGGACAGACCCCTTAATTATGATATAATGCCCCCTTTCATCTCTTGTTATGGTCTTTATTTTAAAATCTAGATTGTCTGATATAAGTATGGCTACTCCAGCTTTCTTTTGGCAACCATTAGCACGATAGATGGTTCTCCATCCCCTTACTTTCAATCTGAAGGTGTCTTTAGGTCTAAAATGTGTCTTTTGTAAACAGCATATATATGGATCTTGTTTTCTTATCCATTCTGTTATCTTACGTCTTTTCACGGGAGACTTTAGTCCATTGACATTTAGAGTGAGTACGGAAAGATATGAAATTATTGCCATTGTGTTGCCTGTAGAGTTGGACTTTCTGGGGGTATTCTCTGGTCCTTTCTAGTCATTGTTGGTTTTGGTCTTTTTTGTTTTCTTTTGTCTTTTCTCCTCTCAGTGAGTCCCCTTAACTTTTTCTTGCAGGGCTGGTTTAGTGATCATGAAGTCCTCTAGTTTTTGTTTGTCTGGGAAACTTTTTATCTCTCCCTCTGTTTTCAATGACAGCCTTGCTGGATAAAGAATTCTTGGCTGCATATTTTTCTGATTCAGCATGCTGAATATATCCTGCCACTGCTTTCTGTCCTGCCAAGTTTCTGTGGATAGGTCTGCTGAGAACCTGATCTGTCTTCTCTTAAAGGTTAAGGACTTTTTTCCCTTGCTGTGTTCATAATTCTTTCCTTGTCTGTGTATTTTGTGAATTTGACTATTATATGTTTTGTTGATGGTTGGTTTTTGTTGAATCTAATAGAAGTTCTCTGTGCTTCCTGGATTTTGATGTTGTGTCTATCCCCAGGTTAGGAAAGTTTTCTGCTATGATTTGCTCACATAACCCTTCTACTCATTTCTCTCTCTCTTCATCTTCTGGGACCCCTATGATTCTGATGTTCCTTTTTAATGAATCACTGATTTCTCTAATTCTTATATCGTATTCTTTTGCCTTAGTTCCCCTCTTTTTTTTTCTGCTTCATTATTCTCCATAGGTTTGTCCTCTGTATCACTGATTCATTGCTCTGCTTCATCCGTCCTTGCCACCATGGCATCCATTCGAGTTATAGCATTTTAATTTAGTCCTAACTAGATTTTACTTCTTTTTTTTTTTTTTTTTAATTTTTTTTTTCCAACGTTTATTTTATTTTATTTTTGGGACAGAGAGAGACAGAGCATGAACGGGGGAGGGGCAGAGAGAGAGGGAGACACAGAATCAGAAACAGGCTCCAGGCTCTGAGCCATCAGCCCAGAGCCCGATGCGGGGCTCGAACTCATGGACCACGAGATCGTGACCTGGCTGAAGTCGGACGCTTAACTGACTGTGCCACCCAGGCGCCCCTAGATTTTACTTCTTTTATCTCTGCAGAAAGGGATTCTATGCTTTTTTCTTTTTTCTTTTTTTTAATGTTCATTTATTTTTGAGACAGAGACAGTGCATGAGTGGGGGAGGGGCAGAGAGAGAGGTGCGCACGCGCACATACACACACACGCGCGCACACACACACACACACAGAATTCAAAGCAGGCTCCAGGCTCCAAGCTGTTAGCACAGAGCTCGATGCGGGGCTTGAACTCACAGACCATGAGATCTTGACCTGAACTGAAGTCAGATGCTTAACCGACTGAGCCACCCAGGCACCCCTATCCTTTTTTCAATTACAGCTAGTATTCTTACTATCGTGATTCTAAATGCTAGTTCAGACATCTTGCTTACATCTGTGTAGATTAAGTCCCTGGCTGTCATTTCTTTCTGTTCTTTCTTTTTGGCTGAATTACTTTGTTTCATCATTTTGGAGGAAGAAAAAGAATTAATTTAATAAAATAAAAATAAAATTAAAAAATTAAAAACAACACACAAAAATCATATGAAGGAAGCTAGGTGTGTTTTGGTCTGGTTGTTGAAAGAAGCTTGATAGAATAGAGAAAAAAAGGAAAGGAAAAAAAAGTAGAAAAGAGGGAAAATTAAGAAAATGTTTAAAAATTTTAAAAATGTATACAATAAAATAGAATAAAATGAAATTAAGAAAGTAAAATAGACTAAAAAATTTACAAAAAATAATAAAAAATATAGTAGAAAAAAATTAAAGAGAAACCTTTTTATAAAAACAGAAAATAAAAAATAATTTTTTTCTCTTTCTGTATCCAAGAATAAGAAAAGAAAAAAAAAATGAATAGCTGGACCAGCAAACAGAATGAAATCTGAGTGAAATTACATCCAGTTTCCCCTAGAAGTCAAACTATGAGCACTTTATAGTCTGTAAACTAAGCAGGCAGAGAGACTTGTGGTCATCCTCTAGGGCTTGGTTGGTGAGATGGACAAGGCTTGGTGTAATGGCTCCATTCTCCACTAGGTGGCACTGCTTAGCTTACTGGGGTGGATTGTTGTGGCGTGTGGGCATGTATGTATGCCGGGGAGATGTGAAAATGGCATCACCCTGCTTCCCAGTCTCTAGCATCAGAACTCTGTGCTCTCCCCAACTGGCAATCAAACACCCCTTCTTTGTCTTGGACTTCCATCCACTCCCTGCTTCTACACTGTCCACAATCAAGCCATCAGCCTGCCAGGCAGCACCTCCTTCCCAAATTTTTTTCTCAGATGGGACTGTGTTTCCAAACCCCTCACTTCTGAGGGCCCTGCAGCTTGAACCCACTCTGACCCTCGCAGGGAGGGTCTTGCTGAGCAATGGCCAGGTGCTGGCCCATGCTGCTGCAGAGGCCCAGAGACTGTGGCCAGGTGCCAGCCTCCCTAGAAAAAGTTCACATGGTTGTGTGGCAGCAGTGGTTCAGAGGCTATGGTAAATCACAACACACACCTGGCGCCAGTCTTCACCACACCCTAATGTCCTTGTTCCAACACCAGCAACATGGCTGTAATCTGGGGTCCACTGGGACCTTTGCCTGTGGGGAGACTGCACGGCCTCTACCAAATGTCCTCTCTGCAGGGGAACTGCCTCTCCCCATGTGGCCTGACGACCCCTTGGACCTTGCTCTCTGCTCCTGAAGATTCGCCCTTCCCACCAGAGCAGCACCAGGTATCGAGCTGCGAAGTTTCTGGCTCTGTGCTCCCCTATTTATAGAGTCCTAATGGTATTGAAACCCTCTCCTTTCCCCTTTCTCCCTTTCTTATGAAGATGTTTCCTTGCAGGTGTTTCCACTCTTTCTCTTTGTCTCCAGCTGCATTTGGAGGGAGTGCTTTTCCTGTAATCTCCCCCCAAGTCTCTGTCCTCTCTCTGCAAATAAAAACAGTTCCCTACCCTCTGCAGCTTCTCTCTCCCCCAGATCACCTCTCTGCACCATGTACCTGCCAAGTTCTGTGGCTCAAGTTATGCAGATTGTTGTGTTTGTCCTCAGATCAATTTTCTAGGTGTGCAAAATGGTTTGGTGCTGATCTGGCTACATTTCAGGGACGAGTGAAGCAGAGAGCTTCCATGCTGCCCTGCCATCTTGGCCTCTCTCCCCTACCGTATTTTAAATGACCTTTGGGAGAGGAACAGGGAAAAATAAATCCATGTCATCTTCTTTCTGAAACCAGAAATTTGAGTAATTACTAATGTATCATATTCTAAACCCTTTTCAACATGAGTAAAAATTCTCCTAAACAAACAAAAACTAAGCTAAACTAAACCATGGCACAGTGAATATTATGTTACACAGCCATTAAGGTATTATGGATGATTACATAGCCATTTAAATAAATGAACTGGAAGGGCACACCAGAATGTGAATGAGTCTTGGCAGTATAAAATTAAGTGAAAAACATTCAAATAATTACGTAAGCCTGGTACTCTTTTTATCGAGTTAAAAAAAATCAGAAGAGTATTTGTAAGGAATATGCATAGACATTATAAAAGTACATGAAAAGGAAAGAAAGGGAATGGTGGATACAGGATTGAAGGTCAAGGTCACTGTTCCCTCAGATGGCGAAGGCAGCGAGGTGGGATGGTGGTGGGGGTATGATAGGGTTGGCCAAAGGTTATGGTCAAGGTCCTGGCTGTTGTTTGGGTCTGATGGTTCTTCAGGTGCTTATTTTGTTAACACAACTACCTACCTACTTAACTTTGGGGTCCAATGCTGGGAGTGTCTTTAGACAGAAGAAGACAGTGGACAATAGTTTCAAGAAGTTAGAGAAACTAAAAGCTGTCCTTTTAGATTCAACCTCTACCACAAGGCCCCTCAAACCCTGGCTGCCCCCAGGCATCTGTGCAGCTTAAAGCAACTTACTTAGCATCTCTGGTCTTCTCAAATTTGAGGAAGACAGTGTCTGACTGATAGAGGCTCTGTCATACTCTACATCTGAGAAGCCCTTTGTGATAATGAAAATGCCCCCTTGAACACACGGAAATGTTAATAAACACCTGCATGAATATTTGTAGGAGATTGCTTAGGATATTGTTGTTTGATATAATTATAGTTGAAAAGACTTAGGACATGGGTTTTGATAGAGAAGCTGGTGGAGGTTGGAAGACAGGTAAGGTTCTTCAATCTGCCAGGGTGACTGCAGGTCGGAAAAGATGTCCAGTGTCTGAAATGCTCCCTGGTTTCTCATCAAGACATAATGAGACTCCCTACCTAAGCTCCTGGAGAATCTTTTGACTTTCACCCCTACCCTGAGTGGGCAAGGGTGGGCATTTCTGCCTCTTTCTAGCAGGTCGGGATTCTGCTAATGGAAAGCATGTAATATTTGTTATTTCTTTTATACTGCCATATTTGTATATTTAACATTTAGTAGGATGTGTATCCTTCTAGAAATAGAAAAATGGAGGCTGAAGTTTGTGTTTGCTGCTTCTAGGTGCTGAGCACATCTCAATACAAGGACCTTACTAAATAGTATATGTTTTGCTAAGTTTAAATGGAAAGCTATGTTAATAACATTGATTTATTTATCAACATATTTGCTCATTGAGGCAATGTTGCAGGGTTGCAGTCAATCAAACCCTATCCTTAAAGATGATGCCTTAGAGCAACTTTTAATGGAAACAAAAATCAAGATCTAATAGGAAGTGGTGGCTTCCAGACTGGGTTGCTTAGGACACTGGGATTCCCTTCGTTTTTTTAGGGGTGGCCAGGGAGGTCAAAGAGGAAGAAGAATGAGTGAGGTGTTCAGATCCCTGCCGCTGGGCAAAGCTAGAATGACTGACCACTACTCACTTATTTTATACAGTAGGGGTCCTTGTATCATTTTAATAAGAAAAAATTAGAGGGTCTGGGTGGCTCAGCGGTTGAGCGTCCAACTTCAGCTCAGGTCATGATCTCACAATTAGTGGGTTCAAGCAAGCTTTGTGTCAGACTCTGTGCTGACAGCTCAGAGCCTGGAGCCTGCTTCGGATTCTGTGTCTCCTTCTTTCTCTGCCTCTCCCCCACTTGCGCTCTGTCTCGCTCTGTATTTCAAAAATAAATCAATGTAAAAAATTTTTTTGAAGAAAAGCAATGTTGCTGTTCTAACGAAGTTTGAAAGCCACTATTCTAAGGTGTCAGTTTTCTTTATGCGTGCCTTCCAAATTTAATCTTACAAGTAGAATGCACTTTCTTTTACAATGCTTTTAAATGATAGGTTGTAAGAAGAGAAAACACATTTAGCAACAACTGCAAACAAAAATTTGGGATAACAGCCATGTTTTTCATAAAATTTCTAATCAAAGCAGTTTAGCCAAAGGGTTTCTATTTTTTAAATTGATTTCTTTCTATTATCTCAATCTTGATTTGTGCATTAGTTAGCTTGTGTTTTACCATTTCTGTAAGTTCAGCACCACCCCCAGCTTTATTGAAATATAATTGACATATAACATTGCATAAGTTTAAGGTGTATAACGTGTCAGTTTGAGACACTTATATATTGCAAAATGATTACCATGATAGCATTAGGAAACATCTCCATTCTATCATGTAATTATTGTTTCTTTTTTGTGGGGAGAACATTTAAGATCTACTCCCTTAGCGCATATATATATGTGTGTGTGTATATATATATATATATATATATATATATATATTTATTTATAACACATATATATATATTTATATATATTTATATATTTATATTTATATTTAGGGTTAGAGAGAGAAGGAAGGAGAGAATCCCAAGCAGACTGCACTGTTAGTGCCTAGCCCTGTGAGGGGCTTGAACTCGTGAACCATGAGATCATGACCTGAGGCAAAATCAAGTGCTGGCCACTCAACGGACTGAGCCACTCAGATGCCCCTAGAAGTTCATTTTAAAGTCCTTTCTCTTTGCCCTTGAATTCCTATGAGGAGATACACTTTGAGGGCTTAGAGCAGCCTTCAGGATGCTCTCCACAGCCAGAGCAGAATCTGTTTCCTGCCTGTTTACCTTTCCTCCACCTTCACCCTCAGGGCATCTCCCAAACCTCTCCCTTTTTCCCAAACCCCCAGATAGAAGACAGCTCTTTTTTTTTTTTTTTTTTTTGAAGAATTTAAGATAGTGACATTTATTTATTTATTTATTTAATTTATTTTTTATTTTTTAAAATTTACATCCAAATTAGTATATAGTGAAGCAATGATTTCGGTAGGTTCCTTAATGCCCCTTACCCATTTAGCCCATCCCCCTCCCACAACCCCTCCAGTAACCCTCAGTTTGTTCTCCATATATATGAGTCTCTTTTGTTTTGTCCTCCTCCCTGTTTTTATATTATTTTTGTTTCCCTTCCCTTATGTTCATCTGTTTTGTCTCTTAAAGTCCTCATATGAGTGAAGTCATAGGATTTTTGTCTTTCTCTGACTGACTAATTTCACTTAGCATAATACCCTTCAGTTCCATTCATGTAGTTCAAATGCCAAGATTTCATTCTTTTCGATTGCTGAGTAATACTCCATTATATATACATAGCACACTTTCTTTATCCAGTCATCCATCGATGGACATTTGGGCCCTTTCCATCAACTTTGGCTGTTGTTGATAGTGCTGCTATAAACATGGGGGTGCATGTGTCCCTTCGAAACAGCACACCTGTATCCCTTGGATAAATGCCTAGTAGTGCCATT
Source organism: Leopardus geoffroyi (assembly GCF_018350155.1). Lineage (NCBI taxonomy): Eukaryota > Metazoa > Chordata > Mammalia > Carnivora > Felidae > Leopardus > Leopardus geoffroyi. Next base: position 9,415,051 of record NC_059328.1, read on the forward strand.
GCTGTGTCATAGGGTAGTTCTATTTTTAGTTTTTTGAGGAACCTCCATACTGTTTTCCAGAGTGGCTGCACCAGCTTGCATTCCCACCAACAATGCACAAGAGATCTTTTTTCACCACATCCTCGCCAACATCTGTTGTTGCCTGAGTTGTTCATGTTAGCCATTCTGGCAGGTGTAAGGTGGTATCTCATTGTGGTTTTGCTTTGTATTTCCCTGATGATGAGTGATGTTGAGCATTTTTTCATGTGTCAGTTGGCCATCTGGATGTCTTCTTTGGAGAAGTGTCTATTCACGTCTTTTGCCCATTTCTTCACTGGATTATTTGTTTTTTGGGTGTTGAGTTTGATAAGTTCTTTGTAGATTTTGGACACTAACCCTTTATCTGATATGTCATTTGCAAATATCTTCTCCCATTCTGTCGATTGCCTTTTAGTTTTGATGATTGTTTCCTTCGCTGTGCAGAAGCTTTTTATTTGATGAGATCCCGTAGTTCATTTTGCTTTTGTTTCTCTTGCCTCTGGGGACGTGTTGAGTAAGAAATTGCTGTGGGCAAGATCAAAGAGGTTTTTGCCTGCTTTCTCCTCGAGGATTTTGATGGCTTCCTGTCTTACATTGAGGTCTTTCATCCATTTTGAGTTTATTTTTGTGTCTGGTGCAACAAAGTGGTCCAGGTTCATTCTTCTGCATGTCGCTGTCCAGTTTTCCCAGCACCACTTGCTGAAGAGACTGTCTTTATTCCATTGGATATTCTTTCCTGCTTTGTCAAAGATTAGTTGCCCATACGTTTGTGGGTCCATTTCTGGGTTCTCTATTCTATTCCATTGATCTGAGTGTCTGTTCTTGTGCCAAAGGCAGCTCTTTAAGTCACTGGGAAAGAACAAGTCTTGGTCATTAGATTAAAAAAAAATTTTTTTAATGTTTATTTATTTTTGAGAGAGACAAAGCATGAGCAGGGGAGGGACAGAGAGAGAGGAAGACACAGAATCTGAAGCAGGGTCCAGGGTCAGAGCTGTCAGCACAGAGCCTGACATGGGGCTTGAACTTGTGAAATGGGAGATCATGACCTGAGCTGAAGTCAAATGCTTAACTGACTGAGCCATCCAGGAGCCCCTTGGTCATTAGATTTTGATTAAAAAAAACAAAAATTCATCCTGAAAGAAACTTCTGCTTTATTTGAGCTTTACTTTGCTTAGCCTGTTCTCTTTGGGCAGCCAGTGGGACAGCCAGGAGGTTCCTTTGTATTTCCCAGCATCACTAGTTGTTTTGCTCCCACTTCAGATGGCTCAGATAGCTTTCAAGTTGCATAATCTTGTGTGGAGTGTCTATACCTATGGACAACAGGCAGAGCCTAGTGTTGGAGTCCAGAGCCCCTGCCTGTAGGACTAAGGGGAGGTCCTTCATGTCCTCATATGCAAAAGAAAAAAAGAAAAGAAAAGATAAAAATCCCCACCTCACCGGGCCATTCTGGGGATTTAGTCAGAGACAGTCTTGCAAGGGGGAGTTGAGGACATGGTTAAAATGGCTCCCAGTGACACCTGTCCACACTACTACACTTTTGTTCCCTGCTTGCTCTTCAGGTACCGCAAGCTTCCTGATCACCATTACCCCAGCATTTTCTGAGATTGCCTGAATGCCTCTATTCACTTCCTGAAGGCCCTGGAAAACTACAGGGTGGACCCCTCCTGGGTTGTGATCTGTGGAGACAGCACTGGGGGAGCGTATGTGGTCTGTGTCACGCAGGCCCTGGTGGGCAGATCAGATATTCCCCAGATCCGGGCCCAGGTCCTGATTTATCCACTTGTTCAGATCATCAGTTTGCAGCTGCCATCTTACTGGCAGAGCAGAAATGTCCCATCCTGCCCCAGAAGTTCATGATGACATGTATGTTTAAATATATGGTTATCGACTTTCACTGGTGGGAAGCCATCTTGGATGGTGCCTTCATGCCCCCAGACTTCTGGAGGAAGTACAAGCAGTGGCTCAGCTCTGACAACATACCCAGGAGATTCAGGAAGATGCGCCACCAACCTGTGTTTCCCAGCCCTTTTAATGGGGCTGCCTATCTGGAAAACAAACATCTTTTGGATGTAGAAAATGCCCCTCTGATAAGAGATGATGAGACCATTGCTCAGCTTCCCAAGTCCTTCCTGGTGAGCTGTGAGCATGACATCCTCCGTGATGACACCTTGCTCTATATGAAGGGCTTGGAGGACCAGAGGGTCCCCATGATGTGGTATCATGTAGAGGATGGCTTTCATGGGTCCCTACTGCTTTTTGACAAGGAACTTTTCTTGTTCCTGTGCTCCCTGAAAATTGTGAATGCTATAGCCAATTATATATAGAGCATATAGCAACCCTGGGGTGCTGATTAAGGAGATGCTGAGTCAATGCTCTGCTCACATGAGAAGGATAAGTCAGCTTAGAATGGTTTTGCTTAGTATTTCAGAAAATCCAAATTGTGAGCAACACTGGCTAACATTCTCACTCAGGTGAAATAAATATCAAAGGGAGAGACAAATGCCTTTAAAAACTTCTCAAAGCCCTAACACACAAGGTCTGTGAAGAATAAATGCTAACAACTGGTTATTCTGTCCGTGTGTCTCTAATCATGGTGCATCTATGCTCATGATGCCAATGCAGGGCTTGGGGCCATGGTGCCTGTTGGACGAGGGGGCACCTAATTGTTCTTGGGATCATAGGTCACCAGCCAAATTCCAACACATCAGTTATAGATCAGTCTCCAGGAGGAGAAATGCTGTTGCAATGAAACTCTTGCCTCACTTTAGCCATCCTTGGACACGACTAAAGGCAGGTTTCAGGGGAGGTGATGGGAAAAGGAGATGGGGAAGAGGGAAGGGAGAAGCAGTGAGGGAAAGAGTGGGCTCTGGGGGGCTGTGAATGTGGTCTGGGCTCAAGTCTTTAATCCAAATTCCAAAATCAGATTCCTGGCTACCAAGAGGCAGGTTCTCAGAGCTAAGTCTGTCCTGGGAACCTCCAGATGATATCTGGAATATGAAAACTGCATTCTCCAAGACAGACAACTTACTATACATTCTTTCTTTGGTGAGCTTATGTATTGTTCCCACTTTTACAAAGAACCTTGCCTTAGGGGCGCCTGGACATCTCCATCAGTAGAGTACAATCCTTGATCTTGAGGTTGTGAGTTCAAGCCCCACATTAGGTGTAGAAATTACTTGAAAATAAAGAAATAAAATCTTACAAAAAAGAACCTTGGCCTTGCTTAGTTCATACCACTTTCTCTGCTCATGGGGTAAGGAAAGAGAATCTTGGTACTGCATGCTGGTGTAGTCCACATTAGTTTTTCCACTGGGCTCATGTTTGCTAGATACATCTGTAATAACACTGGGCCTCACTGCTGTCTAGACCCACCCAAGCACTGGAGTTGGAGGCTCCCTTCTGTTCAACCACAGCCTCCCTTGGTACCAAGGACCCCGCCAATGGTCAGTGGAGGAGGGAGTCTTACAGGTGTCTTGGATCCTTGCAAAGAAGGCAAATATCTTTTTCCAAAAGGTATTTCGTTTTACCAAACAGGCAGTTTGGACTGGGATTCTCAGGACACAGGCAGACACAGAGTGGGAGCAGGGGAGTGGCAGAGAGAGAGACATACACACAGAATCTGAAGCAGGCTCCAGGCTCTGAGCTGACAACACAGAGCCTGACGGGGGGCTTAAACTCATGAACTGTGAGATCATGACCTGAGCTGAAGTTGAACACTTGACCAACTGAGCCACCCAGACGCCCTCAAATTTAATGTTTAAAAAATTTTTTTAAATTAATGGGAAAAGATGAGTCAGGCATTCTTTCTTATACAGTTGATCCTTGAACAACATTGGTTTGAACTGCTCCAGTCTGCTCATATGTGGACTTTTTACAGCCCAGTACTGTAAATGTATTTTCTCTCTCTTTTGATTCTCTTAATCACATTCTCTTTTCTCTAGTTTGCTTTACTAATTTTTAAAATTTATTACTATTATTTTTAAAGTAGGCTTCACACTCAATAGGGAGCTTGAACTCATGACCCTGAGATCAAAAGTCAGAAGCTCTGGGACTTCAGAGCCAAGGTGAGTAGAAGCTAAGATACAGTATGTTTTGGTTGTTGTGCCGTAAGTCATACAAGTCTTTGAATCTGCACAAGGTATCATATGTTTTCTGACAGTGTCCATGACACTGGGGCAGGCTAGCTGGGCCGTCTGCAAGTAGAATAAAATCTCATACCTATTTCACAGTTCTTGATATGCCCTTTACATATTTCCCCTTTGCCACCAGGTTTGTCAGTAGAGTATGCTGGAGGAATACTGAAAATAGATGGAGTCTCTTCCTGGTTCTGGTGCACTCCCTTGGCCAGACTTCTGCTGCCAAAGAATGGTTTCTCTAGGGACACCTGGGTGGCTCAGTTGGTTAAGCATCCGACTCCAGCTCAGGTCATGATCTCATGGTTCATGGGTTTAAGCCCCACGTCGGGCTCTGTGCTAACAGCTCAGAGCCTGGAGCTCACTTTAGATTCTGTGTCTCCCTCTCTTTCTGCCCCTTCCCTGCTCATGCTCTCTCTCTCTCTCTCTCTCTCTCAAAAATAAATAAACATTAAATTTTTTTAAGTGACTTTTCTGGCACTGGGCTCCTGCAGTATTCAGTTTTTCCAGCATATGGGTCCTGCGGTAGATGGTTTCTCTGATGCCTGGCTCCTACAGTACATGACGGCCATCACACTCAAGTGGTCAGCAGCTTTCCTGGGCACTTGTACAGCAGAATGCCACCAATAAGGCATTTACCCATGCATGGCTTCCTTGACACCTTTCCAGTTAGCCATGGCCATGTCCTCTAAAATAAAATCTGGATCTTGCCCTAGGGATATTGGTTGTTCACTATATCTGTGACTCCCCTTTTCTGTCTCTTGGTTGGACCCTGACTAATACAGAATCTAAAGTGCCTTCCACTCTGTGTTCAGATGATCCAATCAGCACAATGTCACCAATGCAGGGGACCACTGTGATGTTTGGTGCCATGATTGTGACCTCAGCACACTATATGCTGTCACAAATGTTCTCTATAGGTATCACACTATTGACTTTCTTGCAAGCGGAAGAATTGACAAAGCTCTGATGAGAGACCGTAAAGGTATACTGTTGGATCTGTCAGATAAAGGCAAATGAAACCTATATTCCTTACAAGATGGTATGGACAAAAGGGCATTGGCTGGGGCCATGGCTCCATACCAAGTGTCAGGAGCTGTGTTTGTGGGCTCCAAGAAAGAATGACAGCTGGGGGAGCAGCTGCGGTTGGAGTCACTGCATGAATAAGTTTAGAATCATTCATAGTCATCCTCCAAGATCCATCTGACTTCTGCACAATCCAAGCTGGTGAGTTACACTGGGGTGTGACAAGTGTTTTTTCAAGTGTTTTAGGATGACAGCAGCCTTTGCGGTCCCTGTGAGATTCAGCACTGCTTCTGGTTTACTATCTTGGTGGGGGGAGGGGGGGATGGTGAAGATCCACTGCCTTCCATTTAGCCCTTCCTACCCCAGACTTTGATCACAGAGCCAATGTGGGGACTCAGCCAGTTTCCAAGGATATCTACTCCAATTATGCATTCAGGAAGTAGGGGTATAACAAACGTGAGTCTGTGGACCAATGGATCCACTGTGAGTTGGACTTGAGGAAGACCTTGCCTATCTCCTGAGTACAGGAAGCCCCCACTTTGACCCGGGAGTCACAATAGTGTTGTGGGTCCACATGGAGAGGCACCATGGTCAGTCAGGAGACAGAAGGAGATAGGGAACAGCAAGCAAGAGCTTTTATTGTGGTTTCCATGGGGAGGAGCAGGAAAGAAAGGGTAAGCAGGTTAAAGATTGGTTGTTTCGAGTAACTTCAGTGGGTTCTGGGGCCCAAGGGCTGTCCCTAGTTATCTGATGTCTCGCCTAGTTGTCTGGCACCTGACCTTGGTCATGACTGGGGGAAGGGAAGAGTGGCCCAGAGTGTGACAGCTGGGGAGAGAAGGTAGTTGGGGGGTGGTGGCTCTGAATCAGCTGGTTTATATTTGAAAATTGCAGTCCCAAGTGGGTTATTTACTATCTTTAGGATTTGACTAACCCTGGGAGGGACAGTCGCTTCCAGGTCACTTGGGCCCTAGATGCCAAAGCATCGGAATACAGAAAGTTAAAAAACATGTTTAATAAAAGGAATCGTGATGAAGCTGAGTCCTTAACTTGAGAAGATCGGGCCAGTGAATAAGAGGAGAGGTGAGAATGGGGTGGGTGACTACCTCACAGCCTGGGATTTGTTCTTTCTCACCCAGGCTGAATGTGGCACATAGGCCAGCTCTCTTATCTCCGATTTTACAACTGAGGGCCACAGAGCACCTGATGTGACTTTTGCAAGGTTCCCAGTCTCCTAGAAACCAAGCCGGGGTTTGGGCTCATCACCCCGAAGGCTCCCCCTACCACCCACTCTGGCAGCCCATCTCCCGACCAGATGGTTGTGGTTAAGCACACCTTCCCCTGTGGACAAGGTGCCAGGTCTCCACTCCCGCAGGGACAAAGTCTTCCCAGGTGGAAATCTGACCCTTTACATGGAGACATCTTGAATTTGCCAAAGCCTCTTCCTGTGAGGGAGAGACAGGCCCTGGAGCCACCCTATGAATTACAAGGTCTACAGGTGAGAGGGTTTCACTAGGTCTTCTCCAGGTGAGAGTTTTTCCTCAGCTCACCGTCCAGGAAAAAGAGCATCAGGGTTGCTTTGCTGCAGACCCTTCTCACCACTTGGTGCATCTTGGGCCTGAGAGTCCCAAGGAGGCACATCCCTCCTCCCATCAGCCACCTGGTGAAGTTTTGGCTTCTGCCCTGCATTTTCCTATTGACAATGAAATGGGTAAAGTTTTGCTTAAGGCCCACATCCTGCTAAGGGGATGAGAACCTGAGGTCAGATAAGAGGGGCTTAGGGAGGGCAATGCATAGGGCTACATAGGATAACAGTGCTGGCTAATGTTTATTGAGCATTTATTATGTGCTAGGCACTGTACTGAGGGCTTGTTAAAGGAAAGACAATGGCCTATACAGTGACCATCAAAATGAGCTCTGAATTCACTTATTTGTCAGGCAAGGGAGCCATCGACAGTGAAGAAATTCATGGAGAATTTAACTATGGGAAAGAATTAGGAGTTTGTATATACTAGAAACTGAGAAGGGGGTGTGTATGGTGGTCCTGCCTGGGTAGGGCAGAATGAGTCTGCAATTCCAGACCCAGGCATTGCTCATGTGAGCAAATATATTGTTCGTTGGTTAGGAAAGAGCCTTTGGTGTGGGAGATGAGAGTCCAAGATGCTGGGACAGCTCAGAGTTCATGGCTGTTCCTCAGTTTTGGATGGTTAGAGCCACAGTCATGAAACTAGGTGCTGGATTTTAGTGTCTCCCTGGCAAGCATTACTGCCAGTGGAGTTTGTTTTTCATGGCATAGGAGAGGAAAAACATTCTTGCCGTACACCTTAGCTTCTGCACCTGGATCCTGGAAGTTAAACTAACAAAAGACAGGTTCCAGGAGAAAAGGCATACATGTTTTGTTTGATATTAATATTTTTACATGGCATGGGTGGGGGTCTTTTTAGAAAGAAGGGAAAACCCTAAAGAAATGGTTAGGCCAGAAAGCTTATGTACTATTGTTTGACAAAGAACAATACATTGCAGAGAAGTGACAAGACAAAGGAAGGGGGGGTCAGGCTTTTAGGGGCAGCAGACAATTGGAAAGCAAATGTATGGGGGGAGCTAATGAACAAGAGAGTCGGGTGTTTTACTGAGATTTGTTATCATCTGGCAGTGCCTCTGGGCTGATGAGGGTCTGTGGTTATCTCCTGCTCTCCTTCCTGGTGTGAGAGAGAGGAGGAGAGAGATCTACACAAAGGAGAATTTGTGTCCTACATTGAGGCAAATGGGGGAAGAGCAGAGAGCTGTTTTGGGGTCACTGCCTTTCAGTTGTCTTCAGCCACAGAAGCCCTTATGCCAAAGTGGCCCATTTTGGGGTGGCATCTTCTGATCCCCTACAGTAGTCTTTGTATATTTATTTTGACTTAATTTCCTGAGTCTGATAATAGTATCATTCTTCTTTGTCAGAGTACGCAACTCATCCAAAGTCAACAGCTATTTGGGCATAGAGCTAGGACTTGAACCCCGGTGTTCCAGCTGAGGAACATTAAGCAGTTCTTTTTATACCAAACTGAAGGCGAAGTAGGTTCTGTGTTCTTCAAGGGGGTGCATGAGGTGGATCTGTGTTGAGTAGCATCCTGTGTGATGGGGTCAGAGTGGCATTTCTCAACAGGGGCAAGGGTGTTAAGCTCCCAGGGGACATTTGGCAATATCTGGTGACGTTTTTGGTTGTCACCCCTGAGGAGACCCTACCGGCATCTGGTAAGTAGAGGCTAGAGGCCAGGAGGTTGCTAAACATCCCAACAGTGTGCATGACGACCCCCACAAGAGTTGTTTGGTCCCAAATGCCAAGACCACCCAGGTTGAGAAACCCTAAGTAATAAAAAGAGGTCATATGGATCTTGTTTTGAGGTTGGAGAGACTAGTTGCGTTCACATCCCTTTCTACTGGACACCCTTGAGCTCTACTGAGTCACAGCTTCCTCAACAGAAAATGTCCACCTGGAAAGTTCATTGTTTAAAGGAAAGGAAATAATGTAAATGGCCTGCACACCGCCACTGTGCAGGTGGGTGACATGGCCTTACTTCCTGGCCTGGACAGTGAGGTGACTCAGGAAGGTTGTGAGGGACAAAGGAGCAAAGATGTTCCATATAAGATGGAAGGAGGGGGGCACCTGGGTGGCTCAGTTGGTTGAGCGTCCTACTTAGGCTCAGGTCATGATCTCACGGTCTGTGAGTTCGAGCCCCGCGTCGGGCTCTGGGCTGATGGCTCAGAGCCTGGAGCCTGATTCTGATTCTGTGTCTCCCTCTCTCTCTGCCCCTCCCCTACTCAGGCTCTGTCTCTCTCTCTGTCAAAAATAAATAAACATCAAAAAAATTTAGTAAGAAGGAAGGAGGGATGGCAGGCCAGCTATGGAAAGTAAAGACACATTCTAATATTTGTTAGTTCTCATGCTCAAAGCCTGACTTAAAAGTTGAGGCATCTGTGGACAATGGAGAGATGGCTGGATTAGCCAGCTGAACTCTAAATGTGCTAGCTGCTAGCTGGGTGACTCAGAACGAGTTTCTTAACCACTCTGGAACATGGTGTTCTCACCTTTTTGATTTTGAACTTTCTGCCTTTGATGGACGAACCAAAGCTGGAGCTGATTTCATTTTGCTGCTCACTTTTTGGCTGGGGGAAGGGTCCCTTTTGGGGTCTGTTGCACATCCATGTTTATCCTCTCTTTTGTTTGGACTCAGCTAATCAGTCTTCTACTCAGTGAACACTGACCGGGCACCTGCCCTATGCAGGGCATTATGCTGAATGAAGGGCATGGGAAGGGTCATCTGGAAATGAGTACCAGAAGTGCCAAGGCCTTGCCACTGGCCTTACCGGCCCAGTCCCAGGACAAGGCCCAGGAAACCCTCTGTTCCCAGGACAAACTGAGAAAGGAAACAAACAAAAAATGAGCCATCTTCCAGCATTCTTAAATAAATGTAAAGATGTAGGTCCCTGAGTCGAGGGCCTTGCAAGGATTCCACTGTGGGAGTATAGAATAGTAGAATTATATATCATTCAACAAGTATGTATTGAGCCCATGCTCTGGGCCAGGCCCTGCTTGAGGTTCTGGGAACATGGTGGAGAAAAAAAGGACGAAAAATCTCACATGGAGCTTACTTGCTAGTGGGTATGTGGGTAACCAATGAATGCACTCAGCTGCCCACTAAACTAGACAGTGCTGGGTGGGGCAGGATACAATGGAGAAGAAAAGACCGACAGGAGGATGGAAATACCTGGCTTGGGAGGGCTTTTGTTAGAGGGGGCACTTTGAGCAATTGGCCAAGGAGGTGAGGGAGTCACCCACATGAGTCTCTTAGAGGAAGAGTGGTCCAGGAACATGTTCATTTGGGGGACGGCAAGGCCAGCGTGGTTAAGACAGAGTGAGGAAGGGGCAGGGAGGGCTGGGGTGGGGAATTGGGTAGGGTCTGAGGATGCTCAAAAGTCTTTGGTGTTTTCTTGAGTGAGATGGGAAACCACGTGGAGGGGCCACAGGTAGATATACACCAATGACAGTCAGCTCCCCGTGCTTTGCATCAGCTTTGAGCCATGACCCTGTTTGCAGAATAACCGATTCAGCTCCTTAATTCAGTCCCAGCCATGGCTGATCAGCTAGTTTCTGTGGAACATCAGTGGCCAACACACCTTTTCCATCTTCACAAATCGAAAGTTAACCTTACCGAGGGCTTACCTTTGGCCTTGTACCCTTGAGCATTGCCTCTATCCCATTCAGAAGCGTCATGCTGAGTTCCCTCCAGGCACATGGGAGATGGTCAAGAAATCACAGGAAAGGTAACTAGCCTTTGCAGAGTGCACTGTATGGCAAGTTACAGAAATAAATCTATTTAATCTGCTCAGACACCCTCCGAGGTACATTTAATGACTTCCTTTGTTGGTAGAATAACTGAGAGGAAAACGCAGTTGGTTTAGGTTGGGAAGAAGTGGGAGTTAAATACAGATCTTCCAGCTTGCAAAGTCTGTGCTGCAAAGAGCCTAAGTCAAGGGCAAATTCTGGGTCAGCCCTTTGGCTTTGCTATAGACCATGAATGGAGGAAGCAGCCCATGAAGGCAAAAGTGCTTATGGTCCATGAAAGTCATCACGGTGTCCCCAGGCCTAGAAAATAGCAGCTTCCACAAATGTTTATTGACTGAATGGAAAAGGAAAAATGAAGACACCAAAGTGCTTTGGAAGTGAGGTGTTGGGTGATCAGAAATGAGTTAAGAGCCCACACAGAATCAAGACTAACTGGACCAAGAGGGTTTTGTACAGAGGCCAAGGGGAAATTTTGTACAGAGGCCAAGGGGAAATTTTGTACAGAGACCAAGGGGAATCCAATAAGAAGGAATCACTCCCTCTTCTTTTTTTAAAAAAGTACTTATTTATTTATTTTGAGAGAGAGAGAGAGAGAGAGAGCATGTAACTGGGAGAAGGGCAGACAGAGAGAGAGAGAGAGAGAGAGAATCTCAAGCAGGCCCTCTACTGTCAGCACAAAGCCCAATGTGGGGCCCAAACCCATGAACTGTGAGATCATGATCTGACCTGAAACCAGGAGTTGGAGGCTTAACCGGGAGACTGAGCCACCCAGGCACCCCATTCCCTCTTCTTTCTTGTTCACATCCACCCCACTTCTTAGAGCTATATAAGCAAATTTGTTAATCCATCCTCCAGAGGGGAGAGCCAACTCAGAGTACATCCAAAATAGTGGTTTTGTCTTTGAAAGAAAACTCACCTGAAACAGAGCAGCAGTCTGGGCAGTACCAGTTGAATGAGGAAAATAGCTTCATCCTGAAACCAATCAAGAGCTCTCTCTCCTTCCCCCTCTCATATAGGAGCATATTTTTGAGAAGCTGGGAATTTGCTCAACACCCAGATTTGTCTGTTTTGTACATGATAACATGAAAATCAAAAAAGGACCCCAAACCATACCCATGAGTCAGTTCCAGCCCAAGGTGGTGTCCCCCAGCCCCACCAAAGCACCATCTTCTAGCCTAGAGGGGGCAGAGTATTCAGGAGCCCATGTAAGGTGCTTCCTCACCCAGCTTCATAGAGGAAAGTCCTCATTTGCTAGCACATAGTAGCTACTCAACAAGTATTGGCGATGCCTGGGTGGCTCAGTTGGTTAAGCGTCTAACTCTTAATTTTGGCTTAGGTCATGATCTCATGATTCATGACATCGAGACTCGCATCAGGCTCTGAGCTGACAGAGAGGAGTCTGCTTGGGATTCTCTCTGTGCCTCCCTTATCTCTCTCTCTCTGCCCTTCCCCTGCTCACTCTCTCTCTCTCTCTTTCTCCCTCTCTATCAAAATAAATAAATAAACTTAAAAAAAGAAACAAGTATTTGTCAGATGGATGAATAAGTGAATGAATGAAGAGTATCTTTTACCAGCCTATCCTCTCTACCATTCACTGAGTCAATGCCAGTAGTGCCTTAATAGAATTAGGCCATTCAGAATAATTTATCAATGGGCTCCAATTTTTTTCTCTGCAATTCCAATATCAAGACAGCTGGGAAAATGGAATTTTTTTCATAACGTGCTTGGTAGCCAAATTTGACCTGAGCTCACTTGTTGGCTTATTTAGATTTAAATTGGGATGAGGATGCTTGTTGCCCTTACCTATTCCACTTAGGTGAATGCTCATAGATTCGCTGCAGAAACACTGATGTGTGTAATAATGGAATTATTTTCCTGTGTTCCACTGGGATGATATATACTATACAGTTTATGCACTGTTTATGTCATCTTGTTATAAATATTAGATCATCAGACACACATAAGAAATCACAATAAGCCATCCCTCTGCTCCTACCAGGTTGGCTAAAATAAAAAATAGCGATAACTTCAAAAGTTGGCAAGGATGCAGAGACACTGGATCACTCATTTCGTTGTTCGTGGAAATGTAGCATGGTACAGCCTCTCTGGAATACCCAGCATTAGAGGGCTTAAAAAAAATACAAAGCCAAAATGTATAGCTGTAACAACCTGAACTTGCTGAACAGAGAGTCAGCATTTGATGATCTTGGCTTTTGGATCTTTCTTTTTTGGTCTCTATCAGCAATGAACATTATTTCTTTTAAATTCTCATGAGCTTTTTAACCTTTATTTTAATAACCAAGTTCCAAGCAACTCCAGCAAAGGAAGAGCTGTGTCTTTTGAGTAGCACCTTTTTCCTTTACCATTTGTTGGTTCCCCATCAGTCCTTGTCATAACCATCATGGATCTGATGTAAATCCCCCTCCCTCGTTAATGGACACAACAGAGCCCACTGAAGTTGGGAAGCATCCTCTGTAAGAGAAAGCTTTGACCAGGTTCTATTCAGATGCTTATGCAAGGAGCTCATAGACAGAAGACAGATGTAAGGTTTAGCCTGACAAGGAAACCATTGATTTTTGCCCCATTTTCAACCTTACAACAAATACTTATGAAGTGTCTGTGGCATGTCCTGTGCCAGGCACTGTCCTGGCTCCAGGATATAGGACCAGGTAAAACCAAACTGGGTCTATTGGTTATCCTTTGTTTTTCAGATGTTTACCATGAGCCATGTGTTCATTTATCCAAAGGGATGAGACTACGCACCTCTGTCACTTGGGTGAGTGAAAAAGCATGCGCCAGGTGAGGTGCTGATGGGCAAGGAGGGCTGGGGAGGGAGGAAGGAGCTCAGGTCTTCTTGTTTGGGCCCCAGGCAGGGTTGATCTGGCTTCCTACACCCTGCAGTCAACAGCAGCAGACCAAATCATCAGGGAAAGGTATGGTTAGGTCAGTTCAGAAAAGGAAGAGTAAAGAGGAGGGATTTCCCCTACAGGAGGCTGAAGGAAGCTGAAGTCAGTCAGCAGCACAGGACTCTGAGCAGGACAGCCAGACTAGGACAGGAGCCTGGGCCCCATGAACGGGATTGCGTCAGGATGATGAGGGATTCATCAGGGGCCCTCAGAAACCTCTGGGTCCAACTCCCTCGTTTTCCAGGAAGGCTTCTGGGATTGGGGGGTGAGTGAAGGGTCTTGTCCTCAGAGCCACCAGTGGCAAAGACAAGACTAGAAGCCATGTTTCCTGATTCCCAGAATCCAGAGGGATTTTCCTTCTGTGCTTTGTCTCTTTTGCCATGGGAGGTGTTTCCATGGGTGTCCGTATTTTTAAGGATGATAGATGACTAGCCAGACTGATAAGCATATGGATAACCACAAGACCGCTGAAAGGGGTGGCTGGTAGTGGTAAGACCGGCTAGTTCTCTAAGGACAATATGCAAAGTAACCAATAATCGCCGTTGAAATAACATGACACAGAGGTAGACCATCTTTGCTGACTAATCCTGAATGAGACATGGTGCAGTGGAAAACATCTGGCTACACCACCTGTGCAGGGAAGAGTTCAAGTCCTGGTTCTGCTCTAAAACACAGGTGGCCCTGGGCAATGACCTACTTGGTTCAACCATATACATTGTTGAATACATATGTGCCAGGTACTGTCTGATGGTGAGGTATGAAGCAGACAAAACTTCCTGGCCCGTGGGGACTCCCCTCCCAGAAGGTTCCTGGATAGTTGTTGTGGATGAAGCCATCACAAGTTGGGGACATTTTCTCAAGCTTTGAAGAAAGACTCCTTTGTTAAATTGTTATCTGAGCCAGAAAGGTGCAATCTGTTGACACTAATCACTAGACCTCCCTCATGGGAGTGGATGGCTGGTTCTGGGAGTCTAATTTAGGCTGAGAAAAGTTATAAGGGAGTAAAGTCAGAGTAGCCTGTTGCTACATGATCTTGGGTCTCCCTGAGACTCTCCCGGAGTCTCACTTACTTTTTTTGTCATTGGGTCTTTTTTTGGGTCAATGTCTTATAGGGCCATGGTGAGTATTAAATAAGAAAACAAATACCAAGGACTCTGTTTCCTTTCCCTCCAACATTATATTATGACCTAGGGGATTTCACAGGGGAACCCAGCCAGCACAGGTCCAGATGAAGGCAGAGAAGGCTGGGACTCAGAATTCAGCCAGACAGAAAACAAGCTGAGGTAACAGGTGGCTGATTTCCAGGGAAGGTGTTACAGATGAAGGCAAAACCAGACAGGGAGTAGATGACCAGTCACATGGACAGGGATCAGTTCTGGGAAGTCCGCTGGGTCAGCGAAGGGTAGGAAGAGTGCACATGTGGCTGAGCAGACAAGTGGACAAGTCTAGAAAACCCAGTTGAGGCAGGGATCAGGGACCCAGTTGGACCAGGCACTTGATATGGGAGTTCATGAATCCAGAGGTGGAAGCTGCTTCCTGATGTGTTTATGTGGCAGCCACATGCACCCACCCATCCACCACCTGTCACTTCCACCTGCAGGATGTCAGCTTCTGTCACTTGCCTCCCTACAGGGAAGGAAGCAGGCAAGTGCCAAGGACAGAGAAGCTGGGGGTTGGAAGCTGGGTCCGCCAAAGGAAACCAAAGGGACTGAGCCTTTGGAAGGCAGAACAGAGAGAGCATCTGGGGTGCAGGTAAACCACAAACCTCCCCCAGGGCTTTGGAGAGTGATTCAGGGGGGGACAATGATGGTGAACAGGAACAGACACATGGCTCCAGCAACAAGGGAGGGACCTCAACCCCATGCCTGTCTTTCTGGGCGGTGGCTTTCCTTCCTGACTCTGGTCAAAGACTATTCCATCTGGTCAGGCCCCAGGCAGATGACTGGGAGGATGGGCGAGCACTGATTGGCTAGAAGTGGGGATGCGGGAGGCAGGGTGAGGTGGAGAGTTAGTTTACATGTGGTGCTCTTAGGCAAGCCCCTATCAGTTGAGGAGGCCAGCTGGAACTCTGGCGAAAAACTGCCTGGTTTTGCAGTCTTGGCTCCATTGTTATTTCCTTGTGACCTTGGGCAAGTTATTTAACCTCTCTGGGGCTCAGTTTTGTCGTCTTCAAAATGGAGGTAATGATAGCACTTACCGCATCGTATGTGCTCAGTTAAGCTTCAGAGTCATTACCAATATCATCGTCATCATGATGTCTTCATAAAACTTGAACTTGCCCTTGAGTTGACTAGGATCCTTATCATGGTTATGCTAGTGAAACCAAACCTGTGCCAAGGAGGTTTTAGTCATGCAAGAGTCTCTTTCTCTTTCTCTGTTTGTTCAAATGAAGGTGGGCAGGACCTCCTGTGGTCCCAGCACTTAACTCCTTGTTCTAGCAATTTTCTATTGTTGGTGGAGGTCTCCTATGTCTCCTCCTTCACTGAGAAGGCTTCTCTGTCTCCAAATGCTTGTCTTCCCCTCCTCCTTGTCCAGCAGACCACCCTCCATACAGTTGGGTCAATAGAAATAAGCTGGTGTTCAGAATGTTAAAAATTATAATAATGTCATATATGGAATGACAACTTCTAAGAGGGATTTGAAATATAGCAACAGCCCCCTTTTTAGTTATAGAACCTTTTTATCAAATGAAAGTGAACACGGCACCCTGATATATAAAACAGAGAAAAGCAGAGTTGTCTGGCTGAAGTCTAGCTAGGAGGTCTGCCTAGTCAGCCTCTCCCTTGAACCCAGACCAGCCCCAGAGCCCCTTGAAGCATGGTTTATAATCACCAAAAATGACCGACTGAGACAAGACAGAGTTAGCAAAACTCATCTCCATTTCTGTTTATGGAACATCAAGTTTCTTTTCTAAATCTTAGGTTCTTGCCTTTGGCTTTTCATTGCAATGGCTTTCTCCACAACCATCTCAGTCACTAACTGGCCGAGGGCTTCTTGCTGTATGTACCCTTAGGAACCTTGTCATTTCCCTCTTTTTACTCCTTCATGAATGCAAAGGATAGAAATAGCTGTGCCTGGGGCTCCCCTACCACTTGGTGGCAGTGTATTCTAAAATAATTTCTAAATTTATTTAATTTGTAATTTAAACCTAATTATAGGTTTAAATTCCTTTAAAAATTTTTAAAAATGTTTATTTATTTTTGAGAGAGAGAGAGACAGACAGAGAGAGACAGAGAGACAGAGTGCGAGTGGGGGAGGGGCAGATAGAGAAGGAAACAAAAAATCCGAAGTAGGTTCCAGGCTCCAAGATGTCAGCACAGAGCCTGACACAGGGCTTGAACTCAGGAACCATGAGATCATGACCTGAACCGAAGTCAGACACTTAACCGACTGAGCTACTGAGGTGCCCCTACAGGTTTAAATTTCTAAGGAGAATATGTTTGGAAGGTTGATTCTGCAACCTCAAATTAGAAATAATAGCAGTAAGATGACAGAATGATACACAAGATGACAAATTTTGTTAAGTAAGACAGTGTATGGAGGTAAGAAAGTTTCATCACCTGAGTAAGGAGCAGATTTTGAGGGAGAGAATCCAGGTGACTATGAGGCAGCATGCAGGCATAACAAAGAAAGCAAAAGGTCATAGGAAAACTTCTAACCCACAGGTATGTTCAAGGTCAGCCATGTGTGCTGTGGAAAATTACCCTGATGCAATGTAGCCCCAAATACTAGCAGGCAGGGAATTCTGAAGGTCACTGAACAGAAAGGCTCACAGACCAAATTAAGATGGTGTAGTCACACGGTTTAAATCCATTTAAAATACGGCAAAAAGCAAGGGGAAAGTTAACCCACATAGAATAAGGTGCCAGAAGGTAGAAACTTTATACCTACTCTACCCTGGGTCGTTCAATATCCATATATCCTATCTGTATGCTACCTGTGTCTTCCCCTCTGCTGGTGTGGTTAAAAAGACCAGGGGGGTTCCAACAGATGGAGGGTGCCTAGAACCAAGATACATATGTCATGGGGGAGAAATGGGAACAGTTAAACCTGGCCCCAGCAGTAGTTCATCCATCAGCTTGCTGAGTAGCTGTGAATTTTATCTGCATTCTTTGGGAGAGGACATGTACAGCCAGAATGGGGCCATGTTTGGTGTTACCAATGGGAGACCTATATAGGATGATGTGGCTGTCAATCCAGACACAGCATGCTCATGACTTATGATTTAATCTTTCCATCCCCTTCTTTTTATAAGTGAAATTTTGTTTGTTCCATCAAATATTTTGTTTATCAACTCTATTTTTAATATATTATACAGTTACTGTCTTACTTCTATCTTGAATGTGTGATACGAATTCTTCCTACGTCTCCAAGCTCCTCCTTTATTCGTGATCTCTATTTAACAGTCCTGATGTGTTTTATCCATGTCTAAAGTTACCAGCTTACTTTCCATCTATGCTTCACCCTTCTTATTGGTTTCATACATCCTGTTTCTCTCTCTCTCTCTCTCTCTCTCTCTCTCTCTCTCTCATGCAGAATTGAATATTCCTAAATGATAAAGCAAACACCCATTACCCCAAGTTCCTCTTTCCAATCTTTACAATAAGTAAGAATTTTTGCCCAGTCTGTCCTGCAAGAATGCCTTTTCAGGTATTTTCAAGAATCATATGATGGGAAATCATTAAAATGTGAGTGGGTCAAGAGAAGCAAAGGGAGGGCATTCAGTGGCTGCTATAAGCTCTGTGATATGTGGGCTGTGGTGGTTTTTTGGAAAGCGATGAACTTGGCCTTGGAGTTAGATTTGGATTGAATTGGATTTATATCAAATTGGATTTGAATCCCAGTTATTTCTGCCTCTGAATGTGGACCAAGTGCTTAATTAAATGCAGCTTCTCTTTCCTCATCCATGAAAATAGAATTAATAGTGTTTCTAGTTCTGGAGCTCTCCCCACCCCCACCCCACCTCCAGCGGTCAAAAGCTCATTGGGGCCTGAGGCAACATAAAGGAGACAAAAGCTGCAGAATCTGGAGATTTGAGTCCAAGATGGTTTCAAAGAAATAAAATTCCCACAGATCTCCTGTGTATTGTCTCTAGACTTTTCCCAATTTCATCACCTTTCATTTCCACCAGCAATTTCTACTTGACAATATTATCCTACAATAAACAACCAAAGCAGCCAGAGGATGCATTTTCCCTGGTATCCTTGTCACGTATCATCATTCATTCATCCATTCAGTGATTATTTATTGAGCATCTACTCTGTGCATTAGATACTAGGGATACCACAGGGAGTGAAAAAGACATGGGTGCTTGCTGGAACTGTAATTTCCTTGTGGAGACAGAAAATAAGCAGAAAAGCAAACACATGTAATTCCAAATTCTAGCATGACTGGAAGGGAAGTTGTAGGGAGCCATTATTGAAAATGTTGAATAGAAATTGATATAGACGTGTTTGAGATCTAGGATCTAATGGCCCAGGAATGGCTTGGGTGTGAGGGTGGCAGGAATGCACAGCACCATGGAGAACTCTGGGGATTCTAGTAGAAGCAATGAGACAGGAATGAAATGGAACAGAGAAGCACATGTCAAGAGGGCAGAAACTCTGGAGAGAGTTAGGGGCTAAAGGTATGAATGTCCACGGTGGTCCTTACAGCCGTGGGAGTGCAGATTGTTGAGGAAGAGAAAAGAAGGAGTTCTAGGACTGGTCCCTAAGCCCAATGTTGGGAAGGAAGTGGAGGAGGAGGGAGAGGAGGGAAGGAGCCTACCCTTTCACAGTCCATGGTTTACAAGATCAACAGGTAAGTCTTGGCTAGAATCCTTAGTACAAGCCATATGTAGAAATCAAGACTGCGTAGAGTTACCAGTGAGAGTGACTACAGGCAGCAGGAGGCTGAGCTACAGGCTTTTTATATGCTTTCTGCTCCAGGGAGGCATGGAGCTTTGCTACCCCCAGCTCCACTGGCCGAATGAGACCCACTGCCTGGTGCCATGTAGGCCACCCATAGTCTGAGTGTGTCTGGAGGCCCAGCTGATGGTCACTGTCAGTAAAACCTTCTTGACTCTGTGAAGCTCACCAAACTGGCAGACCTCACCTGAGGCCCTGAGACCTGTGAGCCCAAAGGAAAGGAAGAAATAAAGAAAGGAATAAAGAAAGAAAGAAAGAAAGAAAGAAAGAAAGAAAGAGGAAGAAATTAAATAAATAAATAAATAAATAAATAAATAAACAAATAAATAAATAGGTAGGATCTACATACCATATGAAAATAACATGAGTTTCTCTTAAGAAAGCCATAAAGTGCAAAATTTGGGCAAAGATAGTTGAAAACAAATGGTCTAGGACAAAAAGCAAACTCAGACTCTTTTACTTTTGGCTAGAGAAAAATCCAACCCCAGTGACTAGGGGAGGAAGTGAATTTAGGTCTTCCCTCCAAATCTTTCATCTTCGAGCTAGGCAACCAGCACGAGGCATTCCAATGCTAGCTCCCTAATGAGTCCTCTTTATGTTTCTCAAAAAGCAATGCTCACAATGTATGATGTTAAGATAGAACAAATCATCGAAGTACCTGGTACAGTGCTTGGCTGGCCCGTTGATGGAGGTCAACGGGGACATGAGTTTTCCCTCTTCCAATGCAGGATAAAAGATGGCTCCTGGTGGTTGGAAGTATTAGTAAGAAGAGAGATGGTGATGTTGATCATTAGTCTTTGATTCCACCCCAGATTCCAGGAAGTCCCTGAAAGTTCCTGTCTGGGAGAGATGGTATTTTGAATGGCATTCATTTGTGGACAAGAGGAAATGAGGACAAGATTAGGGAGGTGGCCAGACTCTAATGACATACCTTGAGAGCTTCAAGGAAAGAAACTATCTTCAAGGAGTCTGGAATGTTTAGGGAGGAAGCCCATCTGGTGAGCACAGAGATCCTTAACTTAAAACATTCACCTCTTGTTGCCGGTGATGACATCATCCATCTCTCCCCCAGAACTTGTCTTGTGAGCCCTGAGCATGATGTCCTTTGAGATGACACTCTAATGTATAAGAAGAGGAGGGGAGACCAAGGATACCAGTGGCTTGGTGCCACGTTGAGGGTGGCTTTCATGGAGCCATCAATACTGTGGCATTAAGTGGGCTTCTTTCCCTTGTGCTGAGGAGATTATGAATGTTGCTGCCAGTGTCATAATAAATCTGTGAATGTTTCTCCCCTTCACCAAAGCCAAGAATAGGAGCTCTCCATCTATGATGGCAGGTCCTTTTCTCCTGCTCTGATTGGAAGATGTCTGTGCTCTCTGCACGGAGAGTTGCTGGTGATAGAACACAATGCCAGTGGGTCCCGCCTTCTCTAACCCTCTGTGGACAACAATTGCAAAGATAAAGGAGAAATTGTCACTGTTAACAGCTGGGTTAGAGCCCTGCTTCTCAAATAGTGGCCCCTGGGCCAGCAGCACCATCATTGCCTGGGAACTTGTTAGAAATGCAAAATCTCAGGCCCCTTGCAGATCTACTGAATCAGAATCTGCATTTTTAACCAGATTCCCAAGTGATTCATGTACTCATGACAGTTTGAGCCACATTACCCCTGGGGAAAGAGAAAGGCGCTGAAATCAGACAGGCCTTGGTGAGCTCTGACTCTGTAGATTCATTGGTCAACTTTGAGCAAGTTATTTATCTGCTCCTGGCCTCGGCTTATCTCTAAAAGGGGGAAATAACATGCTTTTCTCAGATCAATCTTTTTTTTTTTTTTTTAAGACAGAGAACAAACTGAGGGTTGGTGGAGGGAGGTGGGTGGGGGGTTGGGCTAGATGAGTGGTGGGTATTAAGGAGGGCACTTGTTATGATGAGCACTGGCGGTTGTATGATGAATCACTGAACTCTACTTTTGAAACCAATATTGCACTGTTTATTAACTAACTAAAATTAAAAAAAAAAAAAACACCCTTAAGATCAGTTTTTTTTATCATGGTAAAATATACATAACATAAAAAGTCACCACTTGGGGCACCTGGGTGGCTCGGTCAGTTAGGCGTTTGACTCTTGATTTTGGTTCCAGTCATGATCTCATGGCTTGTGAAATTGAGCCCTGAGTCGGGCTCTGCACTGACAGCATGGAGCCTTCTTGGGATTCTCTCTCCCTTTCTCTCTGTGCCCCACCCCCAATCTCTAATAAACAAACAAACAAACAAACATTTTAAAAAGCCACCTCTTTAAACTGTGCAATTAGGTGGCATTCCATGCGTTCACACGTCGGGTAACATTCACCACTGTTTCATTCCAGAACACTTTCATCATCCCCAAAAGGACACCCTGTACATTAAGCTATCATTTCCATTCTGTCCTCCCTCCAGCCTCTGTTAATTTTCTTTCTGTTCCTATGAACTTGCTCGCTCTGGTTATTTCATATAAATGGAATCATACAATATATAGCCTTATACTTCTGGCTTTTTTCAACCTGGTCTTTAAAAAGAAGGGGCGCCTGGGTGGCGCAGTCGGTTAAGCGTCCGACTTCAGCCAGGTCACGGTCTCGCGGTCCGTGAGTTCGAGCCCCGCGTCGGGCTCTGGGCTGATGGCTCGGAGCCTGGAGCCTGTTTCCGATTCTGTGTCTCCGTCTCTCTCTGCCCCTCCCCCGTTCATGCTCTGTCTCTCTCTGTCCCAAAAATAAATAAACGTTGAAAAAAAAATTAAAAAAAAAAACAGCATTTCAGGGTCCTAGAAGCCCCCTTCCTACCCTCTTTCTGCCACCATGTTTTGCCTGCTGTTGAAATTTATAAAACGGAATCATAACCGTACACTTTCATATCTGGTGCCTCTTGCTCACCATTGGTGAGATTTATCTACATTGTTTTGTGTCCTTGTGCTATAGCTCCTCGTTATGTGAACAAAAGACCATTTATTTATCCCTTTGACTCTTGATGGGCATCTGGGTTGTTTCCAGTTTTTAGCGGTCCTGAATAGTGCTGCCACAAACATTTCTGTCCATGTCTTTTAGCACACATGTTCAACTTCTGTTGGCTCCATACCTCAGAGTATCAGAGGGTACACATGTGTTCAGAATTAGTCGATGCTTCCAAACAGCTTTCCAGAACAACGGTGCCAAGTTACCAGTGTTGTATGAGAGTTTGGGGTGCTCTGTATTGCTTCCCTCACCTCTTGATATCCAGTTCTACTGGAGAGTATTACAAGTGGCCTGTTGAAAAGGTCTCATCTGTTCTGGATGTATACAGCTACTCTACGATATGAAATAGCAACAGAGAATCCAGTAATTGTGTTTTTCAATATGGCTTTTTGTTTTATTGCCTTTCTTTAAGTTCGAAGTATTTCTTTTTTTCTTTTCTTTCTTATTCCTTTTTTTTTTTTTTTTTTTTTTGGTTTCAAGAGTGGAATTCAGTGATTCTTCACTTACATTCAACACCCAGTGCTCATCACAAGTGCCCTCCTTAATACCCATGTAGCCCATCCCCCACCCACCCCCCTCTATCAACCCTCAGTTTGTTCTCTATCATTAAGAGTCTCCTGTGGTTTGTTTCCCTCTCTCCTCCCCTGCCCCCATATGTTTATCTGTTTCGTTTTTTAAATTACACATATGAGTGACACCATATGGTATTTGTCTTTCTCTGATCGACTTATTTCACTTAGCATAATACACTCTAGCTCCATCCATGTCATTGCAAATGGTACGATTTCATTCTTTTTGATGGACAAGTCATATTCCATTGTATATATATACTACATCTTCTTTATCCATTCATCAGTTGATGGACATTTGGGTTCTCTCCATACTTTGGCTATAGTTGATAATGCTGCTATAAACATCAGGTTGCATTCAAATCTGTATTTTTGTATCCTTTGGGTAAATACCTAATAGGGCAACTGCTGGAACATAGGGTAGTTCTATTTTTAGTTTTCTTGAGGAGCCTCCATACTGTTCTCCAGAATGGCTGCACCTGTTTGCATTCCCACCAACAGTGCAAGAGTGTTCCCCTTTCTCCATATCCTCACCAACACCTCTTGTTTCTTGTGTTGTTAATTTTAGCCATTCTGACAGGTGTGAGGTGGTATCTCATTGTGGTTTTTATTTGTATTTCCCTGATGATTAGTGATGTTGAGCATTTTTTCATGTGTCTGTTAGCCATCTGGATGTCTTCTTTGGAAAAATATCTATTCATGTCTTCTGCCCATTTCTTAACTGGGTTGTTGTTTTTTGGGTGTTGAGTTTGATATAAGTTCTTTTTAGATTTTGGGTACTAATCCTTTGTCAGAGAAGTTATTTGCAAATATATTCTCCCTTTTAGTTTCGTTGATTGTTTCCTTTGCTGTGCAGAAGATTTTTATCTTGATCAAGTCCCAATAGTTCATGTTTGCTTTTGTTTCCTTTGCCTCCAGAAATATGTCTAGTAAGAAGTTGCTACGGCCAAAGTCAAAGAGGTTGCTGCCTGTGTTCTCTTCTAGGATTTTAGTGGTTTCCTGTCTCACATTTAGGTCTTTCATCAATTTTGAATTTATTTTTGTGTATGGTGTAAGCAAGTGGTCTAGTTTCATTCTTCCACATGTTGCAGACCAATTTTCCCAACACCATGGGTTGAAGAGACTTTTTTCCATTGGATATTCTTTCCTGCTTTGTCGAAGATTAGTTGGCCATACCTTTGTGGGTCCATTTCTGGGTTCTCTATTCTGTTCCATTGATCTGTCTCTCTGTTTTGTGCCAATACCATATTGTCTTGATGATTACAGCTTTGTAATATGGCTTGAAATTCATAATCATGATGCCTCCAGTTTTGTTTTTCCTTTTCAGGATTGCTTTGGCTATTCAGGGTGTTTTGTAGTTCCATACAAATTTTAGGATTGTTGGTTCTAGCTCTGTGAAAAATGCTGTTGGTATTTTGACAGGGATTGTATTAAATGTGTAGATTGCTTTGGGTAGTATATACATTTTAACAATGTTTGTTCTTCCAATCCATGAGTATGGAATGCTTTTCCATTTCTTTGTGTCCTCTTAAATCTCTTTCATATATGTTCTATAGTTTTCAGAGTACAGATCTTTTACCTCTTTAGTTAGGTTTATTCCTAGGTACCATATTTTTGGTGCAATTGCAAATGGGACTGATTTGTTGATTTCTTTTTCTGCTGCTTCATTAATGGTGTATAGAAATGCAACCGATTTCTGCACGTTGGTTTTATATATCCTATGACTTTGCTGAATTCATGTATTCTAGCAATTTTTTTGGTGAAGTCTTTCAGGTTTTCTACATAGAATATCATGTCATCTGCAAGTAGTGAAAGTTTGACTTCTTCCTTGCTGGTTTGTATGCACTTTATTTCTTTTTGTTGTCTGATTGCTGATGCACCAGTACTATGTTAAATAGTAATGGTGAGAGCGGACATTCTTGTCTTGTTCCTAACCTTCGGGAGAAAGGCTCTCAGTTTTTCCCCATTGAGAACGATATTAGCTGTGGGTCTTTCATATATGGCCTTTATGATGTTGAGGTATGTTCCATCTTTCCCTACTTTGTTGAGGGTTTTTATCAAGTATGGATGCTGTATTTTGTCAAATGCTTTTCCTGCATCTAATGACAGGATCATATGTTTCTTATTCTTTTTTTTTTTTTTATTAATGTGGTGTATCACGTGGATTGATTTGTGAAAACTGAACAAGCCCTGCAGCCCAGTAATAAATCCCATGTGATCATGGTGAATAATTCTTTTCATGTACAGTTGAATTTGATTTGCTAGTATCTTGTTGAGAATGTTTGCATCCATGTTTATCAGGGATATTGACCTATAATTATCCTTTCTGGTGGAGTCTTTTTCTGGTTTTAGAATCAAGGTAATGCTGGCTTCGTAGATTGAGTTTAGAAGTTTTCCTTCCATTTCTATTTTTTGGAACACTTTGAGAAGAATAGGTATTAAACCTTCTTTAAATGTCTGGTAGAATTCCTCTGAGAAGCCATCTGGACCAGGACTCTTGTTTGTTGGGAGATTTTTGATTTCTGATTCAATTTCTTTGCTGGCTATGGGTCTGTTCAAATTTTCTATTTCTTCCTATTTCAGTTTTGTTAGTTTATGAATTTCTAGAAATTTGTCTATTTCTTCCAGATTGCCAAGTTTGTTGGCATATACTTTTTTCAAAGTATTCTTTTATAATTATTTGCATTTCTGTGGTGCTAGTTGTGATTTCTTCTCTCTCATTTGTGATTTTATCTATTTGGGTCCTTTCTCTTTTCTTTTTGATAAGTCTGGCTGGGGGGTTATCAATTTTGTTTATTCTTTCAAAGAACCAGTGTTTAGGGGCACCTGGGTGGATCAGTCGGTTAAGCATCTGCCTTTGGCTCAGGTCATGATCTTATGGTTCATGGGTTTGAGCCCTGCATCGGGCTCTCTGCTATACATATGGAGCCAGCTTCAGATCCTCTGTTTCCCTCTTTTTCCCTGCCTCTCTCCTGCGTGTGCATGCTCTCTCTCTCAAAAATGAATAAATAAAAACTTAAAAAAAATAACCAGAATTTAGTTTCATTGATCTGTTCTACTGGTTTGTTTTTTTTTTTTAATTTCTATATCATTTATTTCTGCTCTAATCTTTATTGTTTCCCTTCTTCTGCTGGCTTTAGGCTTTATTTGCTGTTCTTTTTCTAGCTCCTTAGGTGTAAGGTTAGGTTGTGTATTTGGGACCTTTCTTACTTCTTGAGATAGGCCTGAATGGCAATGTATTTCCTTCCCTCTTAGGACTGCCTTTGCTGCATCCCAAAAGTTTTGGACTGTTGTGTTTTCATTTTCATTTGCTTCTATGTATTTTTTAAATTTTTTCTTAAATTTCATGGTTAACCCATTCATTCTTTGGCAGGATGTTCTTTAACCTCCATGTATTTGAAGACTTCCCAATTTTTTTCTTGTGGTTGACTTCAAGTTTCATAGTGTTGTGATCTGAAAATATGCATGGTATGATCTTGATCTTTTTGTACCTGTTTAGGGCTGATTTGTGACCCAGTATGAGATCTATTCTGGAGAATGTTCCATGTGCACTCAAGAAAAATGTGTTTTCTGCTGCTTTAGGATGAAATGTTCTGAATATATCTGTTAAGTCCATCTGGTACGGTGTGTTACTCAAAACCATTGTTTCCTTGTTGATTTTCTGCTTAGATGATCTGTCCATTGCTCTAAGTGGGGTGTTAAAGTCCCCTACTATTATTGTATTATTATAGATGAGTTTCTTTATGTTTGTTATTAGTTGATTTATATATTTGGGTTCTTCCAAGTTGGGGACATAAATGTTTATAATTGTTAGATCTTGATGGATAGACCCTTTAATTATGCTATAATGCCATTCTACATCTCTCGTTACAGTCTTTTTTTTTTTAATTAAAAAATTTTTTTAACGTTTATTTATTTTTGAGACAGGGAGAGACAGAACATGAACGGGGGAGGGTCAGAGAGAGAGGGAGACACAGAATCTGAAACAGGCTCCAGGCTCTGAGCTGTCAGCACAGAGCCCGACGTGGGGCTCAAACTCACGGACTGCGAGATCATGACCTGAGCCGAAGTCGGACGCTTAACCGACTGAGCCACCCAGGTGCCCCTACAGTCTTTGTTTTAAAATCTAGTTTGTCTGATATAAGTATAGCTACTCTGGCTTTATTTTGACATCCATTAGCATGATAGAGGTATCTCCATCCCCTTACTTTCCATCTGCAGGTGTCTTTAGTCTAAAATGAGTCTCT
The DNA here is from genome assembly GCF_018350155.1 of Leopardus geoffroyi. Lineage (NCBI taxonomy): Eukaryota > Metazoa > Chordata > Mammalia > Carnivora > Felidae > Leopardus > Leopardus geoffroyi. The sequence goes on from NC_059328.1 coordinate 9,442,165, forward strand.
TATAGGCAGAACATAGATGGATATTATTTTCTTTTCATCCATCCTGATGCCCTATGTCTTTTGTTTAGAGTGTTTAGTCCATTTACATTTAGAGTGATTACTGAAAGATATGAATTTAGTGCCATTGTGTTGCTTGCAGAGCTGGTGTTTTTGAAAATGTTCTCTGGTCTTTTCTAGTCTTTGTTGCTTTGGTATTTTTTTTTTTTTTTTTTTTTTGCCCACTCAAAAAGTCCCCCTTAAAATTTCTTGCGGGGCTGGTTTAGTGGTCACGAAGTCATTTAGTTTTTGTTTGTCTGGGAAACTCTTTATCTCTCCTTCTATTCTGAATGACAGCCTTGCTGGATAAAGAATTTTTGGCTGCATACTTTTCCCATTCAGTATATCGAATATTTCCTGCCACTCTCTTTTGGCCTGCCATGTTGCAGTGGATGGGTCTTCTGCTAACCTTATATTGCTATCCCTGTGGGTTAAGGACCATTTGTCCCTAGCTGCATTCAGAATTCTCTCTTTATCTTTCTATTTTGCAAGTTTCACTATGATATGTTGTAGTGTTGACCTGTTTTTGTTGATTTTGAAGGGAGTCCTCTGTGCTTCCTGGACTTGAATGCTTGTTTCCTTCCCCAGATTTGGGAAGTTCTCAGCTATAATTTGTTCAAATAAACTTTCTTCCTCTTTTTCCCACTCTTCTTCTTCTGGGACTCCTGGGATAAGGATATTGTTTCACTTGATGGAATTATTGAGTTCCCTAAGTCTGCCTTCATGATCTAATAGTTTTCCTTCCCTCTTCTTTTCAGCTTATTTTCCATAATTTTAACTTCTTTTCTATTTTAACTTGTGACTGTGTATTTAGATCTCAGTTATAGCATTTTTTATTTTAGCCTGGCTAGTTTTTAGGTCTTTGATCTCTTCAGCAAGGGTTTCTCTGGTGTCTTCTATGCTTTCTTCAAGCCCAGCTAGTAATCTTGTGACTATTGTTTTAAATTCTTGTTCAGATATATTGCTTATATCTGTTTTGAGCAAGTCCCTGGCTGTGAGTTCTTCTTGAACTTTCTTTTGGGTAGAATTCCTCTTTGTCTTGTCGTGTTGGCTAAGTTTCTGTCTTATGTGTATTTTGAAAGCTTGTTATATTTTCTGCACCTGAGAGTACTACTATATTCAAAAGGGGTCATACACGGTCCAGGGCCTGGCACTTCAGGAAGTGTTTCTGGTGTCTGCTGTGTGCACTCTGCTGTTGCATTTTGGCTTTTCTTTCCCACTGTCAGTTCTCTGCAGAGCTCCTCTCTGCTTGCGTTGGGGAGTGTTTGGACCTTTAACTAGATGTGCTTTGATTTGTTAAAATAATCCTGGAAAAAAAGTGAGGGGTGGGGGAAAGCCTGATCCAAAACTGAGAGAGAGAGAGAGAGAGAGAGAGAGAGAGAAGGAAAAGGAGTGAAAAAAAAAAAAAAACAAACAAACAACTGTAAGCCTGATTCCAAACAAAAGGAAAAGAAAAAGAAGGCTGATCAAAAAAACAAAACAAAACAAAACAAAACAAAACACCAGAAAAGGAAATGAAAAAACAAACATAAAACTATAAGCCTGACTCCAAAGAAAAAAAAGAGATGGGGAAAAAAAGAGATGGGGAAAAAAAAGAAGTAAGCCTGGTCCTATTTCCACCAGCATTGTAGGTGACACTTTGAAGCACTCTGTTTTTCAGTACACTTGTTGCATGCAGAGTGCTGGCTGTGCTGGGCTTCTGGAGAAGACTTCTGTGTTGGCTCTGAGTCCCGCCCCTGTAAATAAGCAGTTGCTAGGCACAGGGGGTGGGGTTTGGTGTAAGCAGGTCCCGCGTCCACTGGGGGCAGCAGTGTTGCTCTCTGAAGTCCCACAGTGTTGCTGTTAGTGGGGAAATGGTGCCACCCCAATCCAATCTCTCCTCCCTGGACCAGGGATCTCACACCCCCTGCTGTTCAGCCAGCCCTCACAGAATAGCGAGCACAGTCAGTGCGCCCTGTATCATAGGTCTCCTGCAATTTTTTTTTTTTTTTTTGGCATGGGGCTGGGATTTAAAACTTGAAATCTTAAAGGGTGCAGCACCACACTGATCCAACCCATTCCTCCAGAATAGAGCCTCTTCACACTGTGCTGATGTCCTTTGTCCCAGAAAAACAGTCCCACACCTTTGTGGTGCATGGAACCTATGGTGTAGCACCATGGAAAGCAGCAACCAGCTTATCTGCCCTCTGTGCATGCCTCTGTCTCCTCCTGATGAAAGGCTGTAAGGAGAATGTTCTCTCCCAGTGAGACCCAGATCCCTACACCATGCTATGCACCCTGGGGCCAGCACCCTCCTTCTCCCCAGGAGTGTGCACCACAACTTTGCTCAGGAGAAAGTCACGCAGTTCCAAAACCTCAGAGTTTGAGCTACACACTTTTTGCATAAAACGTGACACTCAGTACCCCTCACTCACCAGCCCCTGGTCCAGAGAGGCTGTCCTCTTGTGTGAACCCAATGCCGCACTCTTTCAACCCCTCTCTCTTTCTCTTTCTTTTCTCTCTCCACAGAAAGGGTTCCCTCCCCTCCGCAGCACCACCATTTCCCTCTACCATCAATTCACTTCCACGTGCCTCTCACCTGCCATGCCGTCTCTCTCCAACCGTGGAGATCCTTCTGCTCCTCCCAGATTGATTTCTTGGATGTTCCAAGTGATCTGACCTCAATACGGCTGTGTTTGAAGGAGAGGAAAGCCCACCCCTACTTCTCCACCACCTTAACTCCTCCCTCACTTAATTGTCTTTCAAATCCTGACTCAATTATTAGGATCCAGACCTGTCAAGCTACTAACCAGCTGTGGCTACAGAAGGGAGTGGGATTGTATTTCCCTTGGGGAACAGAGGGCAGGTATCATTTTCTAGTGGGAACACTTCGTTTTGCTGAGTACCTGAAACCAAGATAGCTTCTCATCTTTGGGAAACACCAAAAGTTTATTTTGCAGCTCAAATATTTTCAACAAAACTCCTGTACCTTCAAACAGGGGCTCAGTGCTTAGCAGTCAAGTAGTCATGAACTTGAATGGGGAAAGAAATCACACTTATTTTCATGAACCTCTAATTGAAATTTAGAACTTTTAAAAATATTTATTTTTGAGAGAGAGAGAGAGAATACGCAGGAGGGGCAGAGAGAAAAGGAGAGAGAGGATCCTAAGCAGGCTCTGCACTATCAGCACAGAGCTTGATAAAGGGCTCAATCTCATAAACTATGAGATCATGACCTGAGCCGAACGCTTAACTGACTGAGTCATCCGGGCATCCCTAAATTTTTTTTTTCTGGCAGAAATGTGGGCCACAGGCCACAGTAATATTGCTTGTACCTGGGACTTTATCACCAATAAGATCACAAATATTTTCATGTATTTCAGTTGTGACAAATATTACAAAACATCCTTTATGCTCATCATTATTTCAAAATGTGGCATTTCTAGATCTGCCACTAGGTAGTGTTATTTAATGTTTTTTTAAAGCACTTATATTTCTATATTAGAAACTGAAAAAAAATCTCTACAACTCCATTTTAATGTAATTAATTTTTCTTAGTAAGTCTATGTCTGTTTTGCAGTTATTTAAGAACATTGTTTTTATGAAATAAGTCCGAAAAATATTCTGAGAAAAAGTCTGCAGCACAAAAAGATTCAAGGATCAGCCCCCAACAATGAATGATCAGGAAGGAGTGGGACATTCCAAAGGGTTCCTGGGTGTCTGCAGGGTCACTCCACCTGTCTGCCATTATGTCCAACATCAAGCCATCATAAAATTAACATGGATGAACAAAGCCATTGTGAAGATTCAGCCAGGATTAGTTACTTCAGATTTTGGAAAGTTGACCTAGCCTTTAGGTCAAAGCTTGTTTGCCTGTTCTTGAGGCAGGAGGGGCTCCTGAAACACAAGGTGGGTCCCCTCCTTTCCTTCCCAGGGGCTTCCTCAGGAAGTATTACATCTCTGCCTGGAAGGCTCTCCCCAGAGAGTTGCTTGGAGAGTGAGCATCCTAAACATTTATGAATGAATAAATGAATGAGTGAGTGAATGAATGCATGAAGGCACCTTCTGATGCTGCAAACAAGGGCAATTACACAGAGACAGGTTTTTCCAAAGCTGACGCCATATTGGTGCCGCATGCAGGAGAAGCTGGCACTGCTGGGATCTGGTCCAAGTTTAAATTCACGTGCCCTCTGTGGAACACTTCCACCTGGCTCTCTGCACCATCATGCCTGACTGTCACCCCTTTGATTTGTCTGCATCTGAGATAGAGACCCAAAGGGTCAGGTGGCCTGATGTAACTTTCACAGCCTCTCTGGCCCTGCAGACCCTCGTGTCCACCTGCTACCAACACTGTTCTCCAAAACCCTTTGCTAGGGACTCAGTTGGACTCCAGGGACTTCCATCTGGGAGTTTCAGCCTCTGTTTCTCCAAACCCAGGAATGTGTTTTCAGGAAACTACTTTTAGCTCATTTTTCCCTTAAAATGTGCACCACACCCCGAGTCCCTCAGCCCCTCCACCCTCACTTCCTTCCCCTCTACCCTTCAAAGCACATATGGATTTTCCTAAGGGATTAAGAGCCCCTCCATGATGTGAAAGGTGGGGAAAGAGACAAAGGTGTCCTTGGTATCCATTTATGGAGCCACTTTTAAGGCAGGAACTATACTAAGGAAGATTAGTCTAGTAATTTTTTCATACCTTCTGTCTTTATTCACTTGGAAGATAGAAAAGAAAGTCAAAGATTCCTGATGGCTCTTTTCACAGAGGATTTGTGACAACTTACAGCAAAAGCATGTGCAATGAGGTCAAAGTAAAAGATGCACAGAAGTGGACACACGACCGGAAGATAGAAGATAAAAGGAAGGAAGATAAGAAAGCAGCATGTTTCCCAAAGGAGCCAACAACATGCCACACTCCAGGCAGGTAATTATTATTATTATTAATTTATTGAAGCATCATTGGCATACAGCATTGTATTGGTTTTAGGTATGTGACATAATGGTTCGATAGATGTATGCACATACATTGCAAAATGACCACCACAAAAAATTTAGTTAGGGGCACCTGGCTGGCTCAGTTGGTGGCGGCTCAACTCTTGATCTTGGGGTCATGAGTCCGAGCCCCACGTTGTGTGTAGAGATTGCTTAAAAATACAACCTTAAAAAAAAGTTTAGTTAATTTCTTTTTTTTTTTTTTCAACGTTTATTTATTTTTGGGACAGAGCGAGACAGAGCATGAACGGGGGAGGGGCAGAGAGAGAGGGAGACACAGAATCGGAAACAGGCTCCAGGCTCTGAGCCATCAGCCCAGAGTCTGACGCGGGGCTCGAACTCACGGACCGTGAGATCGTGACCTGGCTGAAGTCGGACGCTTAACCGACTGCGCCACCCAGGCGCCCCAAGTTTAGTTAATTTCATCACCACACATAGTGACATTTTTTTTTCTTGTGATAAGAATCTAGCAATTACTCTTAACAACTTTCAACATACAGTATTGTTAACTGGAGTCCCCACGGCACATGGCATCCCTTGGACTTATTTACCTTGTAAATGGAAATTTGTACCTTTTGACCACCTTCACTCATTTGGCCTGCCCCCACTCCCTGCTTCTGGCAAACACCAGGCAAGTAATTCTTATCTTGAGAAAGGAGAGAATTCTACTAAGTCTTTAGATGATGCACCGAAAAGAGTTTCAAATGGGAGTTCTATTGATGATAGTAACTGCTATAGCAAAATACACACTGAGTGCATTTGCAAAAGCAAATTGCACGTGCCTATTTCCCAAAGCCAAGGGGGTTTGAAAAGGGTTGGTTCACTGGTCCCCTCACTGTGGTGGGCTGAATAACATCCCCCCACCCCCCTCCCAGAGATGTTCATATCTTAATCCCAGAACTTGCAAATATGTTACCTTACATGGCAAAAGGGACTTTGAACTTGTAATTAAGGATTTTGAGGTGGGGAGATTATCCTGGATCATCCAAGTGGGCCTAATGTAATCACGGAGGCCCATATAAGAGGGAGAGATAGGAGGAGGCAGCATCAGAGAAGGAGGTGGGATGACAGAAACAGAGAACAGAGTGGTGCTGGGAGGGGATCCTGGGATTCCTTGGCTCAGGAATGCAGGCACCTCTAGAAGCTGGGAAAAGGGAGGAAACAGGTGTGAGCCTCTAAGCGGAATGCAGCCCAGCTGATACCTTGATGTTAGAACTTCTGCTTCCAGAACTGTGTGAGAATAAATCGGTATCATTTCAAGGCTCTAAATTGGTGGTAATTTACTATAGCAGCAGTGGGAAATGAATACATTATTCCTCCCTTCCTCCATGAGCTCAACACTAACCAGAAAACAGAATAGGGCTCAAGGATTTGGAGATGAAAATACCTCTGTGCTGGACATTTTCCCTTTGTCCCCCAGGTAGGCTCCCCACCTTCCTCCACCCACTCTGTAGCCTGGGAAACTGACCTGCATGGACCCCGCCAAGAGCATCCTTTGCCCTCTGCTTTCCTGAAGGGCCTGGGCAGAGGAGCACAATAGCATGAGAGCCTAGGAAGGAAGGGGAGTGACAGTGGGGCCAGCTCTATCCCCGTGGGTTTGCCATGTGTAAGCTGTGTGCCTCAGCTCAGCTCACAGGGAGCCCTTTCCACACAGCGTTGGTTCTGCTATATTCCCTCCCCTCTGGGAGGGAGAATGGAGCCCTGCTGTTACCGGCTGTGCTATCCTGTGGGCTCTTTCCAAATTATCCTAATATGATGGTCTTAGTCCATTCAGGCTGCTGTAATAAAATTACCATAAACTGGGTGGCTTAAACACAATAGAAGGCTGGGAAGTCCAAGATCAAGGTGCTAACAGATTCCATGTGTGAGAACCCACTTCCTGGTTCATTGACAGCTGTCTTTTCTCTGTATCCTCACATGGCAGAAGGGGCAAAGGAACTCTTGGAGGTCTCTTACTAGGGCACTAATCCCATTCATGTGGGCCCCACCCTCATGACCTGATCACCTCCCAAAGGGCCCACCTCCAAATATCATCACACTGGGGATTAGAGTCAGCATATGAATTACAGGGGGACACAAACATTCAGTCTATAGCATGAGTAAGCAATCCAATTCCTGCTAGGACCCTGATACATCACCTTTCTTTCTGATAAAGCTGATTATCAGAGCATGTGGCTTAGGTGTGTGGGCAAGGGTGCTGCCTGATATTAGGAACAGGGTCCCAGGCAGCATTGAACATACATACACCTCTCTCTGGAGGCACCTGGCTACAGAGAACAGGATGCCCCTTCTCTGCGGGCAAACAGATGTCACAGCGAGCTGAGCATGCCCAATTCCTTCTCCATTTCGCAAAAGCCACTTCTCCTCCAAGGGGAAGAGTGAGTGCAGAAGTAGAGGGAACGTAGAGTGTTATTTTTCTAGAGATTGCTTGGCCCAGGGGAGAAGTACACTCAAATACTTCTTAGCTTCTGCCTTTGGGCAAGTAGAATTCAAGGCAGGAAACGTATCGTAAAAGAATACCATTCAATGTTGATAAGGGTGCTGTTGTGGGTTGAATTATGTCCCTCTAAATTCATATGTTGTGAGTTTTTATTTTATTTTATTTTATTTTATTTTTCAACGTTTATTTATTTTTGGGACAGAGAGAGACAGAGCATGAACGGGGGAGGGGCAGAGAGAGAGGGAGACACAGAATCGGAAACAGGCTCCAGGCTCTGAGCCATCAGCCCAGAGCCTGACGCAGGGCTCGAACTCCCGGACCGCGAGATCGTGACCTGGCTGAAGTCGGACGCTCAACCGACTGCGCCACCCAGGCGCCCCTGTTGTGAGTTTTTAAATTAAAAAAAAAATTTTTTTTTTTAAGTAATCCTTACACCCAACATGGGGCTCAAACTCACGACCCTGAGATCAAGAGTCACATGCTCTACTCGACTGAGGCAGCCAGGCACCCCTAAATTCATATGTTGAGCCTAACCCCCAGTACCTCAGAATGTGACCTTACTTAAGAGGTAAGGTCTTTGCAGAGATGATCAAAATGAGGTCCTCAGAGTGGGCCTCACTCCAATACAACTGGTGTCCTTGTAAAAAGGGAAACTGGACACAGAGACATGTGTAGAGGGAAGACAATGTGAAGATACAGGGCGATGACAGCTGTCCAAAAGCCAAGGAGAGGGTCCTGGAGCACACCCTTCCTGCACAGCCCTCAGAAGATATCAGCCCTGGTGACACCTTGGACCTCCAGCCTCCAGAACTGGGAGACTCTAAGCTTCTTTTGCTAAAGCTCCCCTTCCCCCACCCCCACCCCCAGCCTGGGGTCCTTTGTTTAGGGCAACTCCAGCACGCTGAGAAAGGCGACTTCCACAGTAAATATATAACTCTGTGCCAAATGACATCGCAGCAAGATACACAAAGGAAAAGACTGCTAGAAATTCCCTAATGAGCCTGCAGGAGCACAGACACCACAAAGAGACGTAACAGGAGTACTTGACCTGACCTTGGGCTGGGGACTCCTTGGCGGTCTGTGGTTGGACTTCAAGGGCCCTAACATCACGATCAAACTATTTTTTGTGCCAGATGCTGGCACTCAGCACCCTCCTTACTGTTCTGAACCCTCTCCTGTGTCTGGGGGTTAAATGCCGGAGAATGGCGCTTCCTAGGCCATCTTGCCCACAAGGCTCCAGTTTGTCTCAGGAACATCCGTCCCGAAAGCTCTGGAAGGCAGCTAGAAGCGGAAACCATTCTTCCTGGGCAGCGCCGAGCATGCGCACGTGACCACCAGCCAGTAGAAGCCTCCACGTTTTGCACGCGCCTCCCGGTGTCCCCTGGCGAGTCAGCCCTCTTCCTGTTCCAGAGATCAGTCAGCAGAGTGGTTTCCTGTGACACCTGGGGTGCTGTTTACTGAAAGCCTGCCCTCCCTCCACCCTGCCCACAGTGTTTTGAATTCCCTATATTAAATCTCCTCTTGCTTGTTGGACAAAAGGCTGCGTGGCAGAACGATCCTATGAATCCGCCAAACTCCATTTCATTTTCATCCTTAGGTAGATGGAAGGTTTGCGCCCCCCCCAGCGAGTCCCACGCATTTCGGTGAAGCCACGTGAATGCGTTCCGGCCAACGGGATGCATTTCCAGGCCTGGCCCTTAAGTTCTCCTCCACGGGTTCTTCCGCGAGCATATCACTCCTGGGGCTCCTGGCAAGGCACGGAGGACCGGCGGAGGACCGGAAGGTGTCAGAACATCAGACGGAAAGAAACGTGGGTCCTGGAATCAGCAAGTGGTGCGGATGTTCCTCAAAGACGCCAGTGTCTGTGTTGGGAGGGGAAAATCAGTCTTCATTCTACCAAAATCTTTTGTTATAGCAGCTAGAATTACTGATCCTAAGTGATATAACCAGGAAATAAAAAATGGTTCGGTGCTTATATGTAGGCATTCCCTCATTCTCCCTGTGCTTTTGCATAATTTCTGGGTTAAGTGTTTATAAACCTCGGTGGTAACAGACTCTAATCCTGCTCATAGTAATTGATCTATGCGTATTTTCTATTTCTTGGGTGAAATTCATATATATTTTTTAAGTTTACTTATTTATTCTGAGAGCAAGAGAGCACATGTGTGAGTAAGGGAGGGGCAAAGAGAGAAGGAGAGAGAAAATCCCCAATGATAGTGCAGAGCCTGACGTGAGGCCCCATCCCATGAACCAGTGAGATCATGACCTGAGCTGAAATCATGAGGCGGATGCTGAAGCGACTGAACCACCCAGGAGCCCCCAGATATTTATATTTTGACAAAGAAAATCTTCATTTTCAAAATCATTGGCATATAGTTTCATGTACTGTAAAAAAGATCTTTCTAAGCATAATAAGAGAACAGATGAGAGATTTCATTGTGTAAAAATTACAAACGTCAACGCAGAAAAATGACATTAACAAAGTTAAAAAAGCAAATAACTAGAAAATAATCCTTAAAAATATTTAAAAAAATTTTTATTGAAGTATACACTCCATACAGTGTGATATTAGATTCAGATGCACAGCATACTGACTCAGCAATTCTATACATTACTAAGTGCCCACCACAATACGTGTGGTCACCGTCTGTCACCAATGTTATTACTACAAATATCTTTTCAAGTCAGTGCAAAAAGATAAACAAAAACAGAAAATTTTAGATACAGAGTATGAAGACACAAAATAAGTTCACATGAATCCGTAAAGGAAAAACCTCAAATAATGGGTAAAATATGAAAGAATGTTCTACTTCATTGGATTCAAAGAAATGCACACTGAAAGCTAATGGAGTTACTATTATTATCCCCATCTTACAGTCTGGGAAGCTGAGGCTCAGAGAGTGTATTGTAACTCGCTCACGATGAGAATGCTGGATGGGGCAGAGCCAGGCTTCAAATCCGAGTCTTCATCCTGGGCACTACCAGCCTGTTGGACCAGGTACCTCCTCGCTGTGCATTGCCGGATGTTAAGCAACATCTCTGGAACAGACCCCTGCGATGCCAGTATCAGCCCCCACCCTGCCCATTTTGTTGTGACAACCAAAAATGTCTCTAGACATTGCCAGTTCTCTCCCGGGCGGGTAGGATCTCCCTGTGCTCTGACACCATGGTGGGGAGGTGGAGGAGAGGGCAGCCGTCATCGCTGTTACTGCAGATGTGGGACTTGTCATTAGGGAAGATTTTGAACAGTGACATCGATCTCTGACCTAACCTGAAAAGGCAGGTAAGCTCAAATTTTCCTGCTTTACAATGAAAAGGACAAAGCTTGTTCATTCATTGCTTCATTTGGTAGACATTTGCTGAGCACCTGCTAAGTACCAAACCCTGACCTAACCTCTGAGGATAAGGCAAGGAACAAAGCAAAAATTCTTGTCCCCACAGAGGTGCCACTCCACAGACAATAAACAAACAAGTGAAGTATGCGATATTTCAGGTGATAATAAAGGCCATGAAGAAGTGGAGGGTGGGATGGGCATAGGGATGCTGGTGGGGAGTTATACCTTTAAATAAGGTGTCCAGGCACAGCCTCACTCAGAAGGTGACATTTGAATAGAGACCTGCAGTAGGGGAGGAGTTGAGCTCAACCATTGTCTTGGGGAACACTGTTGCACAGAGAACCACAAGTACAAACACTCTGGGACCTCCTTGGCAGACTAAGGAACAGCGAGCATGGCCAGAGTGTAATTAGGGGGTGAGTGCCACCAGAGCACAGGTGGAGGGAATGGTGTTTGTGACATCCATGGTGACTTCTCCAAGGCCATTTCTTTTTTTTTTTTTAAGTTTATTTATTTATTTTGAGAGAGAAAGAATCCCAAGCAGGCTCCGCAGTGGCAACACGGAGCCTGACGCGGGGCTCGAACTCACAGACTGTGAGATCATGACCGGAGCCGAAACCAAGAGGTGGGCACTTAACCAACTAAGCCACCCAGGTGCTCCTCCAAGGCCATTTCACGTAGCAGTGCTCCAGGGTGTAGCTGGAACTTTGGAGCCCTCATTTCCAGCTGAGTCAGGCTGCATGAACCACTTTCTCCTCTGCATGGGCCCTGCCCTAGAATTACGTCCTCACCTGAGTCTGTGACTCACCTGGGCTGGGCCAATGCTGTGGAGATGGGGAGGTGGGGAGGGCAGGTTGTGGTGTATAAGTGGAGGAGGGCTGCTGACTCCTGACTGTGTCTGGCACTGAACAGCCTCTTCTCTTAGCCTCCTCTGTGCTGAAAAACAGCATGATGGCAGTCCTGCTCCTGCCCCTTCTCATGGCAGCCTGTGCGTTCTTGGGGGTTGGTCTGTGGGTCATCTGCAGCCATCTCCTTACTGCGGACATCCCTGCAGCCATCGGCCACCCGGTGAAACTGCGGGTCCTGGATTGCCTTTTCCTGCTGTTGTTGAGATGGGTGAGTTCCGTGTTTGATTTTTCCTCTCCGCCTGAGGGTTCAAGGAGGAGGTTGGGAAAACACATGAGAAGATTCTAGTTGCATTGACGCAGCAGCAGAGACAGGCTGGCTGCATTTTATTCTCACATCTGAATGATCCCTGTTAGGGAACCTATTAACTAAGAGGTTCTCAATCTCTTCCTAGTGTTGCTCAAGCTGTACTGGACTCAGAGCCAGAAAATGAAAAAAGATTTACTTCCTCGGTTAACAGGAAAGAAAGGTCGATTCCAGTCCCACCCTCCCTGCCTCCTGTCTTACTGTCTTCACAGCACACACTATGAAGCTGTGAAGACAAGAATGAGTTACTCCGGATTTTGAGCCCCCATTACCACCTACCTAGCTAGAACCAGCCAACAACAAAGACACATGCAGCCAATTGGTAAATTAGTACAAATGAGCAAAACTTCAGAATGTAGCTTTAGATACACACACACACACACACACACACACACACACACACAATCTTTTTACTATTGAGAGATGGAAAACTGTTTATGTCATATAGTCAGATTCTGCTCATTGCTACTGGTGTGTGAATTTAATAGAATAGATACAAATAGATCGTGGGGAGAATTGTGTCAAAGTTGCCAACGGGGACTGGTTGTGCTTTTCCAGAGGGCTGACAGATTGAATACAGAAAACACGGTTAAGTCTCTTATGCAACGGAAGGGACTCCCTGGTGTCTTCTTTGCTTTCCTCAAGCTTAGCTAGTATCCTCATGATTGTTGTTCTAAATTCCAGGTCAGGCATATTACTTATGTCTGTTTCGATTAGATCCCTGGCCGTGACCCCTTTTTGTTCCTTCTTTTGGGATGCATCCCTCTGTCTTGGCATTTTGTTTACGTCTGTGTCTTCTGTGTGTTAGGAAAGCCTGTTCTGTTCCCTGCTCCTAAGAGTTATGGCTATAATGTTCATTTATTTATTTTGAGAGAGAGCAAGAGAACGAGCGGGGCAGAGGGTTAGAGGGAGACAGAGGGGGAATCCCAAGCAAGTTCTGTGCCGTCAGCATAGAGCCTGACACAGGGCTCAATCTCACGAAGCTCGAGGTTGTGACCTGCGCTGAAATCAAGAGTCAGACGCTTAACTGTCAGAGCCAGCCAGGCGTCTCGAGAGTAATGGCTATATGAAGAAGACCTCATATACTGTTCAGGGACTGGTGCTTCAGGAAGGGTCTCTGGTATATGCCGTGTGCACTCTGCTGCTGTGTTTTGGCTGCTCTTTCCCTCAGGTCAATCCTCTGCAGAACTTCTCCTTGCCTGCAGTGGGGTGTTTGGACCTTGTCTAGTGTGTGGTGAGCTTTAACTAGGTGTGTTTTAGTCTACTTGTTAAAAGAAGCTGGATCCTATTTCCCCTAGAGCTGCATTCTACATCAGTAGACCTGGTGTGTGTGTGTGTGTGTGTTGGGGGGGAGTTGCACTGGTCTTCTGGGGGAGGGGCCTGCTGTGCTAGCTCTCAGGGGGACTTGCCCTAGTTCAGAAGCACCTGCAAGGCGCAGGGGGGAGGGGCTTGGTGTAAGGGGCTCCAGCTTCCCCTGGGTGATGCTGTGCTGCCCACTGAAGTCCAGCAGTGTGATGGGCTGGGGAATGACATCAGTCCTTTCTCTCTCTGTCTCTCTCTCTCTCTCTCACCTGGAGCAGGGAGTTCTCCCCCGCTGCTGTTCAGGAAGCCCTCACAGAAGAGTGAACAAATCTCCCTTGTGTGTCCCAGGTGTCCCTCAGATGCCCCTGCCTCCCTCTGTGTCCTGGCTTTCTGCTGCCTGGTGGCACAGTACTCTTGTGTTTTATCTCAGGTACCCGGCTGTGTTTCACAATTCCAAACTCAGGGACCCAGTGTGGCACGGACCCATGCTGATCCTCTGGGGTAGGGTCTCACTGTGCTGTGACCGGTGCCTGTTTGTCCCAGAAGGGCAGTCGCATGACCGCGCAGGGCTCGGAGTTTGTGGTAAAGCGCAGCAAAAAGCCGATGCCAAGGTTTGCTGCCCTCTGTCTCTGTTCCTTTGCTTGTGATGCTTGTGAACAGGGCAGCATGTGGGTGCCTGGGGCTCTTTTGTCCCCTGAGAGGCTGTGCCACCTCTGCCAGATGCACTCCAAGCAGGAAAACTGTGTCTCCCAGTGTGACCCAGGGGATCCTCAGACCACACTGCCCACTCCTGGGCCTCCTCCCTCCTTCCCTGAAGCACCGCTAAGCCCACCAGGCCGTGCCTCTGACTTCTTTGCCTTCTGTGGGCCCCCCTGCTTGTGCAACTTGCGATGTCCGGCCCCTCTTGATTTGCCCGTCAATGGTTTGGGCAAATGTTTTTCTTATGTAGTCCCCTGGGCCCTGCTCTCTCTCTCTCCCTCTCTCTCTCTGTCTCTCAATCTCTGTCCTCTCTCCATGATCAGGGCTCCCTTCTCTCTGCAGCACCTACAATTCTTTTCTTCCCCAAATCACGTCTCTGCACCTTCCTACCTTCCACGATGTGGCCTCTTTTTCTCCTTCTTATTGTGCAGTTTGTTCTGTGAGTCCTCAGATCAATTTTCCTGGGTGATTTGACATTATCTAGCTGTGTTTGAGGGATGAGGCAAGCCTAGGGCCCCCCTACAGCTCCACCATCTTAACGCCCCCCCCCCCCCGAGGCTGAGGCTTTCTCAACTCTCTTACATAATGAAAAGCAAGTGCAAACACCTGTTCCCATGAAGACCCCTTCCTGGAGAAGAACCCACTGGCTGAAGGCTTCCTATGTCCAGCTTTCACAAGATCTGATGATTTGTCCTCTGGCTTTCCTGACCTTGACCCTCATAGTCTGTAGTCTGGACTCCCAAATACGATGACTCAGTTTCCTCATCTGCAAAAGAGAGGGAAATAGTAGTCCAGACTCCATAGCATGTTGTGGGCTATGATGAGCTAAACCGTCCCGAGTGCAGGTTACAATTCCTGGCATAAAGGAAACCCTCAATACGTATTAGCCTTATTACTGTTTGTTGACTTGCTTTTTGTTTGTTTGTTTGTTTTTGTTTTGTTTTCTTGTTTTTACAAAGATGTGTCATGTAACTACTATGTGTCGTCCACCAGTTGTGGCTCTGGGATCAATGAGGGGCAAAAGAAATAAAGTCCCAGATAGAGTCTGCCTTCAGGGAGCTTATAGTCTCATGGCAGTGTTGGTGGGGAGACAGAGAGAAGAATCAGGCAAAACCACTAGAAACCAATCCATTTACAGAGCGTCAAGTGCTTCCAGCAAAGTGAAAGAGGGCTTCTTCATCCGGGGTTCTCTGAATCCCCAAGGGGACAGAAGACAAGGGGTCCGTGAAAGTGGGTGGGGTAAAAAAAAACTCTCCGTTTTCACTCACTTCTAAAGGAAATGCGGGGTTCCCTTCCATGAAGAATGATGGGGACAAACCACAGTTGTGACAGCACAACCTGGGACTTTGTCACCAAGAGGAATCCCGCATATTTCCAGAGCGTATTACAGCCATGGCAGATATGGTGAAAAATTGCACGGATACCTCATTTCTTCGAAGTAATAATGGTATTAAACCAGCCGCTAGATCTCGCTGTTGTGTGCTCGTATATAATCCCACATATTTTATTTTAGGTGTCAAAAACATTCTGTGACGAGGTCCACAGGCATCGCTTAAAGCCCAACTGGCATTGGTGCAAAAAGGGTTAGGAACCACTAGAAAGAGGGTGCCTGGGTGAGAGACGACTTTGTTTACTTTTATTTTGTTATCATGCAAACTTTCAGATATGCACCAAAGGAGACAGAAAACTATGGAGATGCCCCATGTACCCTCCCCCCAGTACTCATTGCTGACTCCTGGCCAATCTTGTTTCACCGGTGGCCCCACCTTTTCCCCCTTCTCATTTCTCAGGAAGTGGACCTCAGACATCATATTAGCTTATCCAAAAGGTTTCAGTCATTATCTCTGAAAGACCAGAACGCCCTCACCTTTTAAAAAACATAACCACAGTGTAGTTATCACGTCTTAAAACTAGCAACTAATGCTTGGGACGCCTGCATTGGCTGGGCTGGTCCAGGAGGGCCTGCCCCGGGAAGAGAGGTCACGTCCAGGCCACGGTTGGGGGTGTTCTGGGGGAGAGGGACCCTCATGGGGTGGCCAGAAGCTCGGTTTGTGGGACCGGGTGTCAATTGTCTGGGGAAAGAGGATGAGGGGGCAGTGTGGGCCAAGGTGGGGTGGACTTACTGCAGTGTCGCAAGGGCGCACGTGGACACGTGGTCCAGCCTGCCCTCCAGCCACTCCGCTGGGGGCACGGGTGGCAGCTGCACCCGAGCGCAGCACAGACTGAAATGCTTCCGGCCTCATTTCCTCCTCTCTCACCAACAGGGGATGATTTTTGAGAAGCTGAGAATCTGTTCTATGCCCCGATTTGTCCGTTTCATGCATGATCTGAGGCCACTGAAGGAGGATCCGGATGTCGTGGTCACAGACCTCCGCTACGGGACAATCCCTGTGAAGCTGTACCAGCCCAAAGTGTTTTCCTGCATCCCCAGGCCTGGCATCGTGTTCTACCACGGCGGCGGGGGGGTCCTGGGGAGCCTGAGTAAGAGTCTTTCCCTCAGACCCCACCCATAGTATGACAGTCCCAGAGCAGAGCTGGGTGGCCACCCACCTTCCAGCAAGAGGTGGCACCCCAGTCTATAAGCCGCTGTAGGACCCGGACAGTTAGCGGGTCCCAGATCATCCAGGTGGCAGAGATATGGAAGGTACTGATCTCTTTCTGGAACTAAGGAGACCTATATATGCAACATATATATTCATATATACATATGCTATATAAATATATATATTCATATATATGCTCTATTTACATTCATATATTCATATATACACATATGTGTATATATTCATATACACATATGTGGATATATTCATATACACATATGTGTATATATTCATATACACATATGTGGATATGTTTATATCCATATATATATGGAATATCCATATATATATATGAAATTCACACAACATAAAATTAACCACTTTTTTTCTTAATGCTTATTTATTTTTGAGAGAAAGAGTGTGAATGAGGGAGGGGCGGAGAGAGGGAGAAACAGAACTTGAAGCAGGATCCAGGCTCTGAGCTGTCAGCACAGAGCCTGACACAGGGCTCAAACTCACGAACTGCAAGATCATGACCTGAGCAGAGGTCGGACGCTCAATCGACTGAGCCACCCAGGCACCCCAATTATTTATTTTTATTTATTTATTTATTTTTGATAGAAAGAGGTCCCAAGCGAGAGAAAGGCAGAAAGAAAGAGGGAGAGAGAGAGAGAGAGAGTGAGTCCTAAGTGTGGAGCTCGAAGTGAGGCTCAACGAACTCACCCCATGTGGGCTCAAACTCAGTGAACTGTGAGATCATGACCTGAGCCAAAGTTGGATGCTTAACTGACTGAGCCACCCAGGCGCCCCCAAATTAACCACTTTAAAGTGTACAATTCAGTGGTGTTTAGTACGTTCATAGTGTTCTACAACCAGCACCTCTATTCAGTTGGAAATAGGATTTTTTTTAAAGTGGAAATAGCTAAACACATGTCCTTTTGTTTCATACCAGCTATCGTCTGAGACAAATTTTGGTACAGACAGGAGAACCAACAATTTGAGGAAAATTAATGACAGAAAAAACTCAAAATCGAGACCGTTTTATTTTCTTAGCCCCCCCCCTCCACACACACACACTGGTGCCCCATGAATTCAAGGGAAAAAACCCTTTTATTTGGTTTCAGCCCTGCCTTCTAAACTGTGGAATGTCAGAGGCACACTGCGGTAGCTTTTGAGAGTAAGGGATTTGATGCAACCATGGTTTTGGTTTGGTCTGCATAATGGATGGTGGTAACAGTAGGTATTGATAAATATTATTAATAATTAATATTTACACAGCAGACACTGTGGAAGCCCTCTATGTAATAGTTATCTCATTAACCACCCCCCCGCCCCCAAACAACCCTGTTATTATCATCGTACCCATTTTACCGATGTGGCAGTCAAGCCTCAGGGAGGTCAAGGCACTTGCCCCAGACTACTTCGGCTCAAGCTAAAAGGAGGCAAAGTCGGGATGTGAGCTCCGGTCTGAATCTAGAGCTCGCACCCCTGTGCTCTATGGCCAAACGGCATCTCAGATATTTTGAATGGATTGCAGAGTCAATGGGGATGGGGGGAAATCTTAGAGGAAGTTCTTCAGACAGGATCTCAGAGGAGAAGTTCTAGAAGGTGGGGAGGAAGGACTGCTCCACAGCTGGAAAGAAAGTTTGCAAAACCTTGTTAGGATCAGCCCCAGCTCTCTGTCTGTGGTGGTTGTCAGAGAGAAAGGGGCAGCTCATGGTGATGGCTGGCAAAGGAGGCCACTAATCTTCCTAGTGAATGTTAAATACCTTTTATTTTCTAGAAACCCATCATGTCATATGCTGTCATCTGTCCAAGAAGAGTGGCTCAGTGGTCCTATCAGTTGGGTGAGTAAAAGACGGAGGGGTGGTGCTGGATAAGGGGGGTGGAGAGCCAGGCTTGGGGCGGGCAGGGGGATGCAGGGACACCAGGACACCGGAGCAGGGGATGATGGGCTGTGAGCAGCGGTGAGGAGAGGGACAGGGAGAGGCAGAGAACAGCACTCCTCCCTGTGGGTGGCCCTCGGGCCTTCTGTGCATGGCAACATCTGGAAGCTGTGTGGGGGGTGGTCTTCTCTGGGTAGCTCAAGTGCAGGGCTTTGCAAACATGAGCCCTGTTGGTGGCACAGAAGCACGTTCCAGACACTTAGCACCTCCTACGCGAAATGCCACAGTGCCCTGCACGGTAACAGACAACCTCGGCCATTGCCGTAGAATTCCCAAGTGCTCCCGAGAGGGAGGTCCACCCCGGTGAGACACGGGGCGGGGGCAGGAGAGACCTGGGGTGGCCCCTCCCCTGGCAAAGTGGACACATAAGAGGAGAGGTCACTGTGGTCAAGTGGCCTCATCCTTCCTCCCCTGCCGCCTGACACCTTGTCCCACGGGGGCAGGAATGGTTCCTTCCTGATTAATCTTTCCTGCGGTTTATTTATTTATTTATTTAATATATGAAATTTATTGTCAAATTAGTTTCCATACAACACCCAGTGCTCATCCCAAAAGATGCCCTCTTCAATGCCCATCACCTCCACTCCCCTCCCTCCTACTCCCCATCAACCCTCAGTTTGTTCTCAGTTTTTAAGAGTCTCTTATGCTTTGGCTCTCTCTCCCACTCTAACCTCTTTTTCTTTTTTCCCTTCCCCTCCCCCCCATGGGTTTCTGTTAAGTTTCTCAGGATCCACATAAGAGTGAAAACATATGGTATCTGTCTTTCTCTGTATGGCTTATTTCACTTAGCATAACACTCTCCCTGCGGTTTCATTTAAATGCGCATTCCAGGGGCGCCTGGGTGGTTCAGTTGGTTAAGCATCTGACTTCGGCTCAGGTCATGATCTCGCGGTCTGTGGGTTCGAGACCTGCGTCGGGCTCTGTGCTGACAGCTCTGAACCTGGAGCCTGCTTTGGATTCTGTGTCTTCCTCTCTCTCTGCCCCTCCCCACTCCTGCTCCTAAAAAATTTTAATAAATGCACATTCCATAGAGCAGTACCAATGCCAATGTCTTGGTGGGAATACATTTCCCAGCTTCCGTGTGGCACAGCTGGTTGAGTTAGAGTGAAAGATACAGAAATCGGTCCTGGATGAGGCAGAGGACCCCAGAGAAACCACTCACTTTACAATTCTCAGCTCCCAAACCGTATCTGCAGTGGGGTAGACGTCTTGATCCAAGTGTTGGCCATGATATGCCTTACAACTCTGGTCACTATAGTATGCCAGCAAATCTCTGCAAGAGAGTTATTTTATGAATCCAAGATAGATGAGGCTTTAGAGTAGAAACATTGCTGTCCTGGCATGAACTCAGGGTGGCTTAAAAGAGGAGGCATCGCGATGGGAATGGTTGGCAAAAGTTCGTGGGTCCCACAGAGTATTTTTTTTTCTTTCTTTTTTAAATTTGAGACCAGCATTTAAAATGGTAACATTTCTCACAACACCCAGATTTCTGGAATCTCTTGAGAAACCGGGAGGTCTAGCATGCCACGCTGCTGACCTCCATGGCAGTAGTGCATGGCACACCTTTAGGACAGCAGTGGTCCAGAGTGGACGTGGGTGATCTGGAGGAGACCCGTACGTTAACTGCTGGCCCCTGGTGGTCTTTATGTCTGCAAGATCCTCCCACAAAACCTGCAAGCATGGCAGGGTTAATTGGAATTGAAACCCAGGCAAATCTGGAGTTGCTCATACAAGAATCATAAGAAAAGGGGACAGCTGTGAGCCAGGGAAGGACCCATGGGTAGGTTCAGAAAGATGGGGTTCATGCTGGTGATTGCTAAGTTGTTGACCCATAGGCAGATGACAGGGCTCTCGTGGTCACAGCCTGTCCGCCAAAGGGTCATTTAGACGGAGGGAACAGCAACCGCCACTCACGGAGCCTGTGTGCCAGGCTTCATGCCTATCACCTCATGGAAGCCTCATACCATGAGTTCACTTTCTTGGGCTTCAGAAAGAGAGGCTAACGGATGAAATTTGGTCTAAGGGATGCTAGACACGTATTGTTGGCTCTCCTAGGGCGATGAGCGTAAACCGTGTTCCTTGGTTCTTTTTTAGATACCGCCGCCTGCCCCAGCATAAATTCCCGGTGGCGGCACGAGACTGTATCGCAGCCACCATCCACTTCTTGAAGTCCCTGAATGTGTATGGGGTGGATCCAGATCGGGTCGTGGTCTGTGGTGACAGTGTGGGAGGGGGAATGGCCACGGTAGTTTGTCAAAAACTTTTGGACTGTCCAGATCTGCCCAAGATCCGTGCTCAGATCCTGGTCTACGCCATCCTCCAAGCTGTGGATTTTCAATCCCCTTCCTATCAGCAGAACAGGAATATCCCACTGCTCAATTGGAATTTTGCCTTCTACTGTTGGAGTCGTTACCTGGACATCAACCCCTCCTGGAAAAGCACCATCATGAAAGGTGCCCATTTGCCTGCTGAAGTCTGGGAAAAGTACAGAAAGTGGTTGGGTGCAGAAAACATCCCGGAGAGGTTTAAGAAGAAAAGCTACCGGCCGATGCCCCATGAGCCCCTAAACGAGGCTGCCTACCTGGAGACAAACCTTGCTCTGGATTTGATGAACTCACCCCTGATCGCAGAAGATGAAGTCATGTCTCAGCTCCCCGAGGCTTGCATTGTGAGCTGTGAGTATGATCTTCTCCGGGACCATTCACTGTTGTTCAAGAAGCGGTTGGAGGACTTGGGAGTCCCGGTGACATGGCACCACATGGAGGATGGTTTCCACGGAGTGCTTAGCACCTTTGATATGGGCTACTTGCAATTCCCCTGCTCCGCAAGGATTCTAAATGCCATGGTCCGTTTTCTAAATAAGCTGTGACCGTCTTTCCTTCCTGTTAGAACTGCGGAAGTGTGCGTTCAGCCACGATCTGGTTCCCCAATGGGACTCTTTGTTGTGATGTAGGCGAGGCTGAGTGGGGCTGGGGAGGGTGTCGAGGTTGCCATGTTCTTCTTGCTTCAGCTTCTAGAACTGCAGAATGCATATTTCTGATGTCTCAAGGGAGAGCAGTAGGAGAGACAGGTTTGGGGGGGGAGGGTGGGACTCTGTTCATGTTCGTGGTCAGGAAAACTTGAGCTGCAGTGGCCATTGGAGAGAGTGAATGATCATGTAAGGGTTGCCTGTGGCTTTCCTGAGGGAGAGTTCAGGCTGATGTAGGCTGTAGGTAGCACTTGGCTAGCCTTGGAATGAAACAGGCATCATGTGCAATCCCATGGACTTTTTTCAGCCTAGCTCAGAGGATGGGGCTCTGATGTTCTAGACTGCTGAATGGAAGTGGGAAACTGGTGTCACTCTCCCCCTGTGGGTACACAGTAACATTTCTCCTGCTGTTCCTCTGCCTCTGTGCTCAGAGTTTTGACTGTCTGGGCTTGAAGAGTTAGGACAGAATGGATAGGTTTTCCATAGTGGTTGGCACCTAGAGGCTGATGAAGATAGCCAAGAGCCATCTGGCCAGGGAGCTCTGGATCTCCTGGAGTCAAAGGAGCCAAAGGGCTGAAGATGTATTAGCAAAAACGATTTCTGTCTGAAGACACACAACCAACTCAAATTGGCCTAAATCAGAGAAAGAATGTATTGGTTGATGTAGCTATGAATTCCAAGGATAAATCAGGTATGGTTTGATCTAGGAACTCAGACGATGCCACCAGCTGCCTTCTCTTCTCCTCTGCATTTACTTCACCTTCACCTCTGCATATGGGTGGCCCTGAGTAGCTCCATACTTACATTCTCTAGAGTCAAGTCCATCCTTATAGACTTGCCTCATTCTCAGCCATCCCAGAAGAAACCACATTGTAACTCAATAGCTCTGTGGGCATTTTGGGTGGTGTGTCCAGGTGCCACAACTAAGGGAATGGAATGTTCTGACTGGCCAGGCCTAAGTCCCATACTGGCCTTGGAGTGAAGGATGGGATCAACTCCACCCAGTGCTTGGACTGAGCATGAGGGAAGGAGAGAATACTTTCCTCACATCAACACTCACTCTTCTACAGTAGACATCAATGCTTACTCTGAGTGGACATCAGTGCCAACTCTGCTGGGTGGACATCAATGCTTACTCTACCACAGAAGCTAAATGAACTCTGAATCAGAGTACTTGGATGTGGCAAGGGATGTCAAGGACCACTCAACAAGTTGGCCACTTGTCCATGAGGAATAAAAATTCCAATGAAGGGGCGCCTGGGTGGCTCCGTCGGTTGGGTATCCGACTTCAGCTCAGGTCATGATCTCGCGGTTCATGAGTTTGAGCCCTGCATCACGCTCTGTGAGCCTGCTTCAGATTCTGTGTCTCCTTCTCTCTCTGCCCCTCCCCCGCTCACACTCTGTCTCTGTCTCTCTCAAAAATAAATAAATGTTTAAAAAAATTCCAATGAAATGGATGGCCCAGGTTCCCAGGCTGGCCCTACCTGGTCTTCAGGTTGGCTAGCAGCTTTTATAGGCCAAGGTCCAAGTCTACTGCACAGAGACCCCCGTGCATGACCTTAACTGGCTTTCAGTTGAATGCTCGTGCTGAAACATGGGGCAGAGAGGAATCCCATCTGGTGGCTCCTCAGTCCATTCACAGCAGGAGACCAGCAGGTGTCTTTGTTGGAGAATTAGGAACCACTCACTGAAAGCACCTCGTCTGGTGGCCCCTCAGCTGTTGGACAGAACTGGGATCTGAGGAGCATGGTCCCTTCTAGAATAGGTCTCTGAGCTGAGTCTGGGTAGGCTCCTCTCCTGGAATGTGGCCTTCATTGTTTTATGCTGCCTCTGACTGAGCTGGCCTTCTGGGGAGTTGGGTGGTTAGCTCTCCTACTGTGGGATGGCAGGGGGTGTGTGAACCAGTGGAGGACCATACCCAAGGGAGATGAGTCAGTTACGTTTTTGGGGCTGGAAGAACCTCTGGCTTTGAATTTCCACTGCCCTGTGATAAGAAAGCAGTTGCTTCGAGCTGCTACCCTGGCATTTTCCAGCACGATAGCCCTGCTCACACCCACAGGCTAGACATTCAGATAAGAACCTGGAGCTTAGGATTCTTGCTATAAGTTCCCACTCTACTTTTCCTGGGCCACCTTTAAAAATAGCCATGTAGGGTTGAGTCCACAAGAAGTTAGTGACCTCTGCCACAGCCACCTTATCAGTAGCAGGTGCTTACTACCCTGCTCTCTCTCCTGCTCACTCGAGACCTGAAACAGAGGACTTGGCTCATTGTACATCACAACCCCATTTCTGGAATCTATAAGCAATAAATCTTGAGACTTTACTACCTTTGTGTGAGCATGTTGAAACTGCGCCTTCAATCAAAAAGACCCCCAGGTTTCTACATCCCCAAGATCGGAGCTAGGAAACTGAGGGAGCTTCCTGTCCACCCTACGAGGGAGGCTCACACCTCCTCACTCAGCAGGTCATAATCTGCATATTCTTAACGTAATACACCAGCTATGGTCCCCCCAACAAGCTCGTGTGTTCCTCATGTGAATTCTACAAAGTAGGTATTCTTTTTTTTTTAAGTTTTATTTTATTTATTTTCAGAGAGAGAGAGAGAGTGAGGGAGCTGGGGAGGGGCAGAGAGAGAGGGAGAGAGAGAATCCCAAGCAGGCTCCTCACTGACAGTGTGGGGCTTGAACCCACGAACCATGACATCATGACCTGAGCCAAAACCAAGAGATGCTTAACCAACTGAGCCACCCAGGAGCCCCCAAAGTAGATAGTCTTAAGCCCATTTTACAGATGAGGACACTGAGGCTCAGAATCATTAATAACATTTCTCACTTCCTGTCTCTTTGTGGTAAGGTTCAAGGCCACGTGATTGGCCAGGTGCTGTGCATTGTAACCCTGATCCAACTGATGACACCCCTTTTCTGCTGTGCCCCATGACCCATTAGCTTGTTCCTTTCCTCCTTGTTCAGAATTAAAAGACACAAGTGAGCCACATGACCTTATTTGAGTCATTTGCCATCCACCTAGGTGCCGGCTCCTGTCTGATCTGAGTCATGTTGAAGAAACTAGGTGTTTTTGCCTCCTGGTTTCCTTTGCTTTTTCAACTGTAGCTTTCTTGAAGTCCGAATGACTTTGGAATTGGTCATCGTAGGCCTTTCCAGCTGAGGTGCCCAGCTAATACCAGCTCAGGGGAGGTGGGCACCTATGTATACCATTAAACCTGGACGCTCTGCAACTGTTTTCTCAGTAATCTGCCAGGACGTCCCTGAAAAGATCTGCCAGTTAGCCTAGGGCAAGTGCCATCTGATAAAGGGCAACATGTCGCATCCCAAAGTGCTCTCATTGGTCGGGGGGTAATTGAGGACAAGGTCCTAAGGCAAAGTTGAAAAATGGGCAAAATTAGCATCTGCTGCTTTTCAGGCTACTTCCCTTTCAGTGTCCTCCTTGGGGTCCTCCTCACCCCTACCCGGGACCTCCAGGCCTTTCTGACCCCAAACCTTGTCTCCCTCTCTGCTCCAGAGTGGCTGCTTACTCTCTGTTATCCCTGGGCTTCTCTGGGCTAGTCTAGGTTAGGTTCTGCCACAGTGACAAGTGGTCCCCACAGTCTCGGTGGCTTATAATAGCAAAGGTCTATCTCTTGCTCCCATTACATGTTGCATGGCCTTCACAGGTTGGCTGGGGCTCCGCTCCACATTTGTCTACTCCAGGATCCAGGCTGATGGGACAGCCTCTCTCTGATATGTCTCCAGTCTTGTGGCAGAGGAGAAAAGAACACGGCAAATCACACACTGACTCCTCAAGCTTCCATTCTCCTTTCATTGGCCAGAGCAAGTCTGACATTGATAGCACAGAGAAGCATCATCCTCCCCAGAGAGGGGCAGCAGATATTTTTTTTGGACAATATTACAGCTTACCATGCCCTCAATCATAATATTTCCATTCTACCTTTAAATTTTAACTTTATGTAAGTGATAGACAAAGATAGTATCTTAAAATTTTTTTTAATGTTTTTTTTTAAGTTTATTTTTGAGAGAGAGAGAGACAGAGCATGAGTGGGGGAGGGGCAGAGAAAGAGGAAGACACAGAATCCCAAGTGAGCTCCAGGCTCTGAGCCATCAGCACAGAGCCCGATGCGGGGCTCGAACTCATGAACCGTGAGATGATGACCTGAGCCGAAGTCGGACGCTCAACCGACTGAGCCACCCAGGCGCTCCAAAGATATTATCTTTTTAAATAAAACCTTCAAATACCAGAGATAAGGCTAAACTTCTTTTTGACCACCTTCCCTTAAATCTATCCCCTTTTATCTGGATGTATCCACTGTTACCTTTTTTGGTTGGGGGTGGTCTTTCAACTCTTTAAAGCCTCCTTCTATGGTTATACATACACAGATATGTACCCATGGAAAATATGAAGCATTATTTTGTGGGATGGTTTTGCTAGATATTAGTACATAAAAGATATTATTCTGTACATGTTGTTACACTTGAGTGTTTTTCAATCAATGATATACCAGAAATCTATCCTAGTAAACAATACAGATTTACCTTACTCTTTCTAGCCACTGCATAAAAATATTCCCCAGTGTGGCTATATTATAGTTCTTAGCCATTCCCAACTAGTGGGAATTCCCAATGTTTGGTCTCTTTCTAGTTTTTCACAAATCCGTAGTGAATGTGTCTGCATACACCGCCCCCCCCCCACTTTTGCACATGTGATTCTGTCATAGATTCAAGAAGGAGAAGTGTCGAGTGGGCATATTTTACCTGTCAGTGGATGTTAGCAAAATGCCTGTCCCATTCCCTTTTTCTCAGCAGATCTCAACTGGGAGGGAAATAGATCATAACCACCCATCCCAAAGACAAAAAAAAAAAAAAAAAAATTGACTGGCTTGACAAGCAGTAGGGTGCGACCAAGTTGGCATGGCATGCCTGTATTTTAAGTTCCTTAACTCAAATGAACCTCTATGAGAATCAGCTGAGGAGTCAAGGGAAGGTTGCAATATAATCGGTCTCTTGCCTCCAACATCTTTGCATCTCGTCTAAGAAAACAATAGATGTCTGAATCAGAAGATTGGCTCCTCATTCCCATGGTTGCCATGGTTTGCTCTGTTCCCCAGCAAGAACATCTCTGCCCCAACACTGTAGCTGGCTGTCTTGCAAATTGCTGCACAAAGTTGAATCAGATAAGTCAGTGCCTGGGGTTCAGTTTCAAAGCATTTCTAGTCATAGGGAAAAGCCCTCAATTTCCCAATTTCCCAAATTATGATTCTCTAATGTAGGGAAAGGAATGGATTTTGCCACCAACATAAACTGGGTTTAGGCACAAACAGAAGAAGGGGTTGAATATTTATCTACCCCTTAAATGTGACAAACATCTTATGAAGTGTTTTATAGGTGACATTACACTGAATTCTCATAATCTCATAATGCACATGATATTTCCTCCCAATTTATAGATTAGGAAACCAAGGTTGACTTAGGCAATCTTCAAGTTGATGCCAAATGTGTCTGAGTTCCAAATCTACCACCCACCACCATTCCATTGCCTGTGAAATAACCCGAAGCAAATTGGCCATCTTTTAAGAAGTGTTTCTAGGCCATGCTGGACAAGGAGAGGAGAAGTCAATCTATGATCCCTCTCTCAGGTTTCACCTTCTCTGGAAAGCCAAGCAGGGTTGGATCCTTCTGTGAACTTGCAGAGTATGCTGTATTTCCTCTAACAGTACCTCTAGCACACAGTACTGGGGTCATGCAATGACCAAAATGTCTGCCCCTGGATGAAAGTGATCCCCAATTTCTTTTTTTTTTTTTTTTTTTTAAATTTTTTTTTTTCAACGTTTATCTGTTTTTGGGACAGAGAGAGACAGAGCATGAACGGGGCAGGGGCAGAGAGAGAGGGAGACACAGAATCAGAAACAGGCTCCAGGCTCTGAGCCATCAGCCCAGAGCCCGACGCGGGGCCCGAACTCACGGACCGCGAGATCGTGACCTGGCTGAAGTCGGACGCTTAACCGACTGCGCCACCCAGGCGCCCCAACCCAATTTCTAATGTCCACAGAGGACTGGAAAAGCAAATGGCAATAATCTCTGCAGGAAGATGAGTCATCCTAGACCTACATTATTTTTGCAAGTAATTTTTCATGCACCAGGTACATGAGAAGAGAAAAGCTAGCAAAAAGAAGCCACAGAAATAACAGTTTAAGTTAGGTACCAGTCAGGGTTCCTGAGTGGCTCAGTTGGTTAAGCGCCCAACTTTGGCTCAGGTCATGATCTCATGGTTCGTATGTTCGAGCCTCCCATTGGGCTCTTCGCTAACAGTGTGGAACCTGCTTTGGATTCTCTCTCCCTCTCTCTCTGCACCTCTCCCACTCACACACACACACACACTCTCTCTCTCTCTCTCTCTCTCCCAAAATAAATAAACTTTAAAAAATTAAACAAAACAAAATAAAATAGAAAAAAGAGTCACACACTGTAAAATAGTTCTGCTTACATTCTCCAAGGAGATAAAAATCTGTATAAATATATTTATAAGTATAATCTACATAAATATAACAAGTAAATCTATATGTAAGTCTATAAATATAATCCATAAATTTAAAATTTAATCTATAAATCCGTAGATTTGAAAATTTGGAAGGCAAAAAGTGCTAATTTAAAAATTCAGGGGCACCTGGGTGGCTCAGTCAGTTAAGCGACCAACTTCAGCTCAGGTCATGATCTCACAGTTCGTGGGTTTGAGACCCACGTTGGGCTCTGTGCTGACAGTTCAGAGCCTGGAGCCCCTTTCAGATTCTGTGTGTGTGTCTCTCTCTGCCCCTCCCCAATTCATGCTCTCGCTCTCAAATAAATAAACATTAAAAAACATTTAAAAACTCAAAAGGTAGAAAAATTAAAAATTGGAATTATAAAACACGACGTATATATAAATTGAACAGAAATTTTAGAAGTGAAAAATGCAACAAATCAAACTAAAAATCCAGTGGGTGGGCTTAATTGTACACTTGATAGAGGATGTGTGAGCTGGAATACAGGTCAGAAGAAACTATTCAGAATCAGGCACAGAGAGACAAAAGGGTAGAAAACACAGAGGAGGGGACAAGAGGCATTGAAAATTCAGTGAGAAGGTATAGCAAATATGTAGTTGGTGGTCCAGAAAGCAAGGAGAAAGAAAGGAGGCAGAAACAATATTTGAACATATGGTGGCTAAGAATTGCCTAAAGTGGTTGAAAGATTAGCATTAAAAAGTATTTTATAGGGGCTCCTGGCTGGCTCAGTCAGTGGAGTCAGCAACTCTTGATTTCAGGGTTGTGGGTTCAAGCCTCATGTTGAGTGTGGAGATTATTTAAAAATAATATCTTTAGGGGCGCCTGGGTGGCGCAGTCGGTTAAGCGTCCGACTTCAGCCAGGTCACGATCTTGCGGTCCGGGAGTTCGAGCCCCGCGTCAGGCTCTGGGCTGATGGCTCAGAGCCTGGAGCCTGTTTCTGATTCTGTGTCTCCCTCTCTCTCTGCCCCTTCCCCGTTCATGCTCTGTCTCTCTCTGTCCCAAAAATAAATAAACGTTGAAAAAAAAATAAAAAAAAAATAATATCTTTGAAAAATTGTGTAGTTTTCAATGTATTTGTTATCTTTATATATTTTTTATATCATTGGGGCAAAATTTCTAAAATATAAAATAATCATATGGTAGAGATGATCAATATTGCCTTGTTTGGGCTCTTTGAAAACACTGAGAAAATTGATAAGCATCTGATGAGACCAATGAAGAGAAGGGGGGCACAAATAGAAAATACTTGGAATAGAAAGAGACTTCAGTACAGATCCTAGAGATATTAAAAAGATAATAAGAGGAAATTATGAGCAACATATACTAAAAATTTGAAAATTTGGATGCAATGTGTGAATTCCCAGAAAAATACAGTTTACCAAACTGACACCCACAAAAAAAGACAAAATATGATTCATTTTATAATAAAAGATATTGAATCAAAACAAGCTGAAACAAAATGTAAATCTCCTGGCCCAGATGCCTTGATTTACTTAATTTTAAGGGGAAAATGAACTTAATCCTACATAAATTGACCTAGAGAATATGAAAAGCAGGTAAACTCTTTCTGTGAGGCTTACCTAGTAATAAAATTCCACAAGGAGAGTGGAAATGAACATGACAGGCTGTGAGAATCTTACTCATGGGTATAAATATTTTTTTAATGTTTATTTAGTTTTGAGAGTGAAAGAGAGAGAGAGAGAAAGAGAGAGAGAGAGAGAGAGAGAGAGAGAAAGCATGAGTTAGGGAGGGACAGAGAGAGAGAGAATACCAAGCAGGCTCTGTGCTATCAGCTCAGAGCCTGATGCAGGGCTCAATCTCATGAACTGGGGGATGGTGACCTGAGACGAAATTAAGAGTTGGATGCTTAACCCGACTGAGCCACCCAGGCGCCTCTAGATATAAATATTTCTAAAAAGTATTTAGCAAACTAAATCCATCAATACATACAAAGGATAATATATCATGACCAAGTTGGGTTTATACTAGCAATGCAGGATCAGTTTAACATTGGAGAATTTGTTCATATCACAAACTCAATATAATTTGTGATACTTAATACATTCAATGAAAGAAACGGTGATTATCTTCATAGATGCAAAAAATTAAGCACTTATTTATGGGGGAAAAACCTGTCAGCTATTTAGAAGAGAAGAAAATTTCTTTAACCTAATAAATGGCATCCACAAAATCTACGTATAGCAAACATCGTACTTAATGGTGAAACACAGAACTTTCCCCCTTGGTATCAGAAACAGGAAAAGAGTTGTTCCCTAACATTTTTACTTAACATTGTACTAGTGGTCCTAGGCAATGCAAAAAGACAAGGATAAACCAATAGGGATTGAAAGGGAGGAAATAAAATCGTTATTATTTTCAGATGCTGTGATCTTACATGTGGATTCTCAAGGAATCTACAAAAAAACCCCAGTAGAATTAATAAGAGTTAACAAGGTTGATGGATATAAAGTTATCATCTGTAAAAAAAATCAACTGCATTTTAATATGTAGGCAAGAATCAGAAAGTGAAGTGAAGATAATCCATTTAAGTAGCATAAAATGTAAAATACATAGGAACAGACAATATCAAGAGAGAAAAGATAACACATTGAATATGAGAAAGTATTTGTAAATCATGTATCTGATGAGGAACTAATATCAAAAATATACAAAGAATTCCTCCAACTCAACCACACACACACACAAAAGCAAAAGCAAAAAAAGAAAAAAACCACTCTCAAACAACCCATTTAAAAAATGGGCAAATGACTGGAAAAGATATTTTTCTAATGATTAAGGAGGGCACTTGTTGGGATTAGCACCAGGTGTCGTATATAAGTGATGAATCACTGGGTTCTGCTTCTAAAATTGACACCACCTTGTATGTAAATTAACGTGAATTTAAATAAACTAAAAATAAATAAATAAATTGTACCCACAAAACTAAAAAAAAAAAAAAAAAAGATGCACAAATGGCCAATAAGCACATGGAAAGACGTTCTACATCATTAGTCGTTAGGGAAATGCAAATCAAAGTCATGATGAGATGTCACCTCACGCCCATTAAGATGGGTTATTAATAAAAATGAAAAATAACAAGGGTTGGCAAGGATGTGGAGAAATTCAGAACACCTATGCATTGCCGGTGGGGAAGTAAAATGGTGTGAGCACTGGGGGAAACGGTTTTGTGTTTCCAATTCCATCCCTAGGTATTTCAAAAGGTTGAAAGGGGAAAAACTCAAGCAGATACCTATACACCAATGGTCACAGCAGCATTATTCCCAATAGCCAAAAGGTGGAAACAATCCAAATGCCCATCAACAGACAAATGGATAAACAATGTGTGGTCTACACATATAATGGAATATTATTATTCAACCATTATTCATTCTGAAAAAGGACATTCAGAGTGAAATTCTGACACATGCTATAACATAGACGAACCTTGAAAACATTAGGCTAAGTGAAATAAGCAAGACCAAACCAACCTGAACCAAAGCAAACCAACAAACCAAAACCAAAAAACAAACAAACAAAAACCCTATATGGTTTCCCTTACATGAGGTACCCGGAACAGGCAAATCGATAGAGACAGAAAGGAGAACAGGGTCTGGGGGAAGTAAGAATGGGGCATTATTGTTTTGATGGGTACAGAGTTTCTGTTTAGGATGGTAAAAAATTTCTAGAGTGTGGAGTGATGGAAACACACACTCATACATACTGATGGGGGGAATATAAATTGACATTTTGGAAAACAGTTCGGCACTATCTAGCAAAGTTGAAGACACACATACTCTATGACCCAACAATTCCACTGCTAGGTGTATCTATGTATCCTAGAGTGGAGGTTTCCAAAGCAAGATCCTCAAGCTTCCTTCAGGAGACCTGCAAGGTCAAAACTATTTTGTTACTAATGCTAAGATGTTATTCACTCCTTTCCACAATGTCGGCATTGGCACTTGGGCTGTAGAAGCAGTGGTGGGTAAAACAGTTGGTGCCCGATGCGTGAATCAAGGCAGGGGCATCAGTGGTGATCGCAGTCGTGTTCTCCATCACCACACACTTTGCAGTGAGATAACTAATAACGATCACAATGCTAGTTTCCCTTAAGGATGCCCTTGATGAAGAAGTAAAAATTACTAACTTTATTAAATCTTGACCTTTGAGCAGTAATCTTTCTAACACGCCATGTGATGAAACAGAAAGTAGGTATGAGTTAAGCTCTGTTATTGTGCACCCAAGAATGATGTTCTCTTGAAAAAGAGTGCTGTGTGCAATTGCTGAAATTGTGAGCAGAATTAGGTAGACTTTTTTTTTTTTTTTAATTAAATACGATTGTTACTTGAAAGCATGATGGGTGGACAAACCGTGAATATTCAAATTGGAACACTTGGCAGATGTTTTCTTAAAAGTGAACGAAGTAGGAGCTCCTGGGTGGCTCAGTCAGGTAAGTGCCCAATTCTTGATTTCAACTCAGGTCATGATCTCACGGTTTGTGAGTTCAAGCCCCGCCATCAGGCTCTGCACTATCAGTGCACTATCAGGCTGCTTGGAGTTCTCTCTCTCCCTCTCTCTCTGCCCCTCCCCTGCTCGTTCTCTCTCTCTCTCTCTCTCTCTCTCTCTCAAATAAATTTAAAAAAAAAGAACAAAATAAGTCTGACACTTCAGGGAAAACAGTGGACATTAGCTGTTGCCAATGACAACAGTTTAGCTTTCAAGCTAAAATTAGAATTTTGGAGAACTTGTATCCATCACTGTGAACTTGTCAACTTCCTAACACTTAAATGCTCTTCTGATGAGATCACTAGTGATATTTAAGATCCTACAGATTTTTAAGATATCGTATAATAGGTCAACATCTGAAAGATCTGGACAGCTCAGGTATTCAAATGACACCACGATGTAACAAAATCACAAATAACTGGAAGGTCTCCTCAAAGCACAAAATCAACAAGTAGATTTTGATGTAACAGAGTTCAAAGAGTTGCCTGAATAGGTTCAGATTCCACCTTGTAACTAACCTTTAAGAAACTACCACTCACTGAGTTTTCCTGTAGTATTGAAGAATATCCACAGTTAATTGCAAAGTCTATTAAAATATCTCTCTCTCTTCTAACTACCTATCTATGTGATATTAGATGTTCTCCTTTACACAGGACAATATATCATAACAGATGGAATTTTTTTTGAAATCAATAAATAATAGTCAATATATTTATATTAATCCACTGAGTTTGCCCGTTCTGTGGTACAAATGTTCCCACCATGACTGATGTTGAGCTGCCGATGTGATTTTACAGAATATGGTGTTGGGAAGAGATGGGCACAGTTGGCTCTCATGCACTGCCATGATCTGGCTCCAGATCACCAATACAATTCATATTTTATTTTATCTTATTTTATTTTATTTTATTTATTTTTTTTTTAGTTCTTTTAGTTTAATTTTTTTTTATTTTAGAGAGAGAAAGAGAACGTGAGTGGGAGAGAGGCAGAGGAAGAGAGAGAGAGAGAGAGAGAGAGAGAGAGAGAGAGAATCTTAAGCAGGTTCCATGCTCAACGCAGAGCCCGACATGGAGCTCAAACCCACAACCCTGGGATCACGACCAGAGCCAAAATCAAGAAGTTGAACGCCTAACCGACTGAGCCACCCACATGCCCCTCAATCCACATTTTCAAAAGTCCCTTTGGGTCCTCAATAATTTTTAAGAAACTAGAAATTTGAGAAGTACAGCTCTAGAGAAATGGCTGTATCTGGGCACCAGGAGACACATACTAGATCCAAAATAGTCATAGTAACCACAGCTATATGCAACATGAATGAATCTTAAAAACATTAACCATATTGAGGAAAGGAAACCAGACTCAAATGAATACATGCTCTACGGTTGCATTTATATCAAGTCCACAAATGGGCAAGGCTAAGCATTAGTGTTTAGGAACACACCCTTTGGTGCTCAGCCTATTTAAAAAAAAAAAGCAAGGAAGTGACAACTGCAGGAGTCAGGTGGTAGAGGGAGGAGGCACGTGTGGCTTCCACGTGTGGTTTCCAGACTCCTTTGCTTAGTGAACAAACAAAATAATAGTCTTTCTCCCATCGGACTGGGTTCTGTGGGGATGGGACCCTGGTCTAGTCACTGATGCATTTATAGCCGCAGCTCAGTGCCCAAGATGTAGCATGTGGTCAGTGAGAGGATTGTGGGATGAATGAGGACTAACCAAATGAACCATACAGCATCAGTTTGAGTACAAAGATAGGATTCTCTGTGGAAACTCCTTGGGCAAAAGGGCAGACAGGTACTGAGTGGAGCCCAAGGGTCTAGGCCTGAATCAGACTGGATTTAAATCCCAGCTCTCCCACACGTGGGACTTTCAACAGCTACTTGGTCTCTCTTTGCTTCACTGTTCTCATCTGTAAAATGGGTGTAACGATGGCACCTGCTTCAAAGGGCTGCCGTGAGGATCAAATGGGTGAATGCACGCAGATATCTCAGAGTGGGTCTCACACATCAGTACTCATTACGCAGCGATAGAGTGCGACCATCTCAACTCACCCTTGTAAAGAGTGTCTTAAAGATGATGCCTCTCACGGGGTCACAGCACGAACACCAAGCCCTTCGGGCTCCTGCATTTGTGGTGGTTATTGCTGTTTTGATTTGCTTTTATGAGGTCAGTTTTGCTCCTGAAGAATCAGCTTCTCCCTTAAGGAGAGTATTTATACACAATCTATCACCATGGAGACAGTCAACAGTAGGGAATCCAAGATCACATCACCTCTCCCTGGAGGCAGAAAGCAGACTCTCAGGCCCATCTATTTTGTGAAGTTGGCAGGGTGTCATCTCTATCCACTCAGAAGAGTGGCTGGGACGATAAGAGAGAAAGACACCCTACACTCAGCAACTTCATAACATCTACCCACCCCTAAAGCCTGAAACTGTCTCAAGTCTAAAGACTTGGGGCAAGCACTTACCATGCAGTTTTTGACTGCAGTAAGTCCACAGTCATTCTCTACCCCAGGCTGGAAGGTGGAGACCAAGTACTCAACCCAAGTGCTCACTGGAAACTGGGTGGAAGAGAGGAGGAAGGTAAGGAAAGGGAGAGAGTGGACAGAGGGCTTGGGGGATGGACTAATGGCAGGCAGAGGTAGGAGTGAAGTCATTACTATTTCCAAATTAGGGGCCATAGATAGTTACACCTTAAGAATGGGGCATTAGGGTCTCTGTGCTCTTTGGAGACGAGTTACATTCAAGTAATCAGCAAGGTCCCTGGTATAGCTTGAAAACACGATAGTACAGGTATGAATATAGCTGTGCCTTACAGCATTATTTTCAGTGGAGTGTTTCTAGGCATCTGGTGCTCCCTGTCTCTAATTCCTCTGCATCTTGACCTGAAAAACATCCGTTCTCCCTGGCGTGGCCCTTCCCAGAGTGTGGTACTTGCCAAGGAAGGCTTGCCACTCTTCTACATTGATGTCCAGGGATGGGCTGCTGCTCTGTGGCACCTGTTCCACAACCTTGCCCAGCCTGTGCGTTTCAGTTTTTCTTTCATTTTTTTTTAATTTTTTAATGTTTTGATTTATTTTTGAGACAGAGAGAGACAGACCATGAGCAGGGGAGGGGCAGAGAGAGAGGGAGACACAGAATCTGAAGCAGGCTCCAGGCTCTGAGCTGTCAGCACAGAGCCTGACGCGGGACTCGAACTCACAAACCGCGAGATCATGACCTGAGCCAAAGTCGGATGCTCAACCGACTGAACCACCCAGGCGCCCCTCAGTTTTTATTTTCAAAACAGAACGAATGGGCTCTTGGTGTTCCCATGTATTTTAAGGCCACAACAAAAATACTTTGCCTGAATTGGCCTACTTGAAATTAAATATCTTCATTAGTGGCAATCAAGACTGAGCCACTTAAATGTCTGCAGAGACATGTAGACATCCTCATTTCTTCTTGGGAAATGAGCAAAGAAAAGAGAGTGAAATACAATTGGAGGCTTTGGTTTAAGTGTGGAGAAGGTTGGTGGTGACTTCTGAGAATCGGTAAAGGCTGTTTTCAGGGAGAACATTGGAATTCACCAGCCCTCTGGCTAGATGTGGTCTATGGCCATTGTTAGCTCTGATTTCACTTGACCTTATTTGGGGAGTAAGGATGTGTGTAAGAGAAGTTCCAAGGGCAAGAAGAACTGGCTGAGCAATCCTCCAGGCTCTTGTGGGTGAGGTAGTATCCAGGAATACTATGGGTTGGTCCTATACTTAGAAGAGATTGCATAAAGAGAGCAGAGTTGGAGTGATATCAGAAACCTGGTAGACGAGAAGCTCCAGCTCCTTATTCTCCCATGGAAACACTTAAGAAACAACTATGGCCTGTCTAAAACAACTATACAAGAGCTCTGGAAAATAGTTAAAGGTCCACAGTGAACAAAAAAGGCCCAGTTTAGAAAAAGTCACATTCAAAATGGTAGGAAATTCTAAGGTATTTTTAGTTGCTTTTTTCCCCCATTCTGTCCTTAGAACAGCATAGTTCAGTTTCAGAGAAGCAGTGGCTTAGCGGCCATTCCCCGTCCCTTGAGCCCAGAGAGAGTAGAGGCACATTTTTTTTTTTTCTGCAAAGAGGAAAAGAGGGCTAAAATTTTTATTTTTTATTTTTTTACTTTTTGGACATCAAACTTTTTATTTTATTTTTTTAATGTAGTTTATTGTCAAGTTAGCTAACATACGGTGTATGCAGTGTGCTCTTGATTTCAGGGGTAGATTCCCGTGATTCATCGCTTCCATACAACACCCAGTGCTCATCCCAACAAGTGCCCTTCTCAATGCCCATCACCCATTTTCCCCTCTCCCCCACCGCCCCCCATCCACCCTCAGTTTGTTCTCTGTATTTAAGAGTCTCTTATGGTTTGCCTCCCCGTCTGTTTGAAACTATTTTTTCCCCTTCCCTTCTGCCATGGTCTTCTGTTAAGTTTCTCAAGTTCCACATATGAATGGAAATATATGGTATCTGTCTTTCTCTCACTGACTTATTTCACTTGGCACAATACCCTACAGTTCAATCCACGTTGTTGCAAATGAGAGGATTTCATTCTTTCTCGTTGACAAGTAGTATTCCATTGTGTATATAAACCACATCTTCTTTATCCATTCGTCAGTTGATGGACATCTGAGCTCTTTCCGTACTTTGGCTATTGAATGGGGCAACGTTTTAATCTGTCTGGAGGCTGCCTAAAGAACTGGTCTCTGTTTTTCTTGACTCGGAGCTCAGATGGGGAAAAGTGTCATAGTTCATGTTTCAGGCCAAGAAAGGCTGTTGAAAGCAGACTGGTTACAGTGAGCAAAAGTTGCTAGGGGACTATAAACCAGTGAAGGTCTGAGGCCTGAGATTACAGGTAGAGGAATACAACGGAACATAAAGGGCCTTGAGAAGAAGCAGGGGAGACACTCTTTGGGAAATTAAGGCATTTTAAAGTAGCTGTGAATACAGACTAAATACAAAGTTACACACACACACACACACACATACACGGGCCCAGGCAAGATGCATGCTCAGAAAACTCCTGAGAACTTAAGCCTTCCTTCATATCAGGCTGATTCCAAGCCTCAGAACATGCCCTGTTAATTAGTGGAGATCTTCCCTTAAATGGAGCCAGTTTGCAAAGACTATGAGAGGGGGCTGTTTTTACAAATGTCCATGTTTGACAAAAAATTACAGGACATACAAAAGGAATAGTCAAACATGGCCCACTGAAGGGAAGAAAACCAAGTGGGGAAAACTGCCCTGGGGAAAGACAGACATCAGAAGGACTAAACAAAAACTTAAAAAGTCTTAAATATGCTTAAAGAGCTTAAAGAAGACATGAACAAAGGAACTAAAGGAAATCAGGAAAATGATATATGAACAAAATAAGAATATCAATAAAAAATAGAAATTATAAAAAGAAATCAAATAGAAATTATGCAGCTGAAAAATTCAATAACTACATTGAAAAAATTCACTAGAGGTGTTTGGAGAACTTGAGATCATTTGAAATTCTTGAGTCTGAGAAGACCAAAAAAAAAAAAAAGAAAGAAAGAAAGAAATGTGAACAGAGTCTAAGGACTTATGAGACACCATTATGCAGACCAGTATACACATTATGGGAGAAAAAAGAGAAGGGAGTAGAGAGAGTATATGAAGAAACAATGGCTGAAAATTCCTAAATTTGAAGAAAAGATATGGGTCTACAAATCCAGGAAGCTCAGTGAATTCCAAAAAGATACATCCAAAGAGACCCACACAAAGACATGTTATACTCAACCTGTTGAAAGTCAAAGACAAAGAGAGAATTTTGAAAGCAGCAAAATCAAAATGACTCATCACTGTACAAAGATGCCTTTATGAAATTATCTGTGGATTTCTCGGCAGAAACCATGTAGTCCAGAAAGGGGTGGGGTGATATATTTAAAGTGCTAAAAAAAAAAAAAAAAAATCCACAAAACTTATCAACTGAGAATACTATAGCTACCAAAACTGTCCTTCAGAAATGAAAGAGAAACTAAAACATCCCCAGATAAACCAAAGCAGAAGGAGTTCATGACCACTAGGCCTGCCCTGTAAGAAACAGAGCAATGCTAGACAGTAACTCAAAGTCATATGAAATAAAGACCTCTGGTACAGGTTAAACACATGAACAAATATAAAAACCACTATTATTGTGATTTTGGTTTGTAACTCCACTATTTTTTATGGGATTTAAAGACCAAATGCATAAAAATAATTATAAATCCATGTTAATGTGTACAAAATATATCAAGATGCCATTTATGACATCAGTAACAAAATGGGAGATGGCAGGGCTGTACAGGAGCACAGTTTTTATGTCTGAGCTGAGTCAAGTTTGTACCAATTTAAAATAGATTATTAAAATGATTATTATAAGTTTAGGATGTTATATGCAATCTCTATGATAACTACAAAGAAAATATCTCCAGAGTATACACAAAAGGAAACGAGAAGAAAATAAAAATGTGTCACTACAAAAAGTCAACTACATAAATGAAAGTAGTAATGGAAGAAATGAGGGACCAAAAACCCTGTAACAAAATAAATAACAAAGTAGTTAAATGAAGTCCTCCCCTGACAGTCATTACTTTAAATGTAAATAGATTAAACTTTCAACCAAAAGACATAGATTGGCAAATGGGGGGAAAAACCCAAACCTGGGATGCAAGTATATGACACATATGAGACAGTCGTTAGATCTAAGGGCATGCGTAGGTTGGAAGTGAAAAAAGATATCCATACAAATAACAATCAAAAGAGAGTGGCATGGCTATACCAACATCATAAAAAGTAGACTTTAAGTCAAAAACTGTTACAAGAACCAAATAAGGAGAGTACATATTGAAGAAAGGGTCACAAAGAAATAGAAAATTTGAATAGTTCTAGAACTAGTGAGCAAATTGATTCAGTAATAAAAACATCTCCTGGGGCGCCTAGGTGGCTCAGTTGGTTAGGTGTCCAACTCTTGATTTCAGCTCAGGTCATGATCTCATGGTTTGTGGAATTGAGCCCCACACCGGGCTCTGTGCTGTCAGTGAGGAGCTTGCTTGGGATTCTCTCTCTCCTTCTCTCTCAAAAAATAAACAAACATTTAAAAAAATCTCTCAAATGAAAGTCCATGACTAGATGGCTTTTCTTGTGAATTCTACTCAGTATTTTACTACTATAACATAACAAAGGCCATAAATGAAAAGCCCACAGCTATCATCGTACTCAGTGGTAAATAACCCAAAAATAATTTCCTCTAAGAGCAGGAATAAGACAAGGATGCCTGCTTTGCCAGTTCTATTCAACATAGTATTAAAAGTTCTAGCCAGAGCAATTAGGCAAGAAAAAGAAATAACAAGAAATTGGAAAGGAAGAAGTAAAATTATCTCTGTTTGCAGATGATGGGATCTTATATGTACCAACCTTAGAGACCACACATACAGAGACAAAACAAACAACAAAAAACCCCAGAAAAACCTGGCAAAACTAATAAATGAATTCATCAAAGTAGCAGGATACAAAAATCAAATTGCAAAAATCAGTTGCATTTCTATACACTAAAAATGAACTATCTAAAAGGGGGATTTAAAATTTTCTATTTATAATAGCATCAAAAAGAATAAAATAGTTAGGAATAAACTTAACCAAAGAAGCAAAAGACCTATACAATGAAAATTACAAAATATGACTGAAAGAAATGAAAGTTTATTCCAATAGATGGAAATACCTCCTATGTCCATGGATTGAAAGATTTAATATCATTAAGATGTCAATACCACCCCAAAATGGCTACACATGCAATGCAATCCTTATGATATTTTTTGCAGAAATTAAAAAATCCACCCTAAAATTCACTTGGAATCTCAAGAGACCATTCTCAAGAATAGTCAAAACAATCTTGAAAAGAAGTACAAAGTTGGAGGATTCACATTCTCTGATTTCAAAAATTATTACAAACTACAGTAACCAAATATTGATATATTGGCATAAAGGCAATAATATAAACCAATGGAATAAAATAAAGAGCTCAGAAGTAAGTCCTCACATATCTGGTCAAATGATTTCAACAGGGATCATTCAATGGAGAAAAAACAGTGTTCTCAACAAATGGTGTTGGGAAAACTGCATATCCACAGGCAAGAGAATGAAGTTGGACCTTTATCTTATACCACCTACAGAAATTAATTCAAAACGGATCAAAAAGTTAGATGTAAGACTTAAAATGGTAAAACTCTTAGAAGAAAACATAGGAAAACTTCATGACATTGGATTTAGCAATGATTTCTTGGATAGGACACCAAAATCATAGGTAACAAAAGAAAAAAATAGATACATTGGATTTCATCAAAATTGAAGTCTTTTAGGGGCGCCTGGGTGGCGCAGTCAGTTGAGCGTCCGACTTCAGCCAGGTCACGATCTCGCCATCCGTGAGTTCGAGCCCCGTGTCGGGCTCTGGGCTGATGGCTCAGAGCCTGGAGCCTGTTTCCGATTCTGTGTCTCCCTCTCTCTCTGCCCCTCCCCCACTCATGCTCTGTCTCTCTCTGTCCCAAAAATAAAACGTTGAAAAAAAAAATTTAAAAAAAATATATTAAAAAAAAAATTGAAGTCTTTTAGGCATCAAAGAACACTATCAACAGAGTGAAAAGGTGACCCATGGAATGGGAGAATATGTTTGCAAATATTACATATGATAAAGGATTAATATCCAAAATATATAAAGAACTCCTAAAGTTCAACAACAAAAAAGCAAACGAACAATTAAAAATGGGGAAAAAACTGGAGAAGATATTCC
Organism: Leopardus geoffroyi; assembly: GCF_018350155.1. Classification (NCBI taxonomy): domain Eukaryota; kingdom Metazoa; phylum Chordata; class Mammalia; order Carnivora; family Felidae; genus Leopardus; species Leopardus geoffroyi. Next base: position 9,483,472 of record NC_059328.1, read on the forward strand.
TCCAAGTTATGCAAATGGCCAAAAAGCACATGAAAAGATGCTCAACATCACTGGTCATTAGGGAAAAGCAAGTCAAAACCGCGAGATACCACTTCACACCCATTAAGATGGCTAATATTGAAAAAAAAGAAAGAAAAAGAAAATAATAAGTGTTGGTGTGGATGTAAGTGAAATCAGAACCCTTGTACATTGCTAGTGGGAATGTAAAACGGTATAGCTGCTGTGGGAGACAGAAGCTATGGCAGTTGCTAAAAACAGTACACATAGAACAACCATATCATCTAGCAACTCCAGTTCTGGGTTTATAACCATCAGAACTAAAACCAGGATCTGGAAGAGAGGTTCATACATTATGTGTGTAGCAGCATTATTCACGGCAGCCCAACGGTAGGATGGGTAAGCAAAAGGTAGCATATACATACAACGAAACAGTAGTCAGCCTTGAAAAGGAAGACAATCCTACCTCGAAGACACTATGCTAAGTGACATAGGCCAGGCCCCAAAGGACAAATACTGTAGGATTCCACTTGTGTGCGCTCCCCAGAGGAGTCAAATTCATAGAGACAGAAAGTAGAATGGGGGATGCCAGGTGCTGGGGAGGGAGCCATTTAATGGGTTCAGGGTTTTAGTGTGAGAAGATGACGTTCTGGAGACTGATGGTGTTAATGGCTGTACAACCATATCAATGTACTTAATGCTCCTGAACCGTGTGCATAAAAATGGTTGAAATGGTAAATTTTGTTACGTATATTTTACCACAATCAATGTTTAAGAACTGAACCAGGAGACATAAGATAATGGGGGGAAAAAGAGTGGAACTGGGAAGAGCGAGGAAAACAAAGAAGAAGAAAAGAAGGAGGCTAGCAGGAGTGGAGAGCAGGGAGAGAGAGGACAAAGGGAACAGGTGCAGACCATGACAAGTGGTCGGGTGACCCAAGGAACAGCTTTCCTGAGGCGTGGGTCTGGGCAGTGGGGTGCCAATGGCCTGAGCATGTTCCTTTCCAAGCTCTGGGAGGGAGGGGGCAAAATGAAGCCCGGCTTGTGTAGGCTGTTGCCCTGGGGTCATGTCTATCCTTCCTCTGCCCAGCCTCCCATAGCCCAGGAGGGGAGGGGATGCTACAGAAGCATGAGAAGGTGCATCACAGAAGTTATCCTGAGTATTTGGTCTTTTTCAGTTCACCAAAGCCATGGAGGAAACACCTCAGTCCATTTACAGAAAAGAGTATGTCCCCTTCCCGGGCCACAGACCCGACCAGATCTCCAGGTGGTATGGCAAGAGGAGAGTGGAGGTAAGTGGGGGAGTGGGGGCCCCACACTCAGGCCTGGGATCCCCTCCAGAGCTCAGGAGACACCACCTCCTTCTAGGCTTGGTTCCCTCTGGGGACACAAGAGCAGTCTCGTGGGCATCCTCCCCCACCCGGGGGCCACTGATGGCATTCACCTTTATTTACAACCCACCAAATGTCAAGCCAGTAGCAGTCCCTGTGCCCTGTACCCCAGAACTTTCTTGGATCATTTTCCCCGTTCCCCCACACTTTCCCAACAGGAGGTAGGCAAAGGGTAAATACTGAATTAGGTGAACATAGTGAGGAAATAGGGTGCTTGAACGTCAGTGTTTTGCATCATCTATGCCCCAACTTCCTGTTCTTTTGTATAAAACCAAGGGCCGTTCTGTCCTCTCCCACTCATTGAGGGCCTATGTGCGTCATTGTGTCACAGGCCTCCGGAGTAGGAAGCAGGGCACTGCATCCTCAGGACACGTCCCCCACCATGACCCATCTAACCCTTACCTGCCTAAACTCAGGGTGGGGGCCCAGAGTGAGGGGTGGACATTGCCAGATGGAAGCATTCTGGAGCTGGAAGGGATCTGAGAGATAGTTCAGCTCAGCACCCTCCTTTTCAGATAAAGAGGTGTCCCAGGTGTGGCCAATGGTTTGTCCAAAACCGTTTGGCTGGTTGGTAAGGGACAAAGCAGGTGGCCGGTCTGTAAATGAAGCAAGAAGTACCTTCATATTCCTTTACACTATCTGCTGGAGTTGACTCTGTCTTCTGCATTTTGGGGGTCCATCTTAGTATAAATAGCAGCAAATTTTCAGCTCTGTGCTGGCACCGCTGGGCTGTGTTGGCATCTCTGGACAATCCTGGCATCTTTGGATGGCACTGACTTTCCTGGAGCACGCTGGCATCCACAGACCCTGCTGATGGTCTGGAGCTGCTAGTCTTTGCCACTAGCGTGCCAAATGCCTGTTAATGTAAGGAAGTCAAAATAAAAACCCATGATCTGGGGATCCTGGTCCCCAGTTATCAATACATAAGAAGTACTTAGGCTAGTTCTCAATACACATTAGGTGTCCTCTCTTTGGACTCATAACAAACCCTGATGAGATAAACACACACACACACACGCACACACACACACACACACACACACACACACAGAGTCTGTTTAAAATTAAGAAGCCCCCTGCCAACATACACACAAAATAGAACCAAGCAATCAGATATTCGCTTCTAAGGACTCTGTTCAAATATCTGTGTGCCAGGGACCCTGGACACATCGTTGCTTCTGAACAGCCGTTTCAGTCCGTCAGCTGTTCTGTGGATTTCATTCTGCACCTCTCCCATCCCCCACCTCACATCTCCCCCTTCTTAGGCAAATGCTGATCTCCCTTCAAATTGACTTTGGATAGATGGGGTTAGCATTCCCCAGGGAAAACCTCCTTCCTGTGCTTTGCCCCTAGGCAGGTGTATTAACCAAATTTTCTATGTTCTGTATTTTATTTTATTTTATTGATTTCTTAAAGTTTATTTATTTATTTTTGAGAAAGAGAAAGAGAGAGTGAGTGGGGGAGGGGCAGAGAGGGAGAGAGAGAATCCCAAGCAGGCTCCCCACTGTCAGTGCAGAGCCCGATGCGGGGCTTGAACTCATGAACCGTGAGATCATGACCTGAGCCAAAACCAAGAGTCAGACGCTTAGCCAGCTGAGCCACCCAGGCGCCCCCTATGTTTTGTATTTTAGATGGCTTGACATCTTAGGGGCCTTGCTGATCCTGGAGAGACTGCCTTCCCAGGGCTTGCTAATTCCTAGAGATAGTACACAACTTGACTATAAATAAGCTTTTAGGATACAAAGCAACCAACCCAGAGCCCATATCCCAACCACCTCTTTTATCTAACGCTTCTATGCCAAGTCAATATCCTTTTGCCCCAAATCACTCCAGGGCCAGGCACCAACAAGAGTGGGCACCCCTATAGCCCAGAGCCTGCTGAAATCATTCAAACTCTGTAATCCTCAACTCAAACTTGACTATCCTGCCTCACCTGTTCCTTCCCTTGGACAACCTGGGTCATGCTCTCTCTCTTCCTCTCCTTCTGGGTGTTTCCCTAATGTGGCCCCATGTGGTGTGGCATGTCTTTCAAAACTGTTTCTTTCAAAGACAGCTGTCTCCCTCTCTGCCGCCTGACCATACCTGATCAAAACAAAAATCCTAGGTACATAATCCAGACAGCAGGGCCACACCCCAAACCAAGAGGAACTTGTGGCTGTTCTCCTTTCCCTGCCGTGATGCCTCCCCAGCACTTCCCTTGGTTCATGGGAACCACCCCCCCGCCCATGTGCCCTCCCTGGCGCTGGAAATGTTCTCTGGGCACCCAGCGATACGGATCTTGGGAACCCCTGCTTAATGTCTGTGCCTCCCCCCTTGTCTCCCTTCGGCATTGTGATCTGACTTATTTACGGAACCCCTGCTTGAAATATTATGTGCAGTCAGCGTTTCCAGACCATAGCAGACACAGACCTCCCTGTTTGGTCCAGACAAGAGAACAGGCATGGCAATCCACATTATCTTCCCCTGTAAATCAGCCCAGTCCTCCAAGATTCCCTTGCAGGGCCAAGAGGATTTTCTTAGGAAAAGCACTGATGCAGGCAAACGTCCCAGAATAAGGAGAACATGGCTTTCTTCTCCTTGTAAATAACCCCCACCGAAGAAATCGCTCCCCAAGTTTCCAGCTGAGGGAGCCATAAATCCTTTGCAGGAGAAGGCAATTTATGGGGCATGTTCTGATTCTCCCCATAGTAACTGATTGAAATACAAGGTGCATACGTCAGACTCGGTATTCAACGTCTTTCTCTCGCCATGGAAATAGGCACTTGGATGGATGAGACTCGAGACAAATCAAAGGGTATGATTTCAGATCACAGGGCAGCACTGAGATGGTTCT